>NW_004955440.1:3096343-3097610 GCF_000276665.1 Chinchilla lanigera
TTTTTTGGTCTTTGAGACAAGGTCTCGTTATGCAGTTAGTTCGGGCTGGCCTTATGCTCACTTTGTAGCCCAGGCTGGCCTCGAACTCGCAGCCATCCTCCTGCCTCAGCCTCCCCAGTGCTGGGATTACAGGCGTGCGCCACCATGCCCTGAAGTAACCGTTTACTCTTATTTCACTGGCAACTTCTAGTAGCTTGATAACTTTATACACTGCAGTGAACACAAATTGCTGATATACGAATACTTAGCATTAAACTTGAAATTTTAGGACGATGTGCTATTTAGCCTATTGCTGTTAATTAGAAGAACTTGAGTAGTTTAGATTCTGTTAGTCTGTGTGCTCTGGGACTGCACTTTACATAATTTACTGCTGTAATGAGGTAAGAAAAGTGGAATAAAAGCGGAAGGATGTACAGTACATGACACGTGTTCAATAGTAGGTTTGTGTCTTGATGTGTGTGTGGCACTATGGGTTGAACTCAGGGCCTTTGCACTGAGCTACGTCCTGCGCCTTTATTTATTTATTTATTTATTTATTTATTTATTTATGGGCAGAGTCTCCATTTGTGGATAAATTGACCCTGCTGGGCTTGAGCTTGCAGTCCTCCTGCCTCAGCCTCCCACAGTGCTGAGATTACGGGCATGCTACATTGCCCCACGGTTTATGACATTGAGAATTGTGTTTTTCACATAAAGTTTCCGTTGATCCTTGCAGTGGATGAAACAGGTTTTATCTCTGTCTTATAGAGGGGAAACCTAGGTTCACAGTGAGAAAGTATCAGGGTCCCAAAAAGAATTCACATCTTAGTAAAAAAGAATTTAGCAGCTTGTTTTTTTTGTGGGTTTTTTTGTTGTTGTTGTTTGTTTGTTTTGTTTTTTGGTACCGGGAATCGAACTCATGACTTCAGACTTGCCAGGCAAGCACTTATGCCACTGAGCTATATCCCCGGCCCAGCAGCTTGTTTTTTGTTAAAGGAAAAAAAGTTTTTCCTTTTGTGGGTTTTGTGGGAACTTTTGTGGGTTTTTTATGTAGCAATTTAAATTGCTGTGTAAATAAGGAATTGGAACTATGTTTTTTGTTTTGTTTTGTTTTTTTCTTTTTGAAACAGGGTCTCGATATGCAGCTCAGGCAGGCCTTGAGCTCACTTTGTAGCCCAGGCTTGTCTTGCACTCGCAAGGATCCTCCTGTCACAGCCTCCCGAGTGCTGGGATTACAGGCGTGGGTCACCACACCCGGCTTTTTTTTTTTTTTTTTTTTTTTTTTTTT
>NW_004955440.1:3097710-3099528 GCF_000276665.1 Chinchilla lanigera
TTTTTTTTTTGGCAGTACTGAGAATTGATCCCAGTGCCTTTGCTCTGAGCTACACCCTCAGACTTTTTATTAATTAATTGATTAATTAGTCTGTTTATTTATCTATGTATCTGTCTAATCCATTTATCTAATTTACTTATTTATTTTGAGACAGGGTCTGGCTATGCAGTTCAGGCTGGCCTTGAGCTCACTTTGTAGCCCAGCCCAGGCTGGCCTGGAACTCACAGTGATCCTCCTGCCACAGCCTCCTGAGTGGTGGGATTACAGGTGTGTGCATGTGTGCCAGCCTCCCGAGTTCTGGGATTACAGGTGTGTGTGCCACCATGTCCAGTGGCAATATATAATGATTCTGTTCATTGTGGGAAGTTAGTACATGTACATAACACATCTTAATTCTTTTTTACTTCTCTTTCTGCTTCCTCCATCTGAGTTTCCTTCTCATTTGTAAAACATCTATCTCCCTGACTGGCCATGGTTCCCCATGCTTGTAATCCCAGCTCTCCGGAAGCTAAGGCAGGAAGATGGGTTGGGCTGCACAGTTCAAGGCCAGTTATAGAAAGACTCTGTCTCAAAAACCAGAAAGATCTATCTCCTTGTTTCCTCTTTGTTTTGGTCTTTAAAGGTTTCTCATGTAAGAGAAACCCCCTGATACTTAAGCTTGTGTGTGCTTTATTTCACTTAAGATCATGGTACAAGGTGCATCCGTTTTCCTACGAATGACTGTCTCCCTCTTGATGGCACAGTAGTACTCCATTGTTTACATACCACGTTTTCTTTGTCTATTCATCTGTTGATGGACATAGAGGACACTTCCAAGATGTGTCTGTTACTGGTTGTGCTGCCATAAGCATGAGTATGCATGTTTCACTATAATAGGGTGTCTTTATATCTTTGGAGAAGATACCTAGAAGGAGTAGCTGGGTCAAATGGAATTTTTGTCTTTAGTTTTTTGAGGAAACTCCATATTGATTTCCATAGTGGTGGTGCCAGTTTTCATATTCACCGAGGGTAAGTGTTCATTTTTCCCTGTAGCCTTATCAGCCTTGCCAGCATTTCTTATTATTTTTTGATGATAGCCATTAATTCTGGAGTAAGGTAGAGTCTCAGTGTTGTTTTGTCTTTTTCTTTTCTCTTTTGTTTTGACAGGATTTCCCTAGGTAGTTCAGGTAGCTTGGATCTCATGCCAGTCCTCCTGCCTCAGTCTGCTAAGCACTGGGATCGCAGGCCTGCACCACCACGCACCTCAGTGTTGTTTTGATTTGCATTTCTCTAATTCTCAGAGATGTTCAACACATTTTCATGTATTTATTGGCCATTTGTACTGTGTACTTCGTCTGAGAAGTGTCCATTCTCTTCAGTTGCCTGTTTCTTGATTGGGTCTTTTACTTTAGAGATCTCTAATTGTTTTTGTGTTCTTTATATGGTATATTCTAGATCAGTGATGGTAAGCCTTTTAGAGCTTTCAGTGCTAACAAACACCTTTTTTTTTTTTTTTTTGCTAGTGGTGCTGGGGGATCAAACCCAGGGCCTTAAGCACTCTACCACTGAGGCACATCCCCAGCGCTCCCCCCATTTGTTAATTCTTGATGTTATTTCTTGTGCAATTGAGGTTTTTTTGTCGTTGTTGTTGTTGTTTTGTTGGAGTTTTTTGTTGTTTTTCTTCTGGTACCAGGAGCAGTTAAGGTTTTATTCAGAAAGTCCTTACCTGTGCGTATGCCTTCAAGAATTTTACCATTATTTGGAGTGGGGTATAGCTCAGCTGGCGCAATGCCTATTTGGCAAGTGTGAGGTCCTAAGTTAGAGTCCTGGTACCAAAAA
>NW_004955440.1:3099818-3123441 GCF_000276665.1 Chinchilla lanigera
CAGGCTGGTCTCCAACTTGCAATGATCCTCCTGCCTCACCTTCCCAACTGCTGGGATTACAGGTGTGCACCACCACGCCCGGCTTTTAAAGGCTTAAGATAATCACTTAAAATCAATTTGAAAAGAGAAACTTTTTTTAAACCATGTACCAGTCCAATTATGTAAATATAGGATGACCAAAAATTGCATTTTTTGTTAATTTTTATAAGATAATGTAACAGAAAATAAAAATCTTTGATAGAACTTTGGGGCTGGGGATATAGCTCAGTGGCACAAGCATCTGCCTGGCAAGTGCAAGGTCCTGAGTTCCATTCCCAGTACCAAAAAAAAAAAATCTTTGAATGTAACAGGAAGTACAGAAACAACAGTTTTATCCATTTTATTCAATGCAAGAATTGACTGGTTGAGAGGACAACCTGCCCCAGCCACGCTGTAGATAGTGAATACGTAAACAAATGCATACCTGAGAGATGCTGGGGTAACTGTTATGTGGTTAATGCTGTGTTGGGGATCCAGCCCAGGCCTTGGTAGCATGCGAAGCAAGCACACTACTTACCATTTAGCTACATCTGTGGCCCAAAGTTCTAGATTTGATTAACTGTTTCAAACTTTATTAACTTTTTATCTATGGGTAAGTATTACGTGTGTTTGGAATATTAATAACTCTGTTGGATGTTCACAGACAAAGGCATCTTCAGCTCACCGACAAAGGCATCTCCCTTGATCTGTTCCAAAATACTGGTAGCTTTTCTAGAGTTTCAACTGGTTAATCCCGAACACTAAGCAGGATTAATTTCACTAGAGAAATTGTAGCCACTAGACTCATACAATTACAGCACTTACAGATTGCCTAGGGCTTTGTTTGTAATTAAAGAATATAACCAGAAGTCACAACTGGCTTAGATTTGAGACCCCAACAATAAATACCAATTTAATGGAAAAATAAAAAGACATCTTGCTTGCTTAGCATACTGAAGGCCTTGGGTTCCATCTCCAGCACCCTCCCCCCAAGTGTACATGTCACACACCTCTGCGTGCATGCACACATATGTATATATGTTTATGTATATACTTATACGTGGAAGTAGTTTTAATAGTACACTTCGGGTCATAGAAGAGTTCAAGTGGGAACCCTTTTAAGCAACTTGGTGTGTATGTATTTGTTTTATTTTGCTCTGTTGCCCAGGCTGGCCTCAAACTCTTGTTTTCTACTTCAGTCTCCCAAGTAGTTGGGACTATAGACACATGCCACTTGGCTTTATTTAATGAGATTTTTCATAGGTGAATTAAATAATATTGTAGAATTGATGTTAGGGATTGCTTCCAGTTACTTTCTATTGTAATTGTCTAAATTGAAAGAACTAAAACAAAATGATTTGATTTTAGTGGAATAATCTGGCCAAGAGCCTAAAGCAAAGGTCTCTGTCCACTGATTGGTACTGTGAACCTGACTGAAATTTGTTAATGTCAGATATCACTTTACTGCCTTTTTTGGTTGATACAAAACATGAAACCATTAAGTTTGAGCAGCTGAGATCTTTTTTAGGTTAGGTGGGCTGGCTGTATGAGGGTGTGAGTCTGCTTCAAGATTTTGTGCTCTTTAATTGTCTATGCTTTGGACACTGCTGATACCAAGTGCTTTCACTTTGAATATTGCTGATACCGCCAAAGTACAGTATTTTGCTTGAAGTTTTAGAAGTATTCAACTTGATTGGGTGGCTGAGAATTTTAATTTTAATTTATTCTTAAAAATTTAATTTAATATTTTTTGGTACCAAGAATCGAACTCATGAGTTCATGCTTGCCAGGCAGGCACTGTACCGCTAAGCTATATCCCCAGCCCTTTTTAATTTAATTTAAAGTAAAGATTCTCAATTTCTTAATTAATAATTTTGCTGGGTAGTAAGTATTCACTGGTCGCTACATGCATGATTGTCCCATTCCGCCCAATGGAACAGTCAAGCATGTACCACTGGTAGCTTAAGCCAGCAGGAACATAGCATGTTCAGGTCAGAGCCTCCTGGCAGCAAGAAGTGTGAATTACAGCCCTGTTGTGAATGTGTTCAGCAAACACGCTGAGTTGAGAATTCCATTCAGCTTTCTACTCCGCTGGCAAAGCAGCTGCTGCTGTCACAAGGCTGAGTCATGGACAGACACTGGCAGCAAAGATGTGGTTTGGAATTCCGGCCACATGTGAGGGAGTGAAAACACCAATCTCCCAAGAAGCAAAGCCAGGATTGATTCTCAAGCCTAAAAGTATATTTTTTGGCTAAGCATGTTCTTCTTCCTGTGTTGTATTTCTAAATAAGCAGTGCTGCTGTGTATCTAGTTGTATAAACCATAAATGTGGACGTCATCTTTGCCTTTTTAATTCTTAGGTTTCTCTGATTGCTCCCTATTGTTCATGGCATTTCTAGTCTCACAGCCCTTTCCATATGCATGTGTTTCTTCTGTTGGTGAACTTTTCTGGTGCTTGGCATGGCTTAGTCCTTTTATTCTTTAGATCTTACCATAACTGTCACCTCAGAGAAGGCTTCCTGAGTGTTAGAGATTTTTCTTTTTGCCTTTTTTGAGACAAGGTCTATGCAGTTCAGGCTGGCCTTCGGCTCACTTTGTAGCCCAGGCTGGTCTCAAACTCAGAACAATCCTCCTACTTCAGTCTCCTGAGTACTGGGATTACAGGTGTGCACCACCATGCCAGGACAGATTTTTCTTACTACTTTCTCTTTATTACTACATGTTTATAATTGTCTTACCTGTTTAAATCTTTTTTTTTTTTTTTGGTCTTTTTGAGACAGGGTCTCCCTACACAGTTCAGGCTGGGCTTGAGCTTACTTTGTAACCCAGGTTAGCCTCGAACTCACCATGATCCTCCTGTCTCAGCCTCTGGAGTGCTGAGATTACAGGTGTGCACCACCATGCCCGGTTCTAAAATTTTTTTGTACCATTAGATTTTAAGCTTTGTGAAGGGTGATGTTTGATTTGTTTTATTTATTTATGTATTTATTTGGTACTGGGAATCAAACTCTGGACCTTGCACTTGGCGGACAGGTGTTCATGCGGCTGAGCTATATCCTCGGCCCCTTTGATTTGTTTTATATTTAGCATGTAGCCCAGTGCCTAAAACAAAACTGTGAAATAGTGAATATATGAAAGAAGAAGTGAAAAGGATTCACAGTGTATATCATAAGGATGTTCCCATATAGCTATTTTCCAGGTTGATTATTGAATCATTTACTTGGAATTTCATCATCTCTTCTTCAGAATTCTCTCACTAGCAAATGGTAATCTTCCTTCACTCTGCATCTGAGCATCTGGGAGTCTGCTAAAAGGGGCATTCTCAGTCTGTGGATGCATTCTACTGCATGGCCGGCTTTCTCAGACTTATATCACTGGTATTCCTGCATCTCATCTCATACGAAATATATTCAAATTCACAGCATTAGATTCAGATATTATAGGCAGGCCAAGATACATGATACCCTGTACCTGACTTTTAGCTGTTCATTCCACAGAATACTTAAAGAGTGCATACACTGTGCTAAGTACTTACTGTATTCCTGGTTCTTTTATAGGGACTTTGTCTCTAGTTGTCTTTTGGTAACATGGAAAACAGTCCTTGCCATCATGGAACAGTCTTTCTGACTGGGGGAGAAAGAAAAAAATAAACATAATTAAAACACATAATATGTTAGAAAGTATTAAGTAATGCAGGAGAAAGAGTCCAGACCCAGGCTTGGTGGCGCATGCCTGTAATTGCAGCACTAGGGAGGCTGAGGCAGGAGGATCATTGTGAGTGTGAGGCCAACCTGGGCTACAAAGTGAGCTCAAGGCCAGCCTGAACTGCCTAATGAGACCCTGTCTCAAAAAGACTAAAAACAAAAAAGAGAGAGTCCAAGAGATACGGGAACTTTGGGAGTGTCTGAAAAGTATAATTTTACTTTTTTATTTTTTGATACCGGGAATTGAACTCATGACCTTGTGCTTGCCAGGCAGGTGCTGTGCCACTTAGCTAAATCTCCAGCCCTTATATTCTCTTTAAAATAAAAATAAAGGGGCCAGGGATATAATACAGCTCAGCGGCACAGTGCCTGTCTGGCAAGTGCAAGGTCATGAGTTCAATTCCCAGTACCGAAAAAAAAAACCAAAAAAAAAAAAAAAAAAAAAGAGAGAGAGAAAATAAAAACAAAGACAAACAAAATAGCACAGAAACAAAAATGATACAGAATTTCAAAACAAGGTGATAGGAAATGAACAACAGTTTGTATTACAAATTGTTATCTTTAAAGTAGTTCCTCAGAAAACCAGTTGTAGGCATGTAAGATTGATCAAACAATTAAACATTAACTGCTCCCCTTTTTTTTGTATTTTTAAGACAGGGTCTATGCAGTTCAGGCTGGCCTTGAGCTCACTTTGTAGCCCAGGCTGGCGTCGAACTTGCAAGGATCCTCCTGCCTCAGCCTCCTGAGTGCTGGGATTACAGGCATGCGCCACCATGCCCGGCTGGAGGAAGAACATTTGAAGCACAGGAAACTAGTACCAAGGCATAAAGCTGGAGTTTCTTTCCCATCCGAAGAATAGTAAGGAATTGCAGTACTGTATTGTATAAGGAAATGCGTTCAGAGAGGCAGTTGGAAGCCTGATGTGTACGACCCAGAAGACTGCTACAAAGACTTGGACTTCAGCTTTACTTTGAGGAAATGAAAGAAATTCCCTTAAATTTTTGTGCAAGTTACCTAGCCTATAGGTAGGACTATAGGCACTCACCATTACACTTGGCTTAACTAAGGAAGAAAGTAACAGTCCGTAAATAATGACCTCACTTTTGTAAAATAAACCCGTTCTAAGAACATTTTTAAACACTTTCTAAATTGACAAAGGTTACTCATCTTTGAAAAAGCACTTAGCTCTGCTAATCTTAGAAATTCTTTTCAGTGACTTAAGTTGCCCTCTGTCCACCAGTAAATGGGCAGCAGTTATGAGAATCTAGACATGGGTGTAAACTTAAAGCAATCTTTTGGTAGATACAGCTTTTTTTTTTGATAGGTACAACTTTTCCAATCTTTTATTTATTTATTTATTTATTTGCAGTACCGGGAATCAAACTCACAACCTCGTGCTTGCCAGGCAGGTGCTGTACCACTGAGCTAAATCCCCAGCCCCCTAAAATCTTTTTTTTTTTTTTTTTTTTGATATAGCATATATATTAAGTGAACAGCTTGGTGAAATCTGTGTATCTGTCATCTAGATCAAAATAATAGAACATTTCCAGTCTTCAGTGTTGCTCTTTGGTCCCTTCTCTTTTGCAGTCTTTTACCTCTCTCCTTAGGAGCGTAGTTTTAGATAAGTACAACTTTTACAATTAGCATACCTGTGGTAAAGGCAAATCCTAAATTACAAACAGAATTGAACTTACCTCTGTAGCTTGAAGGAATTCTGGAGATTAAATGCTGTGGTACAGAGATGTTGAACACAACAGAGAGGTGGTACATGAAGAAAGTATTGCACTTTATTTATTTATTTTTAATTGTTATTTTCTTTTCTGGTGCTGGGATCGAACTCATGACCTCACACTTGCCAGGCAGGTGCTGTGCCGCTGAGCTAAATCCCCAGCCCCTGCACTTTTATTTTGTAAAGTCTATGTATAGTTGCCGAAATAGGTACTGTACATTTCTACCCATGATTTATTGTTTTTCTGTCTTTCTTGAGACAGGGTCTCATTGTGCAGTTCAGGTTGGCCTTGAGGTCACTTTGTAGCCCAGGCTGGCCTTGAACTCGAAATGATGCCCCTGCCCGGCTTCCCAAGTGCTGGGATTACAGGTGTGTGCCACCACACCCGGCTCCATGATTCATTCATGTAATGCTACTGGAATTACAACTTGGATGTCTTTTAGAAAAATACGTGGTACCATAATATTGCAGTATTTTTTTTTCATTCCTCTTTATTGTGTGAACAGAGTATATAGTCACATGTCGAATTTTATGGAAAAAATTGGTTTTTCTTTTTCCCTCCTGAGGTGCTGGGGGCGGGGTGTCTAACACAAGGTGTTGTATATGTTAGGGAAGCTTTCTACCACTGAGCCACATTCCTAGCCCTGGAAAGATCAGTTTTCAAATTTGGTAGAACACAGTGTTCATGGGATTATACTTTATTTGAAGTTTGAGTTTTCTAGGGAAAAGAATGTAATCAGCAAATCCTGGCTTTGTGCTGTAATAATCTTCGAAATGTTTTACAGGTGATGATGAACAGTCTACACAGATGGCTGCAAGTTGGGAAGATGAGAAAGTGACCGAAGCATCTTCAAATAGCTTTGTTGCTATTAAAATTGATACCAGAAGGTTTGCTTATCTTTTAACTGTTTCATTACTTTTTTTGTTCTATCATTTATGGTCGTTGGTTGTGATTTGTGGTGATACTCTTGGACTGCAAGAATGTTGGTTATGTTTGTAGATATCTAAGACATACTGAAAAGTATTTTGCTGAAAAATTTGCAAGTTTTTACAGACTACCAAGCAACCATTTGTATGTACTAGAAATGCAAAAAGAGCTGTGGACTCCAGTTTCTAAGAACTTGGTGATAACTAAAAACATTGAATTATGTTGAATACTTCTGAACTTGAGTGATCTGTTCACTCTTTTGGATTCTTTTTTTTTTTTTCTTTCTTAGGGATGGTGGTGGTTTTGGTCCGTCCTTCCGTCCTTCCTTCCCTCCTTCCTTCCCTCTTTTCTTCCTTCCCTCCTTTCTTCTTCCCTCTCTCCCTTTCTTTTTCCTCCCTCCCTCCTTTTCTCTCTCTCTCACTGTTGTTCTGTTGTTCAGGCTGGTTTTGATCTCACTATGTAGCTCACCCTGGCCTTGAACTTGTAGCAGTCTTCCTACCTCAGCCTCCTGAGTCCTGGGATTACAGATGTGTTTGTCAGCGTGCCATGTAATTTTGAAACAAATCATCACACCACTTCATCCATAAATATTTCTGTGTGTTGCTGAAGGATAGAGATTAAGGTTTTTTTGCTGGGCATAGGAGTGCAATCTTGTAATAACAGCGCTCAGGAGCCTGAGGCAGGAGTGTTGCTTTGAGTTCAGAGCCCACCTAGACTTCATAGAGAGTTCAAGGTCAGCCTGAAGTGCATTGCAAGATCCTGTCTCAAAAAAAAAAAAGCTTAGGCCAGGGATATAGCTCAGTGGCGCAAGCGCCTGCCTGGCAAGCCACAAGGTCATGAGTTCAATTGCTGGTACCAAAAAAAAAAGTTAAGTTTTTAACTTAATTGCAGTGCTTCAAAAATAAATTAATATAGGTCTTTAATATCATTAGTCAGCTAGTGTTCAAATTTTCAATTGTCTTAGCAGAGTCATAGTTTTACTAATTAGTCTTTTGGTTCAGGATACATCAAGTACTATACTGCCAATTGTGATCTCTGAAATCATTTGTTCTGTGTGTTTGCTCTTCAGTTTCCTGTGGCCGGGATTTGTTGATTGTAGCTATGTTAGTATCAGTTAGTTTATTCTTCTGTCCTCTTATTTCCTATAAATGGATAGATTGGTTCAGGTTTGATCCCCTCTCCCCTGCCACCATCACCTTATATCTTCCATCAGAGGCTGTAATATTTGTGTCTGTTTATGATGGTAGCAGGCATTGATGATTAATGCCTAAAAACATTAACTCATTAGCAATCGCGGAATATTCCTGTCCTTGATATTGATAGTACCAGAATGAAGAATGTTTGAAAGTCGTTGTCAACATCAAAATATTAAGAAATTTACCTGTAAGCAACAGTTTTATTTAGAACTTTTTCACATTAAGCTAGGTGTGGTGGTACACACCTAAATCCTAGCACTTTGGGAGATCAGAGGACTACAAATTTGACCCCAACTTGGGCAATTTAGTGACTGAGCCCTGTCTCAAGAAATTTTAATTTTTTTTTCTTTTTGGTATCAGGAATCGAACTCAGGACCTTGCACTTGCCAGTCAGGTGCTGTGCCACTGAACTATATCCCTGGCCCCTAAAAAAATTTTTAAAAAGGGTTAGGGATTTAGCTAAGTTCAAAGACCCTGGGTACATAAATAGAAATATCCCCCAGTACTAAATAAGTAAGCAAGCCTGGCAAGCACAAGTAAGCACAAGGTCTTGAGTTTGATTCCTGGTACCAAAAAAAAAGGTAAGCAAATATAAATACTGTATTAACAGAAATACAGAGCAAGCCATAGAATAACATGTTTTACCACAACAGTTTTTGAACTACATATTTATCAAGAAGTGAGTTCTTATTGTTTTGCATGCATATGTTGGGTTTTTATGTTTTGTTTTTGTTTCTTTGTCTTTTTGAGACAGGGTCTTGCTGTGTAGTTCAGGCTGGCCTTGAGCTCACTTTGTAGCCCAGGCTGGTCTCGAAGTTGCAGCAATCCTCCTGCCTCAGCCTCCAAAGTGCTGGGATTACTGGCATGCGCCACCATGCCCAGCGTATGTTGGGGTTTTTTTTGTTTGTTTGTTTTGTTTTGTTTTTTTCCGGTACCAGGAATTGAACTCACGACCTTGTGCTTGCCAGGCAGGCGCTGTGCCGCTGAGCTAAATCCCCAGCCCCTGTTGGGTTTTTTTGAAGCAGGGCTTGCAGTGTATGTAGTCCTGGCTAGTCTCAAACCTGCCATATAGTCTAAACGGGCATTGAACTCTCAGTTTTGCCTCATTCTCTCAGTGCTGGCAGTACAGGCATGTACTGCCACTTTGGCTCTGTTATTGTTTGTTAGGACTGGTGTTTGAATCTAGGGCCTTGCACATGCTGGGCAAGTGCTATCAGTGGACTACAACCCTGACCGTGTAGTTATAAGTCATTTTACTTTATACATATTGTGTATTACCTTCTACAAGCACTTTGGAGAGTCATTAATGCAGGAAGAATAAATGTAGAGGTTTATTTGGAATGTGAAAGACGAGAATTTCAGAATTATTTATTTATTTATTTATTTATTTATTTTTGTCTTTGTGAGACAGGGTCTCGCTATGCAGTTCAGGCTGGACTTGAGCTCACTTTGTAGCCCAGGTGGGTCTTGAACTCGCAACGATCCTCCTGCCTCAGCCTCCCGAGTGCTGGGATTACAGGCGTGGGCCACCACGCCTGGCAATAGTAGCATTTGGCATACTTTTCTGTACTGTTTTTTATGATTGTATGAATATTGGTGGATATTTAGTTTTTTTGGAATCGTTTGTTATAGGGTATTATATTATTACATGCACGAGGTAAGTAACAGTCATTGTGTCTTCTTACAGTTTTAAGACTTTGCATTAGGTGTAGTTGCTGATACTCTTATTTTAGCTGCCACATCCAGCCACTACTTCGTGGATTATAACAATAAATGGTAAGCCAGACATGGTGGTGCACTCCTGCCTATAATCCCAGCATTTCCAGCAATCGGGAGGCTGAGGCAGGATGATCCTTGCAAGTTTGAGACCGGCCTCAACTGCACAGGGAGACACTGTCTCAAAAAAACCGATTCTTTTTCTGAAAATTATAAAAGCCCCCCCTCATGTCTTATGAAAAATTATACTTTTGTCCTTGCAACTGATTGTGAGACAGGAACTGGTAATTTCAAAAAATACTTGTGATTGGTACAATAAATTTTGTTAAAACAACTCAATATTTGGAAAATAGAGCATTCATCTAGTAATTTTCTTTTCAATTTTGTTTTACAGTGAAGCCTGCCTACAGTTTTCACAAATCTGTATCCTTTCAGAAA
Organism: Chinchilla lanigera; assembly: GCF_000276665.1. Lineage (NCBI taxonomy): Eukaryota > Metazoa > Chordata > Mammalia > Rodentia > Chinchillidae > Chinchilla > Chinchilla lanigera. Next base: position 3,109,548 of record NW_004955440.1, read on the forward strand.
ATAATTTGTTTAAATGTAGAGATGCTGTATTTTTACCTTTCTTTTGGTTATTAAATTAGTAATTGTTCTTTTTTTGTAGTTATTTGTCTTAGGGAAAGCTTGCATTCTTTTTTGTACAAACTTCACATTACAAAGCGTCCTTTGAGAAAATATATTGTAGCTTAATAGGACAGTAGAAGATTTTTAGCCAGCCTGGTGGCACACGCCTATAATCCCAGCACTTGGGAGGCTGAGGCAGGAGGATTGTTGCAAGATTGAGACCAGCCTTGGCTACAAAGTGCATTCAAGGCCATCCTGAACTGCATAGCGAGACCCTGTCCCAGAAAGACAAAAAAAAAGAAAAAGAAAACAGAAGAGTTCTGTTTTATTTTTTTAAATGAAACTGCCTGAAAAGCTATGTGGAGCAATTTTGTTGAAGTGTTAGAAATAGCTGACAAGCAGTTGGTAGAAAGTTAGGATAGAGAAGAATGTAGTATATGGTCATCACACACATAGGTTGTACAAATACTTGTAATGTTACCATTCTCTTACATACTGTACACACTAGCCATGAGCATAATGCTGTAGTGATTGAAATTGTTTATAATCTTGGTAAATTACATTATGAAATTCACAAAGATAATTTGTTTTGCTTTGTTATCAATAGGTTTTTTTTTTTTTTTAATTATACTTTGTTTCACATTAATTGTTAGACTTAATTGAACGGTACAGATCCGGTAGTGTGTGTTCCCTCCAGTTTCTTTATTGGAGACAGTGGTATCCCTTTGGAAGTAATAGCAGGAAGTATTTCTGCAGATGAACTTGTTATGAGAATTCACAAAGTCCGACAGGTAAGAATAGAACTGTTACTTGCATAAATAAAGGAGAATGAAGTTGCGTGTGGTGGTACACAACTGTAATCCCAGCACTCTGGGAGGCTAAGATAAGAGGGTTTTATTTGAGCCCAGCTGGGCGGGGTGGTGCACCCCTGTAATGCCAGCACTCAGGAGGCTGAGGCAGGAGGATCTTTGTGAGTTCGAGACCAGCCTGGGCTGCAAAGTGAGCTCAAGGCCAGCCTGAACTGCATAGCGAGACCCTATGTCAAAAAGACCAAAAAAAAGTTTGAGCCTAGCCTGGGCAGTTTAGAAACTTAGCCGGACCATGTCTCATAAAGTGTGGGGGCAGGACTGGGATATAGCTCAGTGCAAAACCCTGCACTGATAGTATAGTGCAAAATCCCTGAATTCAGTCCCTAGTACCAGGAATGGGCAGATGATCTATCAAAATTTGACACTGGAATATTTTTGGAGGTTGTCTGTATATTCAGGAACCTGACATAGCATCAAACTTAAAAAGTACTATAGTAAACACCATTGTTTTAGTTTTTGTTTTGAGATGGTCTTGAACTGCTGGGCTCAAGCAGTCTTCTTGTCCTCTTGAGTAGCTGAGACTACACATGTTACAAATATGTGCTAGAACACCTGGCTGCCTGGATTGATTTTGGAAATAGCATTATGAAGAAACAGATGATACCAAATACTTGAGGAACTTCTTTTCTCTTTACCTCCTACCCCATCCACATAATGAGTATCTCAGTTATTTTGTTGCAGGAGAGATCTGCTATCCCCTTAAAACTCCAGCTATACATTGCTTAGCATTTTTAAAGAACTTTACAGTTTCTCATGTCCATGCATTTTTGACAATGGCAGTATATACCTGTAAGTTTTCTCAAAGTTCTAATTTGAAGGGACATCAGTAGTGTGCTTCAACAACTTTTTGTGCTTTTGCTAGCATGCAGTTAGATTCTAAATGTGATTATGTCATGTTTAAGATTATATTTTTTGAGCCGGGCGTGGTGGCGCATGCCTGTAATCCCAGCACTCACCTGTAATTCCAACACTCAGGAGGCTGAGACAGGAGGAGATATGATCGTTGTGAGTTCGAGACCAGCCTGGGTTACAAAATGAGCTCAAGGCCAGCCTACACTGCATAGCAAGAGCCTCCCTCAGAAAGACAAAAAAAAAAAGATCATATTTTTTGGCGTTTTTGTATGTTTTTTTGTTTTGAGACAGGTCTTGCTATATATTAAATATTTCAGGCTGGCCTGGAACTCACTATGTAGTCCAGGTTGGCCTCAAATTTGTGACAATCCTCCTGTCTCAGCCTCCCAGGTACTGGGTTTACACACAGGTCACCATGCTTGGCTAGGATTATGTTATAGAGTCATCCACTTGAGAGTTTAGTACTTCTCTTTTTTGTTGGGTTTTGGGGTTTTTGTTGTTTTTGAGATAGAGTCTGTGTGTGTAGTCCAGGCTGGCCTGGAGCTTGCGATCCTCCTGCCTCAGGCCCTTAGTGCTGTGATTATAGGTATGCATGCGCAGTTTGTACTTGTGCTCTTGTTTTGTTTTTCTTTTTTTTTCTTTTTGAGTCAGGGTCTCCCTATGCAGTTCAGGCTGGCCTTGAGCTTACTTTGTAGCCCAGGCTGGTCTTGAACTCGCAGTGATCCTCCTGCCGAGTTTCGGGATTACAGGCGTGCGTCACCACACCTGGCAGTTGTATTTGTGCTCTTGTATAAGTTTACATAATGCATATTTTGGTCTCATCTGCTGTTGTAAACTTAAATTCTTTACGGTTACTAGATTATGATTTGTTTTCTCCATAGATGCACTCATTAAGAGGTGAAACATCAGTGGCAAATGGCAGCCAGTCCGAAAGTTCAGGGTCTACTCCATCTGCCTCATTTGAACCTAACGACACTTCTGAAAACTCTCAATCCAGGGATGTAGAGCTTTGCCACACACCTCTCACCTCTGCTGATACAAAATCAGATACTATAACAGGTAATTTTTAGTGTACCTTTTAGGATATAATGGAAATATTTTTCATTTCATTCATTCATTCATTCATTCATTCATTCATTCATTTATTGTCTTTGTGAGATAGGGTCTTGCTTGGCAGTTCAGGCTGGCCTTGAGCTCACTTTGTAGCCCAGGCTGGCCTCGAACTCAGAACAGTCCTCCTGCCTCAGCGTCCCAAGTGCTGGGATTACAGGCGTGCGCCACCATGCCTGGCTTTTCACTTCATTTAAAGGGCATGGATTAATATTTTGTTATTTGGGCGAATGAGGGTTGAGACAGTGTCTCACTGTGTAGTTCATATTGGCCTTGAGCTCACTGTGGAGCCCAGGCTGGCTTTGAACTGTCAGTCTTCCTCCTCAGCCTCCCCACTGTGCCCAGCTGAGGGCATGGATTGATATTTTTAAAAGTGAAGAGCTGGGGATGTAGCTCAGTGGTGGAGCCCTTGCCTAGTATGTCCAAGGCCCTGGATTCAATGCCTGTAGTACAGAAACAAAACTAAATATGTTGTATGTTTTTTTCCATCACATTCATTTAACTTAAAATTTGGGTTAAGGGGCTGGAGGTTTAGCTCAGCGGCACAGCGCCTGCCTGGCAAGTGCAGGGTTGTGAGTTTGATTCCCGGTACCGGAACCAAAAATAAATAAATAAATAAATAAACAAACAAACAAACAAACAAACAAAAAAAATAAAATAAAATTTTAGAGGGGTCCTAATTATGTATGTGTCATTTAGTGATAGACAGGAGAGTCATTATTTGACAACTCTAGTACCTATTTCCTTTCAGGGTTGGTTGGTTGGCTTTTTTTATTGCTTTTTCCCTGAAAATGGATCCCATTTTTCTCTTTGCTCCTTTATAAAAAAATTTAGAATTGTATCTTGTAGTGACTGTACCAGTCTATAGAGTGTGACTCTGTTACACTCCTGGAAAGAGTGTTGATGTTTTTGTTTTAGTGGGCTGTAACTTGCATAATAACGCAATTAAAAGCTCTGCTTTACCTGAGGTGAGAAGTAGCACTGATTTTAGTTCTTTCTAGCTGTTTAAAAATTTAATTTATTGTAGAAATATTTAAATATGTATAAAAGGGGCTGGGGATTTAGCTCAGTGGCACAGTGCCTGCCTGGCAAGCGCAAGGTCATGAGTTCGATTCCCAGTACCGAAGAAAAAAACAAAAAACAAAAAAAACCCACAACAATAAATATGTGTAAAAGTAGAAAAAATAGTACGAGAAATCACAGGAGTCTGTTGCGTGTCTTCAGCTATTATTGACAATTGGCCAGTACAGTTGTTTGTGCCCTCCCTCTCCTCCTCGCCACTTCCTGTTTAGAACAAGTCTTGGGCATTACATCATACTAATATGTAGCTCTAAAGTGAAAGAAGATCTTCTTAGGGTCATTTATATTTATTTGCCTTTTTAGAAACGTTTTGCTGTGGACATTTGCAAGCACTTTTAAAAGCAGAGAGAGCAGAGTAATAAACCCAATGTATCCATTATCTAGCTCCAATAATTTTCAATATTTGCACAATTTTTATGGCAACTATACCAGCCTACACCATCCCTATCAAATTATTATTATCATTGTTACTGTTTTTGATACCAGGAATCGAACTCAGAACCTTACTCTTGCTAGGCAGGTGTGCTGCTGAGCTATATCCTTGGCCCCCCTATCAGGTTATTTTGAAACAAATCTCTGGTATTTTATTATTTCATCTTTTAAAATGTCAGTATCTGAAAGATAAGAACTTAAGAAAAAAAACCACAGTTCTATTACCAAAGCTGGAAAATTGAGCCATGATTCCGTTACCATGAGTTAGGTAGGGCAGTGTTTATATTGCACTTCTTTCCAGTTTGTTTGAATTAGTACAATATGTTGATATTGGTTGAGTAGTTGTTTAATTTGTAAATTCCTTCTTTAACTTTATAGTTTTATAGAATCTGGAATTTGCTGCATCCCATGATACTATGTAAATGCCCCCCCTTTTTTTTGTACATGTTCTTTTACTAACTCTTAAATTGATAGTAAAATCTATAGGCTTGATCAGATTTAGGTTCCCTTTTTATTACTTTTGGCAAGACTAGTTTAGGTGATAATGTGTATTTCCATCATGTTAGTGCATACTGTCTGATAATCAAGTTTTTTAAGCCTAGAGTAGAAATTCCCTTAGTAAACTTACTTTGGGATTTTACCTATTAACTTCACGTACTGATTTTTTTTTTCCCCCAATCTGGAACTTTTCATTCAATAACTGGCAGTTAAATAATATTATTAGGCAGCTATTTAAAAAAAAAAATAAGCAATTTCAGGCTGGGGATGGTGGCTCGTGCCTGTAATCCCAGCATTTGGAAGGCCAGGGCAGGAGAATTGAAAGCTTTTTGTCCTGTCTGAGCAACTTCGCATGATCCTCTTTCCAAAAATAATAAAGCCAAGGATGTAGATGGTGTAAAGGTCCTGGGTAACACCTATTTTGTTGTTACCTGTACAATTACAAATATATATTGTGCATCTTCAAGTCATTTATTAAAAAAATACTGAAAACAGAGAATTCTGAGGCATGCCATTGGAAGTCTTCCTTTATAATAACGTTTATTTCTTTAATTATAGGTCATAGATCCACCCAACTAAATTGCTATCCAGAACTTTCTTTCCTCAGATTGTTCACAAGTTATCTTCCAAAGTTCTCAGAACTGAGAATGTAGCTCGGTGATAGAGCCCTTGCCTAGCACAAGTGAGGTCCTGCATATAGTTCCCAGTACTGCCAAAAAAAAAAAAAAAAAAGATGAAGAAAAGTTTTGGTAAATTTGTTGCTGGTTTTAAGATACATTGTTTTTGATATTTATTGAAAAGTTCATTTCCTACTGAACACACTGTGGCTTCCACTTGTTGCCACCACTTAGGATTGTCTGTAATGATGTGCCCGTAAATGCTGAACAAAAGGTTCGGTGGAAGCTAAAAGCCCGTAATATGTTTTGTTTTTTTGAGACAGTGTCTTGCTGTGTTGTTCAGGCTAGCTTTAAGCCCACTGTGTAGCCCAAACTGGCCTTGAACTTGCATGGTACTCCTGCCTCAGCCTTCCAGGTGCTGGGATTACAGGCAAGTGCTGAGGTTACAGGAAAAACCCTTAATTTTGGTATTTGCTAATTCCCATGATGTAAATATTCTCACTATGGCTAATTTTAAGCTATGTAGATGATGACACTGAATGCAGAGGCAGGAAAAGATAGGTACTGTTGGTTCTGCCTGGTAATACAAATTATTTTTCTTACTGCTGTAACTAAAGCATCTGCCATGTACCAGTCTCAGTAAAGTACTGAGCATTTTACTTATTTTAAAATATATTTCTCATAACAACACTTTAAAGTTGTTTCACATTTTGCAAATGAGGCACAGAGAGTTTTTTCTTTTTAATTTTTAAAGAAAAAGAAACAAAGAGATTTAAATAGCTAATGGAAGTAATGAGACAGCTCTTGAAACCAGTTTTTGTGGCTGCATAGTCCTTAGTTTTGCAAAGTTCTTATAAAGAAGAACCAGATTGGTGGCAAGTAGTAAGGAGGAACATGACAGGCTCTACTACAAGGCCATAAATGTCGTCTGAGGTAGGCCAGGACGTAATTCTATCCTCTGGAAATCCTTGAAAGAGTTATTTTTATTTATATATGTATATATAAAGAAGCTGTCTTGGGAATCACTGTAGTCAGGAAAAGCAGACCTTTTGGACCAACCTTAAGACTACAGGGTTTTACTCAGAACCAGACATGGCTTCTGAAGTAACACTACCAATTCCATAGTGGCTCTTTTAATTAAAGTTAAGTACAGTTAAAAGTTTTTGCCCCTCAGCTGCAGTAGCCTCATTTCAAGTGCTCGGTAACTACATGTAGCGAGTGGCTAATGTATTGGAAGTGTAGATATTGTTGTGTACTGCTGTTGAGTAAAGGTTACTCATGGCCACTTCCTACAAGGCTGATGCCTCTTGGTGTTTTACCTCCCTTTACTTTGCTAGGCCTCACTTGAGTACCCACCATCTTTCCACTTGTATACTGTTTTATCCACATACAAACTTGGGGATTAATAATTGCTCATTTCTTATTTTTTGTTCCATTCTTAGGGGAAATACATAATATTTGAGAAATGGTATTAATATGTTATAACCTGGAAAATAAAAAAGTTGTATAACATACAGTATTCTCTCCCCCCCCTTTTTTTTTTTTAATAAGGAGGAGAAAGCTCAGGCCATGCACCTCCCTCTCAGGAACCCAATGAATGTTCAAATCAAAGACCTGCAGAGGACCTCACTGTCAGAGTGGAAAGGTTTGCTCTTATTTTTGCAAGCACCATTTTTTTTAAAATAAAGGCAGTGGTTTTCTTTTATGCTAAAATGATACCAATGAACTTTCAGAATTCTGGGTTGAAACTCTTGTTTACCTGACCAATTTAATTTGTGTTTATAAAAATTACATTCTAATGGTAAAGCTTTTCTGTGTCTGAAGTCAGCAGTCAGCTGAGTTGTGGTCTGTAGTTTTCTGTGCTGTGCCTCTTACATTATATGAGCTGAAGGTTAATTGGAAAGCAGGAATATTTTTAATCCTGGCTTTAAAACAGTTAGTGTTGCATAGAAGTCTTAAAAATCTCTTAGAGGAGCTGAGGCTATAGCTTGGTGGTGGAGTGCTTGCCTAGCTTGCATAAGGCCCTGGGTCCACTACCATTACTGCAAAAAAGGAAAAAAATAAGTCTTTAGAGAGACTTGTTCATAGAAATGCTTTGGGGGAAAAGGAGTCAAAATCATTAATACTGTGAGATCTCAGGGTCAGTAAATATCAGCTTCCTTTTAGCAAAACCTAGATTGTGGTTATTCCTGTTGTGGCATGGCCGGGACCTTAAGGTGAAGAAGAGACTGCATCTCTCACACTGGTACGGAAATAGCGTAAGGATGGAAGGGCAGCCTCAGGGATCCCCGGTTCTCAGCAGCTCACCCTCTCTTGTTTCTTTCTTCGTAACACCAGGCCCAACAGTACACATCCTGACTTGTACCACCCTGGGGTGAACTGGAAGTTGGAATTCTGAAAAAAGGGTTTGAAAACAAGGCAAAGGGAGAAAAGGCAGAATTAGTAACCCTTTATTGTAAGGTGGGTCAGGTGCTGTATAGTTGCAGTGCTAAGGGGGAGTTTCTATTGTTTACTCAGAGAATGTCAGCTGCTATCAGCCTGTATGGTTGTGGAAATACACCATTTTTAATTAGGAAATAGTTTTATATGTAGACATTCTGGGGTTAATGTGCTATATTTGATATGAAACAAAGGTACATAAGAACATGTACCAAAACATTTATACTGTTAACTGTGAAAGGGTAATTGTAGATGCTTTTTCATTGCTTTTTTTTCCATAACTGTGTTCTGAGGTTGCCAAATTTTCTTGAGCATTATTACCTTTATAATTAGTATATCAGGACTTGGTAGGTCTGCTGTCACTTGAGAGTCCTTAAACCAAATAAAAATTTGAGGTGCTCTTGCAGTTATTTTTTAAAAGCATTTCTGTTAGAATAATTGTTATGGCTTCTGTTTAGATGTCACCCCAAGCCTCATGCAGTCATAGGTGGGGCTTTTCAGAGGTGGCTGGATCCAGAGTGTGTGATGCTGGAATTGATTCATGGTGCAATGCTAGGATCAGGGCACTAGGGTTAAGGCTATGAGTGCTACCTGCCTTGAGTAGCTTGGAGAAGATACAAGGGATAGAAAGAGCTGTGGTCATCCCATTTTTCTTGTTTCGTCCTATTTTTCATTTTTCTTGTTTCTTCCCCCTACCTTTTAAGTAGCTTCACTACTTTCTGCCCACCCTGAATTATTTCTCCTTTGTAATGCCCTCCTGCCATGCTTCTCTGTCTTGGAGTGAACTGACTATGGACTGAAACCTCTGCAAACCATGACCTAAATAAATCTTTTCTCCTTTAACTTTGGGTGTTGGATATTTTGTCTCAGCAGCAAGAAAAATAATTAAGACGGTCATTACTTGAAATATATGTGAGCTTTGGCTTCCTAAAAAAGATACTAATACTGAAATTGAATAAAATATTCACAAATCATTGGATAAAATGTTGATAATGAAACAGTTTTTATTGGAAAATTATTTTTTTATTGGTGACAACCTTTGAAAAATCCAGATCCATATGATCATGGAATTAAAATCTTACATAAGCACCTTAGATGTTTTTTTTTTTTTGGTACTGGGAATGGAGCTCAGGATCTTGAAATTGACAGGCTCAATTGAGCCACTGAGTGACATCCCCAGCCCAGCACCTTAGATTCTTGCTGCTGAGATTAACATACTAGATTCAACCAACCTGTACAGGCTAGATCCTAGTACCGGTTAATTCACAAGATGAGATCCTGCATTTTTGTGTTTGAGTTCGCACCCAGTTAGAAATCTTGTTCCTTTTGTGGAATCTGATTCATTGACAATGTCAATAACTAATAACACCAGCCCGTGTATTATTTCTATCCCAAATAGCCTCTTAGCTCCTCACTTAAACCCTAAGGGTTGCCTTCACCTTCACTGTCCCCGCTAGACTCTGTGATGTTCTTATACCTGTATCTGGCTAATTCCTTCGTATCCTCTGCAGGGTCATTGGACCCTGACACAAATAGAGTACTGCTAGCTTCCCTGCTTCACAGAACAGACATTTTCTCAGGCCAGAGAACTTGGACCCATCCTTCTATGTAAACTGGTAGTGTTTTGTTCATTTTTTTTTCCTTTTTTTCTTTTTTTTTTTTTCTTTTTTGTCTTTTTGAGACAGGGTCTTGCTATGCAGGTCAGGCTGGCCTTGAGCTCACTTTGTAGCCCAGGCTGGCTTTGAACTTGCAACAGTTCTCCTGCCTCAGCCTCCCGAGTGCTGAGATTACAGGTGTGCGCCACCATGCCCGGCTTGGTAGTGTAATCTGATGTTTAAAAATTACGTACCAGCTGGTGGCACAGGATTGTAATCCCAGCAACTACTCAGAAGGCTAAGATAGGAGAATTGCATGTTTGAAGCCAACTTGAGCAGCTTGGTGAGACCCTGTCACCCAAAATCAAAACAAAACAAAGGGCTGGCGATGTAGCTCAGCAGCCTTTTGTTTTAATTTCTGGTATCAGAAAGAAAATAAAGAAGTAATACTAAGCTGTATAAAGCTACATTCATACATTTCCCTCAGTCCTGATGATGTTCTGAAACATACTTCAAACAAGTAAAAACTCAGCCTTGTGAAGCCTGATGGCACACATCTGTAATTCTCCCGTTTGGGAGGCTAAGGCAAGAGGATCTCAGCGAGTCTGCGGCCAGCCTGGACTATATAGTGAGATGTTGTCACAAAACAAAGTCCAGAAAACCCCTCAGCCTCTAGCAGGATGGATTAGCAAGCATAAGATTCAAACTGAGACTAATACTGGGTCTGAGAGGTGTTTGCGGAGACAGTGTTTTCGGAAAACTGATGATTCCACACAAACTCTTTTTTTTGAGACAGGATCTCATCATGTAGCTTAGGTTGGCCTTGGACTCATTGTATAGCCCATGCTGGGCTCAAACCCACAGTGATCCTCCTGCCTCACTCTCCCAAGTGCTGGGATTACAGATGTGCACCACCATGCCTGCGCCCCACTCTAATTCTTGGACTTTAAAAAAAAAATATTGGGCTTTTTTCCCTCATCAGGTTTCAAGGAAAACTAACTTTTGTTGGGGGAAATGTTAACTAAGACAAGTTGATGCCAGTTAGCTTAGAAGCTTAGCCCTTATACAATCTTGAGCAACCTTTTAAAGTCAAGTGAGTAAACTTTTTCAGAAATCAAATCAGTGATTTAATCATGAGTTTTTTTATTGTTACAGTTTATTTTTGTCTTTTTGAGACAGCGTCTCACTATGCAGTTTAGGCTGGCCTTGAGCTCACTTTGTAGCTCAGGCTAGTCTCAAACTCACAAGGATCCTCCTGCTTCAGCCTCCCAAGTGCTGGGATTACAGACACATGCCACCACACCCAGTTTTATTGGTACATTTTAGATGCACGTAATGATAATATTCACCATGGGAGTTTGTACCTGTACATGATACATGTTACTTCTTTTTCTTAGCATTTCCTTCTCCGCCCTTCAACTCCTTTTCCCCTCCTTATTTACAAAAGCTTTGTTTCCATTTTTACCTTCTGTTCCTCATTTTTTCTTGTCCCTTACTTTCCCCCTCCCCCCTCCTTTTTCCCCTTCCCATTTGAACATTTTCTTCTCATTTCACAATATCTGTTATACATTTCGGTTCTTTTCAATTTCTCGCACCAGAGAAGCAATGGTATTTAGACACGTGTGTCCCGATTTATTTCACTTAGTAGTATAGTCTTGAGGTGCATCCATTTAGATAGAAACGTCTTAAGTTTTTCTTTATGGCAGATTAGTACTCCATTGTATACAAAAACCACATTTTATTTATCCGTTCTTCAGTTGATGGGCACTTTGTTTATAAACTGTGCCCGTATAAACATGGGTATGCATGTATCACGGTGGTCATTTTAATTCTTTCAAGGTGATACCAAGAAGAGGAATAGCTGGGTTGAACTGAACCTTTAGTTTTAGTTTTTTAAGGAACCTCCACACTGATTTGCACAGTGGTGGCACTAGTCTGCACTCCCAACAGTGGAGAAAGTTTCCTTTTCCCCCACAGTGCTGCCAGCATTTGTTATTGGTTGATTTCTTGATAGTAGCCTTTTTTTCCTGGGGGGGGGGGGTGTGAGGTGGAATCTCAGCATTGTTTTAATTTGCATCTCTTGAATGACCAGTGATACTGAACCTTTTCATATATTTGCCATTTCTATTTCTTCATTTGAGAAGTGTCTATTATTTCAGATACATATTTTTGGGTTGGGTCTTTAAATTTTGGGGTCTGTTTTTTTGAGTCCTTCATATATTTTCTAGATATTAGTCTATATCTTTCGATTCAGCTTTGGTAATATGTATCAAGGAATCTGTCCATTTTTTCTGTGTTTTCCATCTTCTAGAGTACAGGTTCTTTTACTTTTTAGAGTATAGGTTCTTGAAGTAGGTATTAATGATCTTCTGCATTTCTGCAGGATCTGTTGTAATTTTACCCTTTTCATTCCTAATTGCATGGACCTGAGTCTTGCCTTTTTTTTTTTTTTTTTTACAAGGTTGGGTAAGGGTTTGTCAATTTTATTCACTCTTTCTAAGAACCAACTCTTCAGTTCATTGATTCTTTGTATTGTATTCTTAGTCTCCATTTTATTGATTTCTGTTCTGATCTTCATAATTTCCTCCCTTGTACAAGCTTTGGGGTTGACCTGCTCTTTTTTTCTAGAAGCTTGAGGTTCAATATTAGGTTGTTTATTTGAGCTCACTCTGCTTTTCTTCAATGGGAATTCACCACTATAAATTTCCCTTATAGGACTGCTTTCATTATATCCCATAAGTTCTGGCATGTTGCTTTGGCACTGTCATTTAATTGTAGAAAATGTCTAATTTTTCTTTTTCTTTTTTGGTCTTTTTGAGACAGGGTCTCGCTATGCAGTTTCAGGCTGTCCTTGAGTTCACTTTGTAGCCCAGGCTGGGCTTGAACTTGGAGTGATCCTCCTGCCCGGCTTCCTAAGTGCTGGGATTACAGGCATGTGCCACCGTGCCTGGCTTTTTTTTTTTTATTTGAGGCACTGTGCACTTCAGGCTGGCCATGTGATCCCCCTGCCTCAGCCTTCGAAGTGCTGGAATTATAAGCATGCACCACCACGTCTGACTTAATTTCTTTTCTTCTTTCTAATTTTTTTTTGTCTTTTTGAGACTGGGTCTCGCTATGCAGTTCAGGCTGGCCTTGAGCTCACTTTGTAGCCCAGGCTGGTCTCGAACTTGCAAAGATCCGAGTGCTGGGATTACAGGTGTGTGCCACCACGCCCAGCGTAATTTCTTCTTTAATTTCGTCTGTGACCCCTTGGTTGTAAGAGGGGTTTTATTTAATTTCCTGTGTTTATGAAGTTTTCACTGTTCCAGGCATTGATTTCCAACTTCATTGCACTGTAGTCTGATAATATGCATGGGACCTCAGGTCCTTCTCATTTACTTGTTCTCTGAGCTAGTATGTGGTCTGTTTTGGAGAACATCCCATGTACAGCTGAGAAGAATTATATTCTGATGTTGTGGGGAACACTATAGACATCTGCTGCATCCATTTGTTCAAAAGTTTGGTTCAGTTGTGATACTTCTAAGCTGATTTTTTTGTCTTAGTTGATCTGTGCATTTATGACAGTGGGGTATTGAGTTCCCCCAGTATAATTGTATTAGTGTTTATTTGCTTTTTCATATCCATAAATACTTGTTTTACACAGTTGGGTGCACTGGTATTTGGTACATATATATTTATGATCATTATCTGTTCCTCTTGGATTGGCCCCTTTATAAGGATGTGGTGACCTTCCTTGTCTCAATCCACTTTGTCTGCAAATAGAATAGCTACCCCTCCTTTTTTTCAGGTTACTTCCGCATGGAGTATTGTTTTCCATTGTTCAACTTTCATTCTTTTTTTTTGGTACTGGGAATCAACATCATGACTTTGCACTTGCTAGGCAGATGCTGTGCCTCTGAGCTATATCCCTGGCCCTCTTTGACTTTCATTCAGTGAATTTCTTTTTGAATTAAATGTGTTTCTTGTATGCAGCATCTTGCTTCTTGATCCATTCTCCTATTGAGACCATTTACACTGATGGTTATAATTGATATGTGTTGACTTACCCTTGTCATGTTATTTTCCTTTGTATGCCTCCCCCCCATAATTACTTACCATTGTGTGGTGGATACCTTCTATAGGGGTTCATGAAGTTGTAGTCCTTGTTATCTCTTTCTAGAATGTCCTTTAAAACATTATGGACTGCTGGTTTGGTCGTCACGGATTTTTCAGGTGTTCTTTGTCACTGATGTCACTCTATCAGTTTTAAAAGATAGTTTTGCCAGGTATATTAATCTGGGTTGGCGGTTATTTTCTTTTAGGGCTTCAGATACTTTACTTAGGCTCTCCTTAACTTGAGGGTTCATGTTAAGAAGTCTGCTGT
>NW_004955440.1:3125106-3127625 GCF_000276665.1 Chinchilla lanigera
AAAAATTTTATTTATTTACTTTTTTGTCTTTCTGAGACAGGGTCTTGCTATGCAGTTCAGGCAGCTTTGAGCTCACTTTGTAGCCCAGGCTGGTCTTGAACTGGCAATGGTCCTCCTGCCTCAGCTTCCCGAGTGTGGGATTACAGGAGTATGCTACCACAGAAGGCATGAATCTTGTTTCTTGTCTTCTCATTTACTTTTTTTTGTTGTTGTTGTAGTTTAATTCCTGAGTTAATGCTTGTAAATTGCACATGTAGTTTTATTGCTTATTTAGAACCCTTAGGAAATGACTTCTTCTTAGAGATGTTTTTCCAGGTGTAGTTGACTTGCAGATTTTGAGTCTGTTGCAAGTTCCTACTGCTTCAATTTATTGGGGATGAGAAACTGCTGTTTGGCGTAGACCCTTGTTCTTTGGCACTGACCTATAGTATTGCTTATCTCAGTCTTGGCATACCAGGAAGAAAAACTGATTAGGACAATTATGTCACATTGTCTAAAGTCATACAGTCAGCAATAACAGCATCAAACACAGGCTAGATAATGACAAACTGGTAACTATTTGCCACCTTTAACTATATGCACTATATTTGTGATTATATAAAAAAATCTAAAACAAACCTGAAAATTGTATATTGTATATATTCCTTCAATATGGCAAGTTTACCCTCGGAGAAAATCCCGCCCGTGCCCCACCCATACTGGGAATTGAACTCACGACCTTGCGCTTGCCAGACAGGCCCTGTGCTGCTGAGCTGAATCCCCAGCCCTCAGGGAGAAATTTTAAAAGGTGTTGGGGCAAAAAAATAGAAGTAGGAGAAAAGGAAAAGATGAGAAGAACGGGTAGAGGACAAAGGAAGTTACTGAAACTTCAAGAAACTAGTGGAGACAAGAGGGAAAGAGATAAGAAAGAAATAAGAACAACAGAACAACAGCAAAAAAACTAGAAACGGTGTTCACACTCTTAAAAACAAGAACAATCATAAAAACAGAAAACAAAAGGAAGGCTGGATGTGGCGGTGGAAGGCTGAGGCAGTAGAATCACTGTGAGTTCAAAGCCAGCCGGAACTATACAGTGTTTTTGGTTTTTTGTTTCTGTTTTTTTTTTTTGAGACAGGGTCTTGCTGTGCAGTTTCGGCTGGCTTTGAGCTCACTTTGTAGCCCAGGCTGGTCTTGAACTCCTAACGATCTTCCTTCCTCTACCTCCTGAGTGCTGGGATTACAGGTGTTCGCCACCATGCCCGGCTTTTTTTTTGTTGTTTTTTTGAACTATATAGTGAAACTCTGTCTCCAAAAAAAAAAAAAGAAATGGAAACAAGAAAAGAAAAAAAAAGAAGGAAAAAAATGTGTACTTCAGGGCATGTCTCTGCTGTCACTGGTAGAGTGCGCAGATGGAGCGCAGATCTGAATTGATTCATCCCAGCTAGCAGGCCCTAAGTTTAAGTTGGGGTGGGGGATAATCCCAGCAAATTTGGACCTTTAGTTCCACTGAAGTTTGGGCCAGTTTCTGGCTGTGAGACTGAAACCAATTTGTTTAGCCAGGGCCGAGGATGAAACTCAGTGCCTTAGACTCCTGCCTGACAAGCACAAGGTCCTGAGTTGTTTTTTTTGTTTTTTTTTTTTTTTTTCTTTTAAGGTCCTGAGTTTGATTCCTGGTACAGAAACAAAACAAAACAAAACCCAGTTTGTTCAGTCTGCAACACTTCTGCTGGTTTGAACTTGGCTCTCTGCCAGTTTCAATTCAGCTCCTAGACCTCCTGTCCTCTGGAGTTTGGTTCTGCCTCACCCTACTACTAGCAGCCAGTAGATGGAGCCAGCCTGCAGTGACTCTGAGTTCTGAGCTCATTTGACCAGTTGCTTTCTCTTAGGGGACGTCTGAGTCTGAATAACACAGCAGCCGCTACAGTCCGCTGCATCCACTGCTCTGTTGCACTGGTGTCGTTGGCCTCTGGGGCCACCAGTAGTCAGTGTGTCTGCGGATTTGAGTCACTCCTCCCATGTGGCTCAGGGAAGAAGCACTGCTTGCCACCTCCTCCTTCTACGTTGAGAACTTTCTCTTCACTTTCCCCTGGGCTTCAATTGTTGCTTGAGAGCCTTGCTGGGTCCTAGGGACCCACTTCCCTCCTCCTTTTTTTCCTCACATTTCTGTATTTCAACGTCTGGGCACCAAATCTTGGAGAGGTTGTGCTTCTGCTGTTCATCACTGCCATCCTCCCAGAAGTCCAAATTTTTATTTTTCTATTTTTATTTTTTAGTGCTTTACCACTTAGAAATCTTTCACGTACATTCTCATTTGACCCTCTCAACAACCCTGTGAGGTAGGCAGCACAGATGTGCTTCTCAGTTAACAGAAGAGGAATGTAAATCTCAGAGTGGTTAACGTACCCTAAGTTCTACAGTTAGTAAATAGTATGTATTAGTACCAGTCTTCGGCCTAAAAATTCAGTACTCAGCCTCCCCTCATACATTCCCACCTACTTCACAGGGATAAGGAAGATAAAATGAATTCAAAGCTAGAAGAA
>NW_004955440.1:3127944-3195317 GCF_000276665.1 Chinchilla lanigera
ATTTATATTACCTCTGTGTGTACTAAGCAACGAGGTAAGGCAGGGTAACAGTGTGCTCTTGTTTAACATTATATAAGTCACAATCAGGGTAGTGGCATTATTAAGCAAAGTGAACACACAAAGGCTTATGAGCAACTAGGACCCACTAAAGTACACAGCAAAGCAAGGCAACATTATCAGACAGAGTGTGATTTCATAGAAGAAAAAAGTGGTGTCACAGTTCAGTCTGGTACACACGTAGTTATCTAAGGCAAAGTGGTGGCAAAGAGTTACTTCTTCCACATTATATAAACAAGAGCAGAAAATTCCTGGGAACCCATGCAAAAGCATCGTATGTCACACAGATTTCTCCAGATGCCTACAGGGAATGTAAACACTGCTATCTTCATTGTAAAGCATGATTGTACCTATGCTCAGATCCTGAACTGAACCAAGGAACAGCTCCACGCCAAACATCCTTGGGTAAATACAACCAGTAGTATTACTCCTAATCAGACTAATAAATAGAACGTCTTTTAAGGCGACGCATTAGGTTTTCTTCAGGATTTACTTTGGATTCTCCTGCTTTAAGACCCAAAGAAAGTTATATTGAATTTTTATTGGTGATTCTAAGTATATGTGTTTATAACATTAAAGTGTGAGAGGTGAATTTAACATATTAAAAGCTTTATAGCATCAGGTCAGAAAGGATGATATACTGTACAAACTATTCCAGTCATACAGAACCATTTTTAGTGTCTTTTCAACTGAGAAGAACCCTATCAGACACTTCTCCTGGGGTGGCTCACACTGAGCAAGCTTTGCTGTCAGTTTTTAATTTTCTTCTATCGCAGCTTCATACTTCCTTTCATTTCTGCCAGTTCTAGGCAAAGCAGCTGAATTTCTGCATTTTCTGGGGTAGCAGCTCCTAAGTGATGCTTTAAAAAAATCCAAAGCACTATTAGGTTTCTCTGGTTCTTCATATAAGGCTACCAGCACCTTGGTCAACATGTGCAGCACCCCCGAATTCTCACAGTCCCTCTGGAACTGCTTGCGCTTCAATTTGGCGGCTTTGTAATAGGCCATAGTATCAGGGGCAATGACGTAGCTGGCGCTAGAGACAGTGGCAGGCAGGGTTGGAGCAGCACTTTTCATGCCCAAGTTTTTATTTTTAATATTAAAATATATAATTTTTTGTTTTCTTTAACTGTTAGAGTTTTTTCATTATTATATGTGCGTTATTAAAAGTTAATCTGAGAGATTGCTTCTCGGCCTTTTGGCTAAGATCAAGTGTATTAAAGTTAACCTGAGATATGAATTCACATGAAAACATCTGGGAAAGATACAGACCATTGAATTCAATTTTTTTATTTAAAAAAGTGTCACATTTTAAAGTTGAAAGAATTATATTGCTACTTTTCTTTTTTCTGATTCCTTTGAAAGTTATAGGCATAATTCCACTTTATCTCTGAATACTTCAACATGTATCTCCTAAGAATAAAGAATAGCTCAGAATCTGTGGTCTCAGAGCAGGATTTCTACCTAGGCCAGGACTTGGGTTCCATGTTCATACTCTCAAGCCCTGTCCGAGGCAGGCAAAATGGCTTTTAAGAAGTACATACCCAGATGAAGATGTAGCTTGGTATTAGAGCAATTGTGTAGCATGAGTGAGACTCTGGATTCAATCTCCCTAAAGATGTTTTAAAAAAAAAAGGGACGAAAAGAAATACATACCAAACTGGTAGACTGCGCTAGGTGGCATGTATCTGTAACCTCAGCTACTCAGGAGGCTGTGGCAAAAGGATTGCAAATTCAAGGCCAGCCTGGGCAATTTAACAAGGTCCTGTCTCAGAAATTAGTAGTACAGTTCAGTGGTAGGACTCCCTGAGTTCAACCCCCAGTACCAAATGGGGAAATAAGTAGATACCCAGATACAAAAGTGATGAAATGGTCAGTTTGTCATTAGTTAATTTACTGTGGTTTTTCATCTAGATATGGTAAAATTGCATTTGATTTTCTCAAAAGAAAATTCTACATGTGGTATAGAATGAAAAAATACATTTTTAGGTATTAGCGCAAGAGTGGTCTCACACTCAGAAATTATGAAACTATACGGTAAGATTAATAATGTCGGTATTTCCAATGTTCCCAATTATCCCAATAATAAACCTCCTCAGAAAATTTCCCAATTTAGATTCAGTCAGGGGTTGTTTGTTACATTTAATTTAGGATTGCTTAAACCCAAACAGTTCCCTCGTTTTTGTTGGCATTTTTCATGAGTTGGACACCTTTTGAAGAGTGTAGGCTTGTTGTTTCTAGAATGTTCCATGATTCTGTCCCTGTTCTATTGTTGTGAGATTTAGGTTAAACTTTCATTACAAACATTACCTAGGCAGTTGTTTGTCCTTCTTATTACTCACATCAGAGGGCAACTAACATCAAATGTATACGTTATTGCCGAGGTTGATGTTAAGTTTTATCGTTTGGTTGATGACACTTTCTGGATCTTTCCATCATTAGGTATTCCTTTTCCTTTCTAACAAGATTCTTTGAAACTGTGAATATCCTGTTTTTCAGAAATGTTCCTCTTTTGACATCCATTCGTTTTTGCTTAGTTATTTCATTGATAGTTAAACCTTTTTGTTTTCACAATTTTATTCCTTCTAAATCCATTAGCTTGTATTATTTAGAAGTGTTTGGTTCATCGCCTGCTTTCTACCTGCCCTGCTTTTCCTCAGTAGATGTATTATTGGACACCAGCACCAGGTTAATAGAAAATTTCTTATGCGCTGCGAAGTCAGCTGGGTGTGATGGCCCATGCCTGTAATCCTGGCTTTTCTTTCTAGTTTTTCTGTTTTTTTTTTTTTTCCTTAGTTGTTTTAGCTAAGTACTTATCTCTTAAATGTGTTTTAATTTAAAGTGATATGCCTCACTGTATATTTTTTAAAATACAGATTAACAAAAAAACTTGAAGAAAGGAGAGAAGAGAAAAGGAAAGAAGAAGAACAGGTAAAGTTCATGCACGTAGCATTGTTTTATCCTTCCCTTAAGTGGGGGAAGTTTTGATTGTTTTGTTCAATTTGACAGACCTGGAATGACTTCCTACTTAGGTTCATGTGGTAGCAGTGTTGCAGTGAAGGGAATTACTTGCTTTCTACACTCAGATGATAATGTATACTTCATGGAGGTTTTTTTTGTTGTTGTTTTTTATAAATTGCTAGGAGTAATATTTTTTTTCCCCTAAGCAGTGCGTCTTTTAAGTATGAGAGGGACTTGGACAAAAATGGACTTGAGGTAGAAGATCAAATTTATTAATTCCCTTTTGTGGCAAAGAAATGTATAGACATTCTCAAGTCAGGCAGGTTGGCACACGTGTATAATCCCAGCACTCCCGGCAGGCTGAGGCAGGAGGATCATGGTGAATTCAAGGTCAGCCTGGACTACATAGCCAGTTTAACAGCAGCCTGAGCTAAAAAAAAAAAAAAACAAGTGTAGTGTGCTGAATTTTTCTGGTAGTGTTGCTGTGTCTTAGTTCACCCCTCATTTTTCTCACCATGTGCACCTCACTGCATCATCTCTTTGGAGCTCATTTCCTTCAAATCACCAAAGCCAAATCACTGCTGTGGTCATCCATGGAGGGCAACACGTTTGCCCTAAAACACCAAAGACCTGTAATTCTGCTTGTCTTCAGGTTACATGGACTGTTGTAGCCTGAAACTGGCAAAACTTTACAAGGTGTATAGACATTTGTCCTTTAACCGTGCTGTGAATAAATTCTATTAGATCTCTGATTTCATGAAGTTCTACTGTCGACTCTACCGTAATAGTCAGCTTTCTGTGCTTTCAAAATAATACCTGGGACAGATTATTAACATTTGTTTTTGGTTCATAAAATTTTCTTTCTCTTTGATTCAGAGAGAGATTAAGAAGGAAATTGAAAGGAGAAAAACTGGAAAAGAAATGTTGGACTATAAAAGGAAACAAGAAGAAGAATTAACAAAAAGAATGTTGGAGGAAAGAAACAGAGAAAAGGCAGAAGATAGGGCAGCTCGAGAACGGATAAAACAGCAAATTGCATTGGTAAGCTTTTTTTTTTGACTCCATGGTTTTAGTGAAATTATTTTCCCATGTAGAGTCGCTTTGGGTTACAGCCAGATGGTGCACACAAAAATAGTGGGCTGGGCTCAATTGCACAGCGTCTGCGTGGCAAGTGCAAGGTCCTGAGTTCAATTCCTAGTAAACGCCCCCCCCCCATACTGGGCTTTAGTGATTCAAAGAATACCAGACCTTGTTTTTCATTTATTACTTTTCTCAGTAAATTTTTCAGTAAAGACAGCTTTCAAAGATTACCTAGAAATAAGGTAAGTGATTATATAACAATTGCTAATGAAAAGCATTTTTGGAGGGGACATTCAAAGGATTTAGGCACATCATAAAGCTTAGGATGCCCTCACCTTTAGGGTGGTTTTGTAGCAATTGCTTTTAGAATTCAGCAGCTGGACTAGATATAAAGACTACACCTATTTCAATACTGGTTGTTCATTTGATCGTTCTGCAAGTATTTATTCAGCATCTATGTGCTAGACCTTGTTCCAGGCTCTAGAGATACAATAGTGAGCAAGTTCCTGTCCTTGTTTGTCTAATAATAACTATGCTTCCTGACATGGTTGGTAAAATTAATAGCAGATTCAGGATGACCAGAGTTCACATGGATTGAAGGGATTTCATATATATTTGTTTCTTGCGTTGGAAGTGTATGAATAGATCATTCTGGCAGTGAAAGATAATTACTCATCTAATGATGTTTTAATTAAAAGGATCGCGCAGAGAGAGCTGCTCGTTTTGCAAAGACAAAGGAAGAAGTAGAGGCTGCCAAAGCTGCTGCCTTGCTGGCCAAACAGGCAGAAATAGAAGGCAAGAGGGAATCATATGCTCGAGAAAGAAGGTATTTCTTGCTGGGGTTTTTGTTTTGTTTCTTTGAGACAGGATCTCACTATGCAGTTTAAGTTGGTCTTGAACTGTATTTCCCAGGCTGGTCTCAAACTCGGGGTGATCCTCCTACCTCAGCCTCCCAAGTACTTTTAAAAACAGTACCTCAAGGTAGGTGTGGTGGTACATGCCTAAAAACAGTATCTCAAGGTAGGTGTGGTGGTACATGCCTATAATCCTAGCCCTGTGGGAGGCTAAGTCAAGAGTATTGCCTTGAGTTCGAGGCCATCTGGGGCAACTTTGTGACTTAGCAAGGGAGGGAGGGAACAAAAGAAAAGAGAAATTAGTGCCAGGCATGGTGACACGTCTACAAGTCCTCACTTGGGCGGCTGTCAGCCTAGATCACATGTAGGCTACATGGTGAGTTCAGTGACACATAGCCTGGCAACATAGTGCGACCTTGTTTCAAAAAGACCAGACAAATTTCTTAAAAGAGAACAGGTAGGATGGTGGTGCTGAGGCTATAGCTCGGTGGTAAAGTACTTGCCTAGCAGGCCTGGGTTTAATCCCTTAAATGTCTTCCTACAAAGCTGGAGTGATGAAGACATTGTCATGCTGGCATAAGGATGAATGAATGTGTCAGTCACTATAATAGAGTTGATTTTTTTAGAAATTGTATTTATGATAATTTTTGAGAAGGATACCAAACTATTAAATGGGGAAGTATAATGTTTTCAACAAACTATACTTGGACAAGAGGTTATCCACATGCAGTAGAATGAATTTGGACCCTTACCTCATACCATGTAAAATGTCAATTCAAAATGGGTCATCTAAAAAAACAAAATAAAACAAAAAATGGATCATCCACCTAAATGTAAAGCTGTGTAAAGTATAAATTTTTAGGGGGGAAAAGGAAAGCTTTGTGATCTTGGAGTAGGCAGTGGATTCGTAGACAATGCCAAAAGGCATAGGCATCAAAAGAAAGATTAGACTTTGTAAAAATTTGAAACATTTTTGTTTCACAAACTGAAAAGACAATATATAAAATTGGAGAAAATATTTGCAAACTGTATATTTAATAAGAGACTTGTATCCAGAATGTGAAAACCTATAATTCAACAATAAAAAAAACCCCAATTCAAACATGGGGAAAGGATTTAAAGGGGCATTTTTCCAGAGAAGAAAAGCCAATGTTCATGTGAAAAGGTGCCCGCATCATAAGGGGACACAAGACTATAATAAGTGATGATCACTTCCCTAGTCGACCCAAGTCCCTGGGTTGATCCCTTGCCCTGCAAGAAGCAAAAACAAAAGCACACGTACCCCACAATAAGATAACATTTCGCATCCATAAGAATGCCTAACCCTGCTGAACATTTTAGCGCATGCCTGTAATCCCAGCATTTGAGAGGCAGGAGGATCCCTGAGTTCTAGGAGACCCTGAGGTACATAGTTAGTTTAAGGCCAGCCTGGACTACGTAGTGAGACCCTCTCTGAAAAACAAACGAAAAAAGAATGCGTACATTTAAAGAGATAATAACAAGTGTTGGTGAGGAGATAGAATTTGGAACTTCCCTGCATTAACATTGGGATTATAAAATGGTAAAAAGGTGTAGCTGTTTTGGAAAACAATCTGGTAGTTCCTCAAAATGTTAAATGTAGTTACCATATGATCTAGCAATCACTCTTAAATACATATCCGAGAGAATTGAAAACATACTCACACAAAAACCTGTACATATGAATATTCTTAGCATTATTCATAATTTTCATATTCAAAATGTGACAGTAACCTAAATGGCGATTGAGTATCTTCATTTAGGTGTTTGTTTTTTTTTTTTCCTCATCTTTTTGAGACAGGGTCTTGCTATGCAGTTCAAGCTGGCCTTGAGTTCACTTTGCAGCCCAGGCTGGCCTCGAACTCACAGTGATCCTCCTACCTCAGCCTCCCAAGTGCTGGGATTACAGGCATGCGCCACCATGCCTGGCATTATCTTTATTTAACAAAATATATATCTTCTACAGCTGCAATATTGACCAATAAAGGGGAATAAAGAACCAATACATGCATAGATGAATTTTGAAAACATAATGCTACATAAAAGAAACCAGTTAGAAAAGATCATATATTGTATGATTCTCTTATATGAAATGTCCAAAAGAGGCTAATCCATGCAGATAATAGATTAATGGTTGCCAGAGAGTGATTGCTAATGGGTTTCTTTGGAGGTAGTAAAATGTTCTGGAAATAATGGTAATGGTTAACTCTGAATATATTGAAATCCACTGGGTTGTACATATTAAATGGGTGAGTTATATGAATTGTCTCTCAGTGTGGTGTTAATAAACAATGAAAGCTCTGATGTGAAAGGCAGTCTGTTGTCGTTGCATGTTTCCACTTCCATTTCCTTTTTTTAATGATACAGTTTGAAAATCTGTAAAGGTACTAACTTGAATTTTCTTTTTTTGTAGCACTGTGGCAAGAATTCAGTTTCGTCTGCCTGACGGTTCTTCCTTTACAAATCAGTTTCCTTCTGATGCTCCTCTAGAAGAAGCAAGGCAGTTCGCAGCACAGGTGAATTAAGTTACAGTAAAAGTCTTGCATTAAAGTAAAAAATGGATATAGAGGTTATTAAAATGTAGAAGGGGAAATTTTAAAACAGAAATTGACAGATATGAGTAAATCATGAATTTACCTTTGAATTGTAACCTACTGGAAATCTAGATAGGATATTACATTTTATATTTTAGAAAATAAGACATGAGTAGTTTCCAATTTTTTTTTTTTTATTGTCTAGTTCCTTATTTAGAATGGATTCTGGGCATAAGGGGTCTTTTAGGATCCAGGTTTATCATATATGCTGATACTTTTCTTGTGTGTTCCTGTGTGTGACTACAAGGTTAAAATTAGGGAGCTGGGTGTTAGGGTCCCATCTTTCCATTAGTCCCTTTTCCCCCATTTATTCTTGACTGTCACTTACAGGCCCCAAGAGGGTACTGAAAAATCTGTCTTCCTGTGCTCTTGAACTGGGTTGAGCAGTATAAAAACTTAATGTAAAAACTGTTTCCCCATAAGCTTTATACCACCCCAAGTAGGCATTTCATTCTTTCTTTGTCTTGGAACCTATCACACGGTGTCCCCTACCCTGTGTTATACTGCTTCTACAAGAAGTAAATGAAGAGAGGCTACTTGAGAAAAAAAAGAAATTGTGTCTTATTACAACCATTTCAGTACGATGATTATATTCTATATTCTTGTATGTCCTTGTGTTAAAGTTAAGAACAGTAAGGGGTATGTATATGATCTGCATATATCTATCCTCTAGGGAAAGATAAGCAGTTGTTTTAAGATTTTTACAGGTATAGTGATTTAATGTTGTGAGGGTCATTGTGTTCCCCACTGTAAGTTCTGGATCTGAGATTATGTTTATGGTATAGGTTGATTAGGAACATTGAGATAAGGAGGCAGTCCATTCTTGAAGTTATACACCAGTGTATATTTGAGAGATACTATAGGTTTGGTTCCACACCATTGCAATATAGAGTCATACAAATTTTTCAGTTTCCCAATGGATATAAAGGTTATTTTTATGTTATATCTGTAAAGTATGCACTTACATTATATCTTAAAACTAAATCTGTTTGAAAAGGAAATAACAGAAGTGACACAGGCCCAAGCACATAGTTTTAGCAAATGGTGTTATCAGACTTACTCAGCAGGGTTGCCCCAAACCTTAAACTTCCTTAAAAAAACAAAAAGAGGGGCTGGGGATTTAGCTCAGCGGCAAAAGCGCCTGCCTGGCAAGCGCAAGGTCGTGAGTTTGGTTCCTGGTACCGGAGAAAAAACAAAACAAAACAAAAAAAAAACCAAAAAGAGTTTGTGCAAAGCACATTATAGCAAACTGCAATAAAATGAGGTGTACTTGTGTGTAAGGAAAATACTGGTGTATTCTAGATTTTTAATAGGAAGTCCCTATAATCTAATACGTATTTATGAGATGTTACATACATTTGCCAAGTAATACTGAAAACTAACAAATAACTGCAGCCATACTTAAAGGAGAAACGTAATTGTCCTTTTTTGCGGTGCTGTGGACAGACCCACAACCCTGTATGTGCTACAGCTGCTCTGCCCCACAGAGGTGTGTACCAGCCTGTAATTGTCCTTTTTAGTCAGATTATTTGTCTAGTTTTTGGAACTGTTCTTGCTGTTTTGTGGTTATCATTCAATTTTAGAAGCTTTATAAAAAAGTAACCTTTCAGTTTACATTTATATAAACTCTGAATTAAGACAGTTTTAATTACAGCAGTCATTTTTTAATGCATGTGAATAACAACAGTATTTTAGTTTCTGAAAGACACTTGTAAAGTTTTTACTGTTGTGTTACAGACTGTTGGCAACACTTACGGTAATTTTTCATTAGCAACCATGTTTCCCAGGAGGGAATTTACCAAAGAAGATTATAAAAAGAAATTACTAGATTTGGAACTTGCCCCAAGTGCTTCAGTGGTGCTGTTACCAGTATGTATATACTTTTTCTTTTTTTTTTAATACCTCTTACACACTTTTCTGGTTGTTTTATTTTTGGTCATTTCTTATATTAGTAGAAGGAAAAATAACGGTGTCCTGTGGTAATTAAAATCCAAATTATCCCCCCCCCAAATTTTTTTTTTTTACAGTTATCCTATGCTTGTTGTATTTTTGTTGTTTGTATCCTTGCAAGGCACTAGTTTAATTTTCAGTTTTTCTTCACCTAGTTTTGTTTACAAAAAGTTACTAGAGGAAAATAAAAAATACAGAAACCAGGTGTGGTTGTATATGCTAGGAGGTTGAGACAGGAGGATCACAAGTTCCAGCTCAGCCTGGGTAACATAGTGGCTTAGTGAGACCCTATCTCTCAAAAAAAAAGAAATATGGAGTAGCCCAGGTATGGTGGTGCATGCCTGTAATTCCAGCACTTGGGAGGCTGAGGCATGAGGATTTCTGGGAGTTCAAGGGCAGCCTGGGCTACATAGTGAGTTCAGGCCAGCCTGACTATTTAGTGAGATGCTGTCTCAAAAAAAAAAAAAAAAAAAAATCCCAAAACCAAACAAATGCAGAATATCTGTCTAAGCTACAGATTTGATGTCTTTTGTTTATATATGATTCTGTTTTTTACCATATCTTTAAAAAATTATAACAAAATTTCAAATGTATTATCCTCTTTGATCCTTACAAAAGGAAGCTCGGAAATCTTGATACCAAAGTCCCAGGTGACAGAGCTGGAATGAGATCCTGGCTCTTCTGAGTTTAGTTTCCCTATAGTCTAGGAGCCCTCCCAACACCTTACCTAAAACAACCCTATATTAATCAGAATTTTTTTTGGGGGGGTGGGGGGCTTCTTTTTGAGACAGGGTCTCGGTATGCAGTTGAGGCTGATCTTGAGCTCACTTTGTAGCCCAGGCTGGTCTTGAACTCACAATGATCCTCCTGCCTCAGCCTCCCAAGTGCTGGGATTACAGGCTTGCACCACCACCTGGCCAGAATTTTATTTTATTCACTGAGCTTTGAAACATTTTTTGGTCAGCAAGAAGGTTTATTTCACCATTGAGAAGTGCCTTTTAATTTGTATAGCTATTCTTAAAAATTGGAGCTCCAAGAGTTGCCTAGAAATTTATATAGAGTTGGAAAAAAAAGAGCAAAAGTGGTCGTTGTTCTTGCAACAATCTCAAATCCATAGGACCTCATTTTCCAAATAAAAGATGCAACTAGGAACCTTCAGTGATGGGATTATGCTGATGCAGTCTTTATATAGGTGTATTTTTAAATTTCTAGGCAGGAAGACCGGCTACATCCATTGTACACTCCTCCAGTGGAGACATTTGGACATTGTTGGGAACAGTACTTTACCCATTTCTTGCCATCTGGAGATTGATCAGCAACTTCTTATTTAGTAACCCTCCTTCTGCACAGACTTCAGTGAGAACACCATCACCAGAACCTGCAAACCCTGCATCATCTGGCAAATCAGAGAAAAGGTATATGTCTGTTTTCCTTATTCATTTATAAAATATTTAGGTAATGCTTAGTACCTTTTTCAAAATGAAGAATTATGTTACGGATACTTTATTACTGGTATATGTATGTCCTGTCCTCACCCCCCCATGGTAGAGAGAGAAAAGAAGTGTTTTAAAATGTGTTCTATGGAAAGGAACTTTTATCTTTTGGAGATGGGGGTCTCACTTTGTAGTTCAGGCTGGCCTTGAGCTCACTTTGTAGCCCAGGCAGATGTCGAACTCTCACTGATCCTCCTGCCTCAGCCCCCTGAGTGCTGGGATTACAGGTGTGCGCCACCACTCCCAGCAAAAAATATAATTCTCAACAGGAATATGAAATGGTCCTAAAATCACCTTTGAGTTGAGTGTGGTGGCTGGCACATGCCTGTAATCCCAGCACTCGGGAGGCTGAGGCAGGAAGATCATTGATAGTTTGAAGCCAGCCTGAAGTGCGTAATGAAACCTGACTGAAACTGACAAAACAAAAAAGAGACCTTTTATTGCAGATAGCAGAGGTTTGAGTGGTAATACAGATAACACTAACAGTTTTAACTTGTACCTCTTTATGGTTACAGTTGTACATACTTGAAGCAAGTAAACAGGATGCACTTTTCTAGAAGAGGAGATTATACTTCCTTCTAATAATTACTACATTATACAGTGGTTCTTTGGTTCTTGAACTTAATCCTTTCCACGATTTTTGTCACAAACCGAATTGGACAAGAACCAAATTGGATTTCCCCATAAGGTCAAAATTGAATCTAACCATTGAATTTGTTTTGGTTCTTTTCCAATTTAGTTCGTGACCAGAACTGTGGAATTGTTTGGGAAAGGAGGTACCGCTGGGTACAATGTTTGTTCTCGCTAAATACTCTTGAGCCTGTAACAGGCATTGTAGCACATCTCATGTCAGTCCTGTGTTATGTGTTGAGAGTCCTTGCCTCCTCCTGCTTTCTGTGGGGAGACCCCTAGTCCTGCGTTCAGTTGAGTCTGTAGATGATTTATATGGATACTGTGACTAGACTGATGAGCCTTTATCTTGACTGACTTCTTGACTACTAGGAACCAAACCCATTACATCCTTCTTACAGTACTTAAGTCAAGGACGTGGGGAAATTCTTCTGTCCTGTCTTAGAATAGCGTTTAAAGTGGGCCTTTTTAGTACTGAACTCTAGAACTCCTACTGAACAGTGGGTAGCAGCATTTAACACTGTAATAATTACTGAAATGTAAGATAATTTGCTGTGTAGGTTTTTTAAAAACATTCAAATAAAGGTTGGATTGAGGCAAAGAATGTGTTAAGGCATCTAAGAGGGTAAGGCTTTGTTCTGTTGTCTACCCCGTTACAAAAATTTTTAGCATAGATTTCAATTTCCTTCTTTTTTTTTTTTTTTTTTTGGTCTTTCTGAGACAGGGTCTCGCTGTGCAATTCAGGCTGGCCTTGAGATCACTTTGTAGCCCAGGCCGGTCTCAAATTCACAACAGTCCTCCTGCCTCAGCCTCCCGAGTGCTGGGATTACAAGGGTGTGCACCACGCCTGGCTTTTGAATTTATCTTTCTTTTTTTTGGTACTGGGAATCGAACTCAGGACCTTATACTTGCCAGGCAGGCGCTTAGGCCACTGAGCGATATGCCTAGCCCTTCCTTCCTATTTTCACATGAGGAAGTCCTTGTTCTTAGTTGTAAGTCATTCTAAAAGATTTTGAGAGGATTAGAAATCACTGATTGACCATTTTTGTCATTTCAATCATGCCGGGAACTTTGGAAGGCCTCTAGGGTGCTGTGTAGTAAGTATATCAGCTTGCTTAAATAGGAAAGGTTACTTAGCATATGGTCATACTTTCTTAAAGCTTCGTAAATCATCAAGAAATGCTGTACTTGGAAACAGAAAATATAGTTTGGTTGGTTTGACTTAGTAACAAAAGACTAATACAGTCTAGTGTACTGCATTAGTAGATATAATTATCCCCCATGCATTTTCCTACCTTGGAGTTAAAAGTAAATTTTTTTTAAAAAGGTAAAATACAGGCCAGGCATGATGGCACACGCCTGTAAGCCCGGTGCTTGGGAGGCGGAGGCAGGAGGATTGTTGAGTTCCAGACCAGCCTGGGCTACAAAGTGAGCTCAAGGCCAGCCTGAACTGCATAGTGAGACCCTGTCTCTAAAAGACCAAAAAAAAGAAAAAGTAAAATACAGCTGCCTGTACTGTACTAATGAAAGTTTGAAGAAACTTCGTGTTACTGTTATTTTCATTTTATATCATTTTCCCTCTTCTCCCTCCTTTGTGTAACAGGGAACCAGTCAGAAAAAGAGTGCTGGAAAAACGAGGGGAAGACTTTAAAAAGGAAGGAAAGATATATAGATTGAGAACTCAGGATGATGGTGAAGACGAAAACAACACTTGGAACGGAAATTCTACCCAGCAGATGTAGTGCACCGCGTACAATATGTATAGTAATCATTGTTCTCTTCCTCTACTGGAGAAGTGGGTCTGCTTTATGTTTCCCAACTGATCTATAAAGTGTCTCTATTTCTGCTTAGTGGGTATGGGTTAAAGTGTTTAACTCAAAAAGTCAAGACATAAAATAACTGGCTGCTAGGTCCTTGCATACAGTAACAACTGCTAGATGCCTAAAAAACCTGAAAGGTCTGCCAAGGCCTCTATCAGCTGCTGCTTCGGTATTTTATATTCCCTTCAGCCCTGTGCTCTCAGATGACATGTTTTGTGTAGAATACCCTTTTCTTCAAGACTCGAGTCCACACAAAGTAACTGGTATGTCACTGAGTAACTTGACTCCTAGAGCGTTTTAACTAGCCAATCAGATGATAACTTATGTTTAACTTTCCTGTTTTTGCTCATCAGCTGCAAGCAAAATCTTGTAGGTTTTAATCTTACTTAAATACTGAATAAAAAACTCTTTTCCAAAAATCAGAATGATCTTATTTTTGCTTTAAGCATCTTTTTATTGTACAAGGTTCTGTTAAGGTCATACTGCTTTGATTTTTTTTTTTTCCCTGCCAGTATTCCTAAGCTATCTCAGTAAAATAGCTGGCTGCGTTACCTTAAATATCACTGAAGGAAAGACATTTTGTGACGCTTGATGGCATTTATCATCTCTTGAGGCATTACTTTGTATAACTTGGTGGTCTTTGTTCTCATCTGATGCAAAACAGATAGGAACAACTAGTCTGTAACCTGGAGTTCCTCTCACCTTTATGCTGATACTTTATACACACTTTTAGGACCTAAAGTACCTGTGGTATAGGCCAAGAAGTATAAAAATATACATTGACTGATATGATTATTATTAAAAGATTGAAAGAGATTCTTAGTCTGACTTAACATATAATTTTGTTAGTGGAGACCACTAAACTAATGATGTTTGAAAAAAGGTGTGTGATATATGCTTTGTTTTTAGATTGGACAGTATTGCTTTTGAGTCAATATATGGGACAGTTATTTTGTAATGGGAGAAAGAAATTCTCAGCAAGCTTCTGATTTTCACCAGTGATATAACAGTGAGTTTTTAAAATGGTAAGAGTGTTGGCAAGGATACAATGAGAGTAGGCTAAGCTGTTGGTAGGAGTGAGAACCAATAGATCTTTAATATTTTGTACACTCTGATCCAATAGTTTTTCCAGAGGAATGATCATACAGATAAAGATTAGTTGAGACATATCATAAAGTATATTTATTTTACTTAGAAACTGGAAACCAACTAAATGCCTTCTTGTAGAAGTAATTTTTGATGAGGGGAAATGGTACAATACTAACTCAGTAATTCACTTTAATATATGTTTACTGAGCATCTGTTACGTGTTGGGGGAAAAGAAGCAGGATACAGAGCTGTAGGTACGCCATGGTACCAGCTTTGTAAATGCATATTATATATAGGTAAGACTACATATTAATATATGTGTAAAGAAAGAAAACAGCAAAACAATACTGGTAAGAGTGGTTATATGTGATTCTAGTTTTCCTTTTTTGCACCCTTACATTTTTCCCAGCTTTTTACAGTGATCCTGTTATGTACATAATTTAAAAAGTGAATTTGAAAAAAATCTCCAATAAGCATCCCATTTAAAGTTTTGCCATCTAATAGCAATATGTATTTTTAAAATAAACCTGCCAAGTGGGTGTGACCTTATTGCTAGAAATACGTTTATAAAAACATTGAGTACCTCAAGTCAGTTTGTCTTGAAGAAAATCAAATATAAATCTTAGGGAAATGCGCATAAAAACATACTATCTTTAGTAGGAGGATTCCTCTGTTTTACCTCTTTAAAAAATATGGTAAGATAAAAAAAAAAAAAAAAATATGGTAAGATATCCAAAACAATATATAAGGATATAATATGAAAATGAAGTCTCCCTTTGGCATCTTACCCCCAATACTACTATTCCCCAGATGTAAACTCTATTAACAATTTCTTATGTGATTTTCAGAAAATTTTTATGCATATATGAGCAAATATGTAATCTTTATTTTTAAATAAATGGGATCATATTATATATACTACCCTGCATCTTGCTTTCTTACTTATAGTCTCAGGAGACCTTCCCCTGTCAGCACGTAGCTACCTCACTCTGCGTAGCACTCTGCTTGGTGTAAGTGCCCCACCTTGTCACCCATGCTCTGGTGGCATTCAGTGGTTATTTGAAACGTTTTGTTTTATTTTTCCGTTTCAACCATTGTTACAATGAATATCCTTGAAGAGAAAGGTGTAGTCTAATGTGGAAAAATGTACGTGTTGAACATGTTTTTATAATTCACCAAGTCAAAGGGTTTTTGTGGCTTGGATTGTGAAAGATATCAAATTGGCTCCTTTAAAGGCTGTGTAAATTCAGTCCTCACCAACAGTTTATGAAAATGTGCTTTTCCCTTGCCAACACTGTATTATCATACTTGTTCGTTTTTGTCAAAGTGATAGATGAAAATTTACATGCAGTTTATATGCATTGTGTTTACCTAGAATGAAGCGGATCATCTTTTAGTATTACTGTCATTTGACTTTATTTTGAAACTGCCAGTGTTCGTTTTCATATTTTTCTTGGTTTATAAGAATTACATGTACATTAAGAAAAGTCCTTTTCTAGCTTATGTTCTAAATATTTTCTTTTGATTAATATGTGGATGGTAATCTTTTGCCACAGTATTTATGTGGTCAGACTTATATTAATGTTTTTGTTGTTTTCTTTTTTGGCGGTATTGAGGGTCTTCTTACCGAGCTACATCCTCAGCTCTTTTTTTTAGTTTTCTGAGATAGGATCTTACTAAATTGGCTAGGCTGGGCTTAAATTTGTGATCTTCCTGCTCCAGGCTCCCGGAGAGTTGTGATTAGAGACGTGCTGGTGCCATCCCCAGCTCATGGTTTTTCTTTATGGCCAGTGGGTTTGAAGTCTTGCTATCTTTCTTTCTTTCCTTTTTTTAAAAAAAATTTTTAAAAAAATTATTGGTATATGTTTGCAGTGCATAAAAAACGTATTAATCACGGGAAAGTGTACATACACATCTTGATTCGTTTTACTTCTCTGCTCTTTCCTTTCTTATCTTCCCCTGTCCTGAGACCCCCTTCCATGTCCACAGAGTCTATCTCTTGTTTCCTGTCATCTTTTTATTTTGCTCTTTTATTTATATTTTAGGCTTCTCATACAGGAGAAAATACGATGCTCAACTTGTGTTTGATTTATTTCACGTGGCATTATGGACTCAGAGTGCATCCATTTTCCTACAAGTGACTCAGCTCTACCCTTTCTGCGTGAGCAGTACTCCATTGTGTGTACAGACCACATCTGAAAAATCTGTTTCTCTATTGATGGACATGTAGGCTACTTCCAAGACTTAGCTACCAGTATTATAAGTTGTACTGCTGTAGGGGCTGGGGATTTAGCTCAGCGGCAAAGTGTCTGCCTGGCAAGCGCAAGGTCGTGAGTTCGGTTCCCGGTACCGGAGAAAAACCAAAAAAAAAAAAAAAAAAGTTGTACTGCTGTAAATGTGGCTGTGCATGTATAACTGTAATATGTCTTTAACTCTTTTAGGAAGATACCCAAAAGAGGAATAGAGGATAAAGTGGAATTCTTACTTTTATTTCTTTGTGGAATTGCCATACTGATTTCTGCAGTGATTGTACTAGTTTATATTCCCAACACAATATAGAAGCGTTCCTTCTCCCTACAACCTTCCCAACCACTGTCGTTGAGTTCTTGATAATAGCCACTGTTTCTAGCTAAAGACAGAATCTCAGTCTTTGCATTTCTGTCATGGGCAGAGATGCTGAACAATTTCTCCTGTACCCACAGCCTATTTGTACTACTGTACTTTTGATAAGTGTCTGTTCATTTCAGTTGCCCAGTTTTTGATTGGGTCTTTTATTTTGGGGGGGGTTAATTTTTTTTGTGTGTGTCTGTATATTTTTGATATTAGTCATGTATCTGAGGATTAGCTGGAAAAAATTCTTTTCTGTAGGTTTTCTCTTCACTGTTGTTTTCTTTGCTGTACAGAAGCTTTTTAATTTGGCATAATCCCATTTGTTGGCTGTTGGTGTTATTGTGCAATGCGGGTTCTGTTTAGGAAGTCTTTATTTTACCTCCCTGCAGTTTCAGTGTTTCTTTTTTTATGTCTAGGTCTTTGATCTATTTTGATTTGATTTTACTTACTAATTTTTTTATTTGATTTTAGTATAAGGTGATAGATATGGATCTAGGTTCATTCTTCTGCATGTGGATAACCAGTTTTTCAGGCAACATTTATTAAAGAGGCTATCTTTTTTTCTTCAGTGCTGTTTTTGGCCCCTTTGTCGATCAGATGGCTAAAGGTGCCTAGGATTGTTTTTGTATTCTTAATTCTAAA
This sequence comes from Chinchilla lanigera, assembly GCF_000276665.1. Lineage (NCBI taxonomy): Eukaryota > Metazoa > Chordata > Mammalia > Rodentia > Chinchillidae > Chinchilla > Chinchilla lanigera. The sequence continues at coordinate 3,145,743 of NW_004955440.1, forward strand.
CCATTGATCAACATGTCTTTTTTGTGCCAGTACCGTGCTGTTTTTTATTTGCTTGTCCTCTTGAGACAGGGTGTCATTTTGTAGCTCAGGCTGGCTTTGAACTCACAGTGACGCTCCTCCCTCAGCCTCCCTAGTGCTGGGATTATAGGCCACCACATCATGCTGTTTTTATCACTGTAGTTTTGTAATATAACTTGAAATCTGAGGTTGTAATGCATCCTGCTTCGCTCTTGTTGCTCAAGATGGGCTGTTTTAGGTCTCTTCAGGTTCCATATAAAATTGTTCCTTCTAGTTCTATGAGAAATGTTTTTTTATTTTCATTGGGATTACGTTCAATCTATGTATCATTTTTGGTAGGTAATATGGCCATTTTGACAATATTGCTTCTGCCTACCCAGGATAAGGGAATATCTTTTCATTTTCTGATGTCTTGTCTTTTGTTATACCATAGTTTTGTACCATAGTTTTAAGGTACCATAGTTACAAAGGTTTTTCACTACCTTGGTTAATTAATTCCTAAGTATTTTTTTGAAGTTATTGTGAATGGGATTGTTTTTCTAGTTTTTTTTCCCAGTGGGTTCATTATTGGTATACAGGAATGCTATTAATTTTGTATCATGCTACTCAGCTGAATTTAATTTTCTGCATCTTCCTATTCTCATAGTTTACATATTCTCATAGTTTTTTTTTTGGTTTGCCATGTTTGTTTGTTTGTTCATTTGTTTGTTTAAATATGTTTGTCAGCAAAGGGGTCTGCCTCCCTCTCAAATCCGTGGCTAACATCGTCAAGAGCTAACCTGTGCAATCCACCACAGTTAGTGGATCATCCATCCTTCCCTGACTTGGTGTGCAGCCTTTGTCTCATATTCTGTTCCCATATTTGGAGCAACATCTAGGCTTTTCTTTAGTGGTCTTTCTAGTCTCTGCTACCAAACTACCTTTAAAATTAGCGCTTTTTTCCCTTTTTTGATACAGAGTCTCACTGTGTGGTTCAGGCTGGTTTTGAACTTACTATGTAGTCCAAGCTGGCATCAAACTCCTGATAATCCAGCCTCAGCCTCCCAAGTGCTGTGATAACAGGCATGTGCCACCAGGCCTGGCTAGCTTTGTAATATATTTTAAAATTCTTTTTTTTCCCTCGTAGATTTATCCCAGCTCTTATAAGTGTACTTAATGTGTGAAACTTTTATCTTGTTGGCCCCCCAATGTTATGTTCAATTTTGAGACTAATGGAGGTGTAATGGACAGGTTATGATAGGTAATCTTTTTGCCACGAAATGTCTAATATCACTTTTAGGTCAGCCCCCTTCTGACAGACTTTTTCTGTTAATAGAGATAAATATACCACCCTGACTACCAGGTTGGGATTCAGGGCAGTGAAACATTTGGTAGGACTTTCTTATAGACAATTCAGGTAAGAAATACAGCAAACAGTTTCAAGCATGTTACTCTTAAATTCAGCCAGGGGGCTGGGGATTTAGCTCAGTGGCACAGCACCTGCCTGGCAAGTGCAAGGTCGTGAGTTTGATTCCTGGTACCAGAAAAAAAAAAAAAAAAAAAAAAAAAAAAAAAAAAAAAAAATTCCAGCCAAAAATCAGTGTATGTATAACTAGGGATTAGATTTGTAGCTTGCATATGAACTACATCCTTCTGCCCCTACTTTTTTATTTTCAACACAGCATTTAGTAAGCTACCTAGAATATATGGGCTAAGTATTTTAAATCTTTGTTTTTTAAGTGTTTTAAACCTCAAGTTTCACACCTATTACCTCAGCACATTCGGGGGAGGTGACAAAGACCGCATCTTTCTGTACTCCTACCACTGCTGTGGGTAGATGTTTCATGAATGGATAAACACGAGGGTGCTTTCCATTGCTGTTTTCATAATGTACTTGCCTAAAAGACATGGTCTTTGGCCTCGAGAAGCTGGCAGCAAGGCCAGCTATGGTGGCGCATGCCCATAATCCCAGCACTTGGGAAGCTGAGGCAAGAGGATCTCCAAGTTTGAGCCCAGCAGCAACTTAATGAGACCCTGTCTCAAAGTAAAAAATTAAAAGGGCTGGGAATGTAGCTCAGTGCAGAGGCTCTCTGATCAGTTCTTGGTACCATTTAAAAAAAAAAAAAAAGCAGCAGAGAAAAGCACAATTTCAGTATCATGAGGGACATTTATAAGCAAAGTAGGGGAAGGAAGAGCTGCCTGGGCAGTTCAGAGACGCCATCCAGAGGAAGAATCCATTATTTGAGCAAAGACTTGAAGGCATTTTCAGAAGACAAGACATCCTAGGTAGAAGGAATACTGTTTGCAGATAGGAAGACAAACGAGCTATTCCACAACCTGTGTGCGGTTCAGAGCTGTGACCGGTTGATGGAGGAGGGAAACAGGTTAAATGAACAAAGGTCACTTAACCTGGGCCTTCGCAGCCTGGCTTAGGGCCTTACACATTGTCGGTAGGCAGGAGAGCCAGTCAGCACAGAATGTGGTGGGCGGGTGGAGGTGAGCAGGGAGAAGCGTCAGAGCCCTCCCGTGACCGGTTCTAGTATCTGCTCCGGGGAAAACAGCAAAAAACCTTTGTCTAGTTCAGGAAAGTTAGTAGGCGCTGAAGTAATCTGTACGCTGCCATAACTTCTGTTGAACCTACTTTCTCAAGGGAGTAGGAGACCGGACACAATGCGTAGTACTGTGTTTATTTTCTGAGCACCACAGAAGTATGAGGCTAGGGGAGAGGAGACACGGCGGGGGATGGCGTTGCACTCCATCTACACAGTGGAGTTGATTTCCTATCAGAGATTCCTAGTTTTTATTCATACCTCCATCTTTAAAAACTCTGAAACCTAACAGACAAGTTCAGTATCTCCACATTTCCACAAGTCACCTGCAGGCTCCTCGGATCCCCAGATGAACTCCCAGGAGTGTAGCAAGACGCAGATTATTCCCATTGTAATCAAGAACTCAAACCCTTCTAGATTGAAGTCATCCCTTAACAGTGAGAAGCCTCAGCGGAGCAGTCCAGGACGGGCAGAATGCGCAACCCTAAGTCGGCTTGCTTGCAGAACTGGGGGAGGCGGGGACCGGTCAGAATGAAGAAACACGGCTCAGTTCCTGTTGGCTTGCTTGTGTTTTCCTTTGCTTGGAGAGCCTGCAGTATTTGTACAGTAGAAATGCCAAAGCACAGACTCCGAGAAGCATGAGAGCGAAGAGCACATACAAAGCCGTCTGTGCTTCTGCGGCGCCGAGCATCAGCCCCAGGAACGGCACGTCCTCTCTCATGGGGCTGCTGGTGGGTTCGGCGCCTACGAGAAGACAACAGAGGGCGGTTTGTACTCCGGTGCTGAGCTACATAGTTGCTAGGTCTGCCACCCTGGAGAGGCTGAGCTGGATCCCTGCAAGTGAGAGACCATGATCGCCCAAACCTGCGTAGCCAGAGCCATCGGTGCTGCTGTGAATGTGCCTGACGCCCTTCACCGAGCGTTACGAAACTCTGAAGCACGTTAGGTACTGTTACATTTTCAGCCTCCATCAGCAATTAGAATATAAACTAAAGTGGATGTCTAGTATTTGCATAACTTACACTTGGACTCAGCAAACACTGGTACCGCTCTGCAAGGACTGCTTTCACATTCATTGGTTCTCATAATGCCTACACGCACCGGTCTAGTTTCTTGCCTGGGGTGGCACAGCAAGTTGTGGTAGGGCTAGAAGAATCACGTAGACGTCATTCCTACCTTAAGGTTCCACCATCCCTAAGTGTCCTTTTTATTTCTTCACGTGGTACTGGCAACTGGACCCTGGGCCTTCACACTGAGTTACATCTCCAGCCTATTTTCATTTTTTATTTTCAAACAAAAATCCTGTAGGGTCTCATTAAGTCACTAAATTGCCTAGGCTGGGCTTGAACTTGCGATGTTCCTGCTTCAGCCTCCCAGAGTGTACATCAGCCTGCCTGGCTTAAGTGTCCATCCTTTCATCCCAAGGATGCCCGGAGCACTCAGAAAAGCTTGGTTGAATATGTGAAGGGAGTGGAGAGACAGGAAGGTAGTAAACTAGACACTGAAAAGGACCCTCCCTTTGTCCCTTCAGCCTTCGGTTTGGTCCCTTCCAGAGCCCCTTACCTTCGGGCTGCTGCAGACAAGGGTGAGGCCCTGCTGCTGGGTCAGGGAAGCCGTTGCACCGGACTATGGAGGCGTAGAACCTGGCTGATGCCTTAGGGATTCTTGGCAGAGAAGGGTCTGTTCGGTTCACATAGTGCAGGCCAAACCTCTCTGCGAAGCCCGTGGCCCACTCGAAGTTGTCCATCACAGTCCAAACCGTGTATCCGCGGAGGTCCACGTTATCCTGCACAGCTACCCACGGGCCAGAGTGTGAGCTCCCTCGCTCAGGACGCCTTGCCGCGGGGTCTCCTGCAGCCAGGCTGCCCCCAGCTCTCCCGAGCGCCCGACTTACACAGCCGGTGTGTGGGGGCAGCCCTCCCTTTTCACGGTTGCTGGCGGGCTCTGTGGAAGAGCTGCAGCGCTTCCAGATCTTTCTAGACAGGCTCAGCCTTGAGTGGGCGTCCTGACGGTAGGCTGCCCGAGCTAATCCCTCAGAGCTAATCCCTCACCAGCTGCTACTGCCCCTGTGGAACAGGGTGTGGGCTGGGTGGAGCCTTAGAGCAGGGACTCTCCTCGTTATAGACACCGTAGGGGACCCTGACCATTTCCTTGGCTGGAGTGGCTGGCTCAGCGTCACTTGGTGTCCTCTTACTCTCAGTCCCACCCACGTTACTCGGGTAGCGCTGGGTGTCCAGTGTTCGCCTGCAGCACAGGCCCTAGACCACCGCCCAGCCTCGCTGGACTGGCCTCCAAAAGACCCTGCTCTTTAGACGCCAGGGACGGCCAAGGAGGGCAGACGACTCGGGCCAGGGACCAAGGTCTGGCAGCCCGCACGGGGCCGCTGAATACCGATCTAGAGGGTCGTGCGGGGCAGTGCTGCCTCCGCGGACACTGGCGGTTTCCCGTGGTGGCCCATGGAGAAAGCCTGGCGTGTCGTACCTTTGAGAGCCTCGTTGATGTAACTGCGGAGATAGTAAATCCTCGCAGTGTCGTTCAGTTCGACGTCCCCCCGCTTGGACACTCCATTCTCCGTGACATAGATGGGAGGGTTGTTGTACTCCTCCTTCAACCAGTTCAGGATTCTCCTGAAGCCGAAAGGTGTCACCTTCAGCCAGAAGGAGCCAGAGTCGGGCCAAGTGCGATCTGTAATGGACGCAACTCCCCTGCGAATTCAAAACCCGAAGATTAGGCCCTGTTCTGTAGGTCTCACAAGGTTCTTTACAGGAAATACAAAGCAGGTTTACAGTAGCAGGACACTTAGGCTTCATCTAGACTTCAGGGTCATCCTAAATCCGGAAGAATCAGTGAGCTAAAACCTCTTGGCTCGTGCTGGTCGCCCCCTCGGTGCGACGTGACTTTCGGCGGCCCTCTGTCCGTGGGGAGCTTTGCACCCGTGCAGAGGAGCGGCCTCGCGCACGCCGCCTCCCCCTGGCGGGATCCCTGTGCTCCCTGAGGTCAGCAGCGCCGCCTCCCCGCACACGCCTGCACCCGCGTCTCCCGAGCTGCCGTATGCAAGTTTCTCAAAGACGCAGGCAGTCCACTCTGTGGCAGTGCCCGGGAAGGTCCGCCTACAGGGGAGGGCGGCGGGCTCTCAGGACCGGTGTGTGCGGTCAGCAGGCCCCTGCCGAGGCTTTCCGCGCTCAGGACTGCTGCGGCACCCCGCGGGCAGACTGACCTGTCCGCATCGAAGGAAGAGATGGCAGAGGGAAAGTTGAGGTTGTAGGCCAGGACTGTGGTGTAGTGATTGAACCCAAAGTAGTCGTAGGTGCCGTTGATCCTCCTCTTCTCACTCTCTGTGAACTCCGGGAGCCTGGGCGGAAGGAGCCAGCGAGGGTGAGGGCCTCCGGAAGTGCCACCCTTCGAGGCAAGGATGCCCTGGGCCGGGGGCAGGAGGCAGCGGGGGAGAGAGCCCCTCCAGGACGCGGGGAGCCCGAGTCCTCCTGCCTGCACAGCCTCCTTCCCGCTGTCCCGAGAGAGTGCCTCTGGCTGGCAAAATGCAAACCTTTAACCCAGCCGCCCACCCCACCCCTCACACAGTTTCTGCTTTCTGCAAACATTCGCACGTAAATTCTGCTCTTTACCATTTACGATAGATTTCGAAACCAGGAGGGTGTCTGAGGTACATACCTTGAGATGACTTCTTTTTTACAATTTGTATTTCCCCATTCTGCCCTTCCTAAGTTTGTCTGTTTCTGTGGGGGTTGGTTGTCCAGGTGGCCCCTTTCCTCCAGAGTTCATCCTTTTTTGTGTCTTTTTTTTCCTGAGACAGGGTTTCACAATGCAGTTCAGGCTGGCCTCTCACAGCAGCAGTCCTGCCTCAGCCTCCCAAGTGCTGGGGTGACAGGTGTGCACCATCACACCTGGCTGTTTATCTTTTTAATAGGGAGAAGTTTTTTTGCCTCTTAAGTATTTAAACTTTCCCACTCATGATTTCACTGAAATGTTTTGTTTGTTTGTTTTTGTTTTTTTCTGGTACCAGGAATCGAACTCACGACCTTGCGCTTGCCAGGCAGGCGCTGTGCTGCTGAGCTAAATCCTCAGCCCTTCACTGAAATGTATAGATGGGCATTTGCCATGTATTGAGGTGACTTTTCTGTAAAACCCGACGAACGTGCGCTTGTGTGCAGCAAGCACACCTTCCTTTCTGCCAAATCCCAGGTGCACAACTGCTAACGGCTCCCTGGTGCTTCTGGCTTGGGTGTTGCCTGATAATGCTCTGCGCAGGCTCCTGGTGGAGGTCTTCCCTTGACCTTTTCTGTACCATCAACCCACGGGAGCAGAACATCCCTTCCAGGAGTTTCTAAAACGTTGGCGCTGGAAGCCCAGCCTCGCCCTCGCTCTCCTGCTCAGGGTGCAGCAGTGGCTGCCTGGGGCCTCGGGCGCCGCGGCTGCAGTGCTCGGACAGCAGGTGATACGGGTGGTAGAGAATCCACTGAACAGTTTATTCTGGCCAGGGGATGCTGTCAAGGGGATGCTAGGAAGTTTCCAGTCACACCGTTAGGGTGAGACACTGAAAGTATTTTTGGTTTTTTTTTGAGACAGGGTCTCACTATGTAGTTCAGGCTAGTTTTGAACTCACTAGGTAGTCCAGACTGGACTCTTGACAATCAGTCCTGCCTCAGCCTCCCAGCGCTGGGATTACAGGTGTGCGCCACCTCGCCTAGCCCGGAGATTGGAGTTTTTCTAAGGGTTTGAGGATGTGGACGGAGGGTGAGGCAGCCAATGTGATTAAAGAACATCTTTTCCTGGGCCCTGTATCACCTTGTAGATGGAGATGTTGATGGAGGAACACTTATATTGTGTTTAAAGTTACTTGTTTATAGTTGCAATTTGTTTTGGTTTTTTTGGTTTTTCTCTGGTACCGGGAACCGAACTCACGACCTTGCGCTTGCCAGGCAGGCGCTTTGCCGCTGAGCTAAATCCCCAGCCCTTATAGCTGCAATTTGACAAGATCGTTTCCTCCAGCTTCCAGATAGAGGCCTTTCAGCTTTAGATAAGGAGGCCTGTGTATATGGCCTTTGACGGGAGACGTCAGGACGCACTGCCTACCTAAGGAGGGCCGCTTTACCTGGACTGGGGCTTAATCATTTTGCTGTCAGTGGGCAGGGCCGCAGAGGCCCGCCCCCACGTCCCCAGCACACGGCCCTCCTCCTTCCTCTGGGGCTCTTTCCTGGCCCTTGGATGGAGTGGCGTCTGCTCTCCCAAGTGCCGGTCACTGTCACGGCCCGCTCAGCGGGCGTCCTGGCTTGTGCGTGAAGTCTGCCCCGCCCCAGGCCTGTCTGAGCTGAGCGCGCTGCGGAAGTTGGGAACAGCGTTCCAGGCCACACTCCCAGCAGCCTTCCAGCATTTGGAGGAGTCAGACTGGGACCCTCTCGCTACCCGCCGGACTGAGTCACGCGCACCATAGGTGCCAAGCGGGGTGCAGATGGGCCAGCGTTCTCACAGGGGCGGCGTGTTACACCTTTAGGTACAGCCTGCCCAGCAAGATTTGTCCTAAACGGGCCAAGGCTGTGTTGGGAGCTGGGAACCGGAGCTTTAAACCTTCACACCTGGGCTTTATGGAGGAGTTTAAGGGCGAAACAGGAGCGCCAGGTTCCCCACGGCAGGGGCTGCCTTCGCTGTGTGCCCCTGCGCACTCCTCGCCTCTAACGCCAGCGGGCGGAGCTTTGCCCCGGACTGTGGCCCTGGAGGCACGTCAGCGCGCTTGCCAGGTGGTCTTGCCCTAATCTTTGTGCCTCAGCTTACTCATATCTAAACAGAAACCAAAAGCCAAGGAGGAGATTGCAGAAAGAAGTGATGAGCGGCCCTTGATGCGGCTATGTGGAGCAAGCCAGGAATGAGGGACAGCGGGTGTAGACCATCGCCACCTGCTGACCAAATGACAGAATGCACGTATCCGGCTGTCACCCCCGAGGAAGTGAGGGAAGGACAGGACAGCTGGGGAATTCGTGCAGCCACGCCGTCCTACTCAGCTGCTTCGAAATTTGTCACATTCGGTGCCCTATGCATTTTGTTACAGGATTTGTCCCAACTCTCATTTGGTCCTCGTGACGCCAGCTGCAGCTTGCGGTGTCCGTGGCTGCGTGACGCACGAGCCCTTCCAGCCCAGTGTGTTTGGTGCTCATTGCTTTGGGCACTTGTAGCACCTCCCAGGAGCAATCCGGTGTCAGGGCAGCGCCGCAGCAGGGTTGGAAGAGGTTGCCCTTGGGACGGAGCCCGGCTCTTCTGAAGTGCAACAATCCCAGCAGCCACGCCCCGCCCGTCGCAGTGCCGGGTTCTGGGCTAAGAGGCTCCCATGCACCGTCACGTGCAACCCGCCCAGCAAGCCGAGCTCAGAGGCCGGCTGCTCGTCAGATCCGCCCCCGCCCCCGCCCCCGCGTGCCCGCCGCGTGGCACAGGACCTCACCGAGACTTGTTCAGGCCCGCAGCCAAGCTCCTGTCACGGATCCGCGTCTTCATCACCTCAGAGTAATCTCCATTCTTGAAGATAGGATGCGCAAACCAGCCTCCCATGAACTGCAGGGAGCGGAGGACATCAGCCGCGGCCCCCGGTGGGCACACCGAGTCGGAGACAGCAGGCACGCCCCGCCCGCCCCTGACGTCTGTGCTCCCCCTGGCGGCTGTTTGCAGGGTGCAGCCTCAGTGCCCGCAGGCCTCCCCGCCTGTGTGTGGCTCCGCGGCACGCACAGCCGCCCCTCGGGCAGGGCCATTTCTCAGCGGCGCTCGATGCGAGGAACTGAAGGACCACTGGCCCTGGCACTCCGCTGCCTTTAGGAAGGCTGGACAGAAGACGAACGGCCGCCAGAGACCTACAGGCCCTGTTCCCTCCCACCGCCGAGCAGCTGGACTTACACCCTGGTCCTTCCTCCCCAAAGTACCTGAGGACCAACCAGAACACTGGGGAAGGCCTGCGTGGCGTGGCTTTCCTGGCTGCTCAGGTGGCTGCATAAGCATTAGGCTCAAAGCCCTAAAGCAGAAGCACTATTCACTATTCAGCTTTTTGCTTGTTTGGCTTTCGGTGCTGGGGGTTGGTGAGGTAGCATGTACTCTACACTGAGCTATATCCCAGGGGCCTTTTCGCTTTTGTGTGTCTAGGACATCCCTACCGAAGGGGGTGCAGACACCCAGATACATAATGCTGGAGGGCTTGAGAGGCTGTTCTGGTCTCCACATCCCTCCCTCACCTGCTGGCTGATGCCTGAAGTGCCAGTGGGGGGACGGGACCGCCTTCCGCGCAGTCAGATGAGGTTGGGGGAGTACCTGTATGCTCCTGGTAGGGAGCCGGTGCATGCGCACAGCACACCGGAATCCCTCCCACTTTACTCTCCTCTTGCCTCCATCCCTTGGCCCCCTTCCCATCTACAACTTAAATGTACTCTGAGGCAATAAGCCAGATCTTTCTGTGGAAACAGATACGTCTGTCATCCTCTCGGGCCACAGCATCACAGCTCCCCGGTGAACGGCGTAATCTAATGATCTCGCAAGCCTAACATTTCCTGCGCTGTGGAGTTTGACTACTGTTCTAATTGACCAACTGTGTGAAATGAGGAATGCGCTTGTTCATTTGACCACCTTTGTCAAGCTCTCTTGCAAAGACTTTGGCAAACCAGGGTCTTTGGTATCCCTCCAAGAATGAAGGTCATTCCTCCCCGTCTTGTCAGGATTCCAGACTGAAACACATGTAGCTGGGCCATATCAATACCTGCTTTCTACTCGTGTGTCTAGTCCTAGGGATGAAATTCTATAACCAAAAGATGTCCTATTTCAAACTCAGGGAATTAACAAATTAGATGCAACACCAAGTTCACCGAATCTAAATTACCCAATTCAAAAATTCTTGAGCTGGAGCAAACAAAATGAAACGGGGACGTGTAGGGTTGAAGTGTGCAGCCCGGCTCTGTGAGTCAAAGCAGGGACTGGAGAGACGGGATTTCTTTTTGTAGTTATCATCCAACGTGTTACATCCAGTAAGAACTATGTGTGCATAAAATTTCCAATAATTAAAGTCTAATGCTTAAAAATTCCTCACTTTTATTACAGTACAGCTATGAGGTGGGTGAGACATCTCCGGTTCACAGCGGAAATGACTAAGGAACAAAAAGTTACGTGGTTCCATGCTCACAAAACCAAGTTATAGCAAAGCAGAGCCCACACCCCGAATCAAGTCTGTTTTCGTTAGACCGTGACAGGAATAAAAAAGTCTAAGAGAAAAACGTACCTGAACATATCTCCTAGCTGCTTCCACATCCTCCTGGTTGGACGGGTCCCTGGGCTCGGCCCAGTCACTGTTGATGGTGATGGAAATGACGCCACCTTGACTGGCACGGTACGTATCATTGTACAGATGCCAGGCCTCGGCGTGAGCCTTTATTAGGTTGTGGCCCGCATTGTAGGGCGCAGTTCCAGGCCTGAAGGAAATTCCTGCAAATGCGTGGGTGCCCACAGAATGAATGTGGCTGAGAGTGCTGGTTTCCTGCATACAGATGTCCCCTCCGGGTGAAAGATTTTAGTGTCTGGGAAACTGGAATTCAAACCCTTGATCGCTACCTCTCCCTAGATGGCTGTCTCCCTTTGGTCAGGCAGAGCAGCCTTTTGGCTTTTTTTTCTTATGTTAGAATGGACAGCAGAGAGTGCTTGTGAGAAGGAAACGGGAGGGACAAGGGAAATAAAAAGAATGAAAATGTATGTACGGGTAGAATGAAAATGTACGTACAAGAATGTTATGTACAGGTAGCAAGTCCCCATGAGGGATGTAATCATGAGCTGCAAATGTGCTAAGAAGACATTTTTGGTTTTGGTTTTGTTTTTTTGAGACAGGCCTTTGCTTTGTAGTTCATACTAGTCTTGAACTCACTATGTAGCCCAGGCTGGCTTCAAATTCACGGTGATCCTCCTGCCTCAGCCTCCTCAGTGCTGGGATTACATGCATGGGCCACCACACCCAGCCAACATTTTAAAAAAGAATTGAAATTAAATAGTGTCTGGCGGAGAGAAGACACTTGGGTAATGTTGGCTTCTGTCCCCTCCTCCAAAAGAAGGGCGCCTGTGTCTCAGGCAAAATGTCTACAATGTGTGTCTCGGCTTGGAGACCATCTCTAGCTGAAGCAGCAGCTGAGGTGGAGACTCGCGGAGAGCACACCCTGCGGGAGAGGCCGCGCAAAGCAGTGCTGCCGAGGCCCAGAGAGGGACACCACTCGTGACGGTCTGAGGCCTCTTTTCAGCTCTCACACCTGGTCCCAGGGAATCACCATGCAAATGGACACAAATTTACCAAGCTCATGGCTTAGAAACAGAGGAAAGGGAAGCCGAGGGCTCTCAAGGAGCAAAGATAGGTCCATAGTCCCTTAGTCAAAATCCTGATGAAAAATACATATCTTTGTGTTTTAGAAAAGTAACGAACTGCATAAGTATCGTGTGTCGCCCCAGCAGGGCTCAGGACAGCTCTGCTCGGGAAGCACATGCAGCAGGACCCGCGAATGCTCCCGCTCGGTGGGTGAGTCAGGTTCACGTTACCAGGCGGGTCAGGTCAGGCACACCAGCGACGGGAACTTTAGAATACTGGAAGGACGGAAAGCAGGCTGTGGACCCGAACAGCCTGACAAACTGTCCTCTCCTACGTCTACCTGCCCACATCCCTATTCTTGCCGTGCTTCCCACCTGAGGCGAATCAGAGTCACAGAGAAAGAAATCAAGTCACCCCGAGGTGCTAAGATATGAGATCCGTGTGTAGCACGTGTGTCAGAAGGAAAATCCCTGCAGCCTTGAGCGAGAAGTGGGGTTCCTGAGGTGCTGCTGTGGGGCTTTCTGGGCCGCCTCCTCCCACGCCACCTGGCTTTCAGTCTTCATAACAAGTCAGGCCCGGAGAGCTTACCTGGAGCTGACACCCCGGCGCCGTACCCTTGGTAAGCAATGACAAAGGGCTCGTTCAGTGTGATCCAGAACTTCACTTTGTCTCCCAGCCTCCGGAAGAGCACGTCTGCGTACTCCTTAAACCGCTGCACGATGGTCTCGTTCTCCCAGCCTCCGACGTCCTGGAGTGCCTGAGGTAGGTCCCAGTGGTACAGCGTCACCTGTGAGAGATGCAGACCAGCAGTTCTGTCAGTGGCTTCCCGTGGGAGGCGCTGGCATCCGCGTGCCAGCCGCTCAGCCTGAGAGTGGGCCTCACCGGCCAGGCGCCCTCACCTGGGGCTTGATGTTGGCAGCCAGCAGCGCATCGATGAGCCGCTCGTAGTAGTTCAGGCCCGGCTCGTTGATGTACGCGGTGGTTCCGTCAGGGAGGATGCGGGTCCAGGAGATGGAAAAGCGGTAGTAGGGTACACCCAGGTTCTGCAGGGCAGCCACGTCCTCAGCAATCCTGTGGTAACTGTCGCAGGCCACGTCTCCAGTGTCGTTGTTTCCAATCCTCAGGGGCGTGTGAGCATACGTGTCCCAAATGCTAAGTCCTTTGCCATCTGCTCGCCATGCACCCTCGATCTCAAAAGGACAAAACATGGTCTGATGCAGTCATTCGGCCAAACCCCGGGTCCTTTCCGTCCCAGGGCACAGCCCCAGTCAGGACTTTCCTCAGCAGCATCTCCGCCAGGAGCCTCCTCTGGTTTCCCACGGCTTCCCGCCCACTTTCCGTACCCGAGCAGCACCATCCCACGATACTATGCTGTTGGGCTGTAGCGACGGGCTGCCCACAGGCCTGGGGGTCCAGGCAGTGCATCTTTCACTTTGCCCCAGCAGTGAACAGTGCTTACTAAGGGTCTGAAAAGTCTCACGCCTGCTGCCCCCGCTAGCCACAGCCACCCTGTAAAGATGCCAGGTGTGGAGGCAGAATGTCCAATCAGGACAAATGTCACCGATTCCCTTCACACCCCGTTCCCTCCCACTACCTACGGATAAAATGACTACAGCCACTGGGAAAATACTTATCTACACATTTAGGTCGTCTGATAGGTACAATTTCTGTAATTTGCTTTCAAACACTTCAGTGATATGGAAGGAGGGGAAGGGTGAAAAAAGCATTAAGAGGTGTGACGTACACGTACCAGCTCCCACTGATGAGTGCAGTCATTATGTACTGCAAATGTGTACTAGCAGGCCAGGCATGTAGCTCAGTGGCGCAGCGCCTGCCTGGCAAGCACAAGGTCTTGAGTTCGATTCCCGGTACCAAAAAATATATATATATATGCAAAAAATTTTTTAAAAAATGGAATGATATGAGACTGGACACATCTAAGCTAGCGCCAGCGTTCTAGCCAAGAATGATGTCCAAGCTTGGTGGTGAGAGGCAGGGTCCAGCGCCAGCAGGAGCACCCGGCAAGTGAGCTGTCTGTGTAGAGAGATTAGGGAAGGCTGGAAGGTTGAACAAACAGACTGCACTGAGGATGGTAGAAGCCAGATTCTCACCACTGGAAAAAGGAGATACAAATATGGAAAATGGAGCTGGGCATGGTGGCACACCTATAATCCCAGCACTTGGGAGGCTGAGGCAGGCAGATTGCCATGAGTTTGAGGCCAGCCTGAACTACATAGCAAGACCCTGTCTCAAAAAAAAAAAAAAATAAAAAAAAATAAAAAAACCCAAACCAACCAAACAAACAAAAAAACTCAGGCAAATGAGAAGGTTCGCATTAATCCTATGAAGTTGGATTGGTATTGGAGGTATGAAGTCATGGTTTTAAATATACCAAGAGATGGATGGATGTAAAAATATACACAAACGTGTATATACACGTATTTCCTAGCTCTGTCCCCCAAAGGGCCTGTAAGTACAGTAATACTGCCCTGGAAGCAGAGCACACCCCGTGTCTAGATCACGGCTTCTAAATGCTATTCACCACTAAAGAAAGCCAGGGCTCATTAGAGAAAGGCAGAAACCTCCCTTGTTCCAAGGGGGTCAACTAGCATTCTAGTCAGGGACTGCACACCGTAAGCACTTCTCATCCTGGTCTGTTGTTTTGTTCTGTTTTTGAGAGAGTCTCACTGTGTACCCCAGGCTGGCCTTCAACTTCCAATGCTATCTCAGCATCCCAAATGCAGGCATGTACCCCACATTTGTCCCCTTTTTGTGGTACTAGGGACCCAACTCAGGGGTGCCCTACCAGTGAGTTACATCTTCCGCCCTTTTTAAAATTTTGAGACAGAGTCTTGCTAAGTTGCCTGGCTGGCCTTGAACTTTCGATCCTCATGCCTCAGCCTCCTGAGTATCTAGGATTACATGTGTATGCCACTTACACCTGGCTCTTCCATGCTTAACTCATACTCTACACTTTGCTATGGAGGATATTCAGTGTCACAGGTGGTGAGGATTATATGCCTGACTGAATAGAAAAATTCACCGTGTGAGTTGGCTAAAATATTCTCAAGGCCCGGCTTGCCTTTGCATGGTCAGGGTTTCATGAATTGAACAAGGTCTAGAAGAAATCCCTAATTCTTCCTATGGTCAGCTGTGAACCTCTGGAGCAATGGTTCTCATGTGGGAGTCATTCTTCCCAGAGGGAGCAGTTGGCAATGCCTGGAGACATTTCTGATTGTCCCCAAAGGGGGAGTGATCTATAGGTGTATCTGGGGTCTAGCGGTAGAAGCTACAGATGCTCATAAACATCCTGTAGTCACAGGACAAGGACTTATCCATCCAAAATGTCAATCAGGCCCAGACTGAGAAATCCTACTACAGAAGACACAATCTGGCTGACATATAACAGGGTCCAGCCTTTGAAATCTTGCCGTCTGCCTCAAAGGAATCTTCCATGTGTGGTATTGGCCAGCGCAGCTAGAAGGACCAAGAGCTGGGATTTTCTTGAGTCTGCTGGCCAGGACACATGAACAGTTTTTCCGTTTGCTTGCTTTAACTTTTTTTCCAGTACCAAGGACTGAATCCAGTCTGCACTAAACTATATCCCCAGTTCTTTTATTTTTTATTTTGAGGTAAGTCAAGTGCTCAGTCAAGAGACTGTCCAGGCTGGGCTTGAACCTGTGACCCTTTCGCCTTGGGCTCCCAGAGTGCTGGGATTACAGGTGCCACCACATGTGGGTCACTCTCAGCTAATAAATGTCTGTAAACTGCCTGCTTGGGAGGACTAGGTGAGGAATGAATGCATCCACAGAGATGCTAGACATTTGCACGTCTCTGCCCAGGTGTTTCTGCCCAAGCTACCCATGCTCCATCTGCAGATGCCTAACTGTGCTGTTCTACCGGATGTAAGGGTGTAAAGAAGCAGGAATGTCCAGGAAGAGACGCCCCCGAATGCAGTGTACCTGCACTGGTTCCCTATGCTCTGCTGGAGTCCCTGCTCACACACCTGTCCTCCCCTCCCTAGCGCCCAGCCCAGAGCCTGGTGCACGGTAGGCAGGCAGGCATGCAGTAAGTGGTGTTGAATGGCCCGAATGTCTCACCTGATAAGAAGCAGAAGCTGCACTCCAGACGAAGCCCTCGGGGAACTCTCCGTACAGGAACTCATCCTCCTTGGGCATCGGCATGCCGTTGTTGGTAATGACCTCTGTGTAGTAGCTGGCCGAGGCTCTCGCTGTGCGTGGCCTGTTCGCATCCTCAAAGTCAACATGGTACAGACCAAACTTGACTGTGTAACCGAGCAGCCACTCAAAGTTGTCCATCAGAGACCAAGCGGAATACCCTCGAACGTCTACACCATCGAGCCTGTAGGCTGGGAAAATCCCAAAGGGAGCAGAGGAGAGAGCTTTACCCAGGAGGCAAGATCTACAAGAGGCCCAGGTGCTGCTGGCTGCTCAACTCAAGGCAATGGCCCCAAACCGCCAACTTATACACCGAGGAACGTGTCCTGAGAGACAAACAGGTCACCTTGTCGATCTTACTTTCTGCTGGCTCTGATGACCCTCGAGAAAGTATTAGTAATTGATCTTCGCAAAATCAAATTCTTCTGTTAAGGTAAAGCGCTGTGTCTCAAGTTCAAAAGCCTGAGCCTACTATACAAGTTAAGCATGAGTGTGAATTTGAAGAGTTTCTTGTTCTGGGAGGCATGTAATCCCCAAGAATATAAGTTTTATGAGGGCAGAAATGTACGTCTCGTTCCCTGGAGCATTCCCAGGACCTAGAACAGAACTTGTCACATAGTACTTGCTCAATAATAAATGACCCATGAAAATATTCTTTTGGGGATTCATGTATATACATTCATACATTTAGAGAAAATGCTTTTTTTCCCAACTTCTTGATGTACTATATATAAACTTCCAAATAGATAGGGAATTATGGAGTTAGGGCATAAAAGAGATTTCAAGGCAGCCTAAAATCATAAATTCTCCAACATAGGGGACGTCGGAGAATTCTGTAGGATGAACTGAACTGTCACATACCTTTCAGAGCTTCGTTGATGTAGGTTTTGTAGTAAAATATCCTGTCGGTGTCCTGCAGCGCCGCACTCGTCAGCCCCACTCCGTTCTCGGTGATGTAGATGGGGACGTCACCGTACTCCTCCTTGATCCAGTTCAGCAGTCTCCGCATCCCCCAGGGCGCAGCCCTGTTCATTGCCGTGGCAACCCACTCGGGGTCCTCCTCCTCGGTCAGCTCCTGGTCATGCTGGTAGGCGGGTGGGTTCAGCAGGGGTGTTGTGTGCTGCACGAGTCTGGACGAGTAGGTGTTGAGGCAGAAGACGTCGGCGGTGCCTCTCACGTACTGCTTCTCCTCCTCGGTGAAACTGGGCAGGCGGGAGGTGGCCAGGTGCTGCAGCTCACTCCGGTTCCCCACCTTCCACTTCATGACGTCGGGATAGTCCCCGTTTCTGAAAATGGGGTGGGCAAACCAGCCCAAGGTGAACTGCAGCAGTCGGTCAGCTGCTTCCACATCCCTCGGCGAGCCCGGGGACTTGGGCTCTGCCCAGTGCGTGTTGAGGTTCAGTGAGATGACGCCCTGCTGCTGTTGCCTGTACTTCTCGTCGTAAGTGTGGTAGACTCGGGCATGGGCTTTGAGGACTGCGTGACCGATCTTGTAAGGGCCCCAGCCTTCGTCCTTCACGTTTGGGGGGAAAGACCCTGAGCCATAACCAAACCATGCCTGGTATGCGGGCTCATTAAAGGTCATCCAGAACTTGACTCTGTCCCCAAAGGTCTGGAAACAGAAGTCAGCATAGCTGTCAAACAGCTCAATCAAGGCGGGATTTTCCCAGCCTCCAATGTCCTGAAGAGCCTGGGGGAAGTCCCAGTGAAACAGTGTCACCATGGGAAAGATGCCGCTTGCCACCAGGCCGTCAATCAATCTGTTGTAATAGTCAACACCAGCCCTGTTGATAAAACTGTTTGTCCCATCAGGGAAAATCCGAGACCAGGATATAGAGAAGCGATAGGCCTTCACCTTCAAAGCTCGAAGCATATTCAGATCCGCATCCAGGTTGTTATAGCTGTCACAGGCTATGTCTCCAGTGGCATTGTCCTTCACTTCGTTCCCTGGTGTGTGTGTAAAGTTATCCCAAATGCTAGGGCCTTTGCCATCCGCGTCCCAAGCCCCTTCGATCTGATAGGCCGACGAGGACACGCCCCACAGAAAGTCATCCCGGAATGTGCCGTGGTAGAAGAGGTCTCTCTCAAACTTGGGTTGGTTGGAGAACTTTTCCCAAACTACTTTAGCCTTGGAGGGCACCTCAGATGGGAAATTGAAGCTTCCAATCTTGGAAGGGAAATCTGCTATACTAGGTGGTGGCGATCTTTTTACGACCTTAGTGAGGAAACCATTCTTTTCAATGATGCTGGTGAAAAAGTAAGCAGATTTCCTGGGAGTCCTTGGCTTGCTGCTGTCATCGAAGTTCACATGGTGAAGCCCGAATCTCTGGCTGTAACCAGAGGGGCCTTCAAAGCCGTCCATGAGGGACCGAGCAATGTAAGAGCGAACATCCACGGAGTCCTCCTTGACAGCTGTGAGGGGAAAGGAAAACTGAGCTTTTTCCCCATAGTCCTAGCAATTGAACCCAGGGCCTTGCACGGAGCGATGTCCTTTCTAATTTTGAGACATGGTCTTGCCAAGTTGCCTAGGCTGGCCTGGAACTTGTGATCCTCCTTCCTCTGCCTCCCAAGTAGCTAGAACTATAGGTATGTACCACTGCGTCTAGCTGAGATTATGTACTTTAAAATAAGATTATTTTTACTGGAAAATTATAAAGTCTGTGTTCCTGATGATTTTTTAGAAAGTTTTCCTGTGATATGAAAGTTTTGGAGGTCACTTCATTTCCTCCAAAACTGAACCCTTTTTCTTCCCTAGAATGAACAAATGAAAATGTACAACACCTCTCCCAAACATCAAGCCACTTCTACGGCCAGAAATCTTAAATCTCAACCCAGAAGCGCACCCCTAATTTCAGTACTAGGCACTGAACACAGGGGGCACTGAGCTACAGCCGTACCGCCCCCCTGTCATTATTTTGAGACAGTCTCACTAAGATGCCCAGGCTCGCCTTGAACGTTCAGTTCTCTGCCTCAGGCTCCCCAACAGCTGGGATTGTAAGTGTGTCCCCTCCCCCTCCCGGCCCAGCAAACAATGAGTAATAGAACATGCTCACCCTGTAGCATAAGGATCTTCAGTTTGTACAGAATGCATAGGTCATTTAATCATTTAAATGCATTTTGCTTTTCCCTGTTTACATTCAGTGTTGAAATGAGGACACCTTCCATATTAAGAATACATAAAGCCTAAAGAAATGTGGCGCAGTAGGTTGGTGACCTCGCAGTAGAGTTGTCAAACCCCAGGCATTGGTGAATACAACCTTGTTTGGGAAAAGCACACTGGTAGAGCACTTGCCCAGCATGTCCAAGGCCCTGAGTTCAACCCCAGCGTAGGGGGTGAGGAGTTGTAACTAAATTAATAATCTCCAAATAGACCATCCTGGATTAACCAGGTGAGCTCTAGAGATAATGAAAAGTGCCCCTTCGGTTTGTGGTGCTCACAGGGCATTAGCCCGTGGTCTCTGCACTGAGCTACATCCTATTATGAATAAAACATAGGGGGACAAGGGACACAGAGGTTGGAACTCAATCCTTTAAGTCTCTTAAAGTTATTATTTAAAAAATTTTGAGGCAAAGTCACACTAGGTTGCCCACACTAGGCTTGAACTTGTGATCCTCCTGATTCAGCATCGCAGGGTGCTGGTGGTATAGGCAAGGGCCACCACGCCCGGCCGACAGGTGTCCTCATAAGAGGAAAAGGCCGGGTGAAGATAGGGGCAGAGATGAGGGTGATGCAGTCACAAGCCAAGGAATGCATGCAGCCACCAGAATCCAGAGGCAGCAAGAACTCGTCCACCCCTTTAGAGCCTTTGGAGGGAAGGGAACGACCAACACCTCGCTCGTGGATTTCTTACCTCCACAACTGCGAGATGATACATGCTGCTGTTTTAAGTCACAAGTCTGAGTACTGTGTTACAGCAGCCTCAGGAAATCAGGGCCCCCTACCTCTACCCTGTCAAACACCAATCTAGTGAGTCAACCGGCAGAGCCAAAGTAGAAGGGACATGGCTGTGGGCTCCAGCATGGAGCCAGCAAAGCATTAAGACTTACTTTTTACCAGACTTTGGAACCCCTCAACAAACTGACCATAAGATCATAATGGCGCACACCTGCGATGCCCATGCTCTGAGAGGCTGAGTCAGGAGGACTGTAAGTTTGAGCCCAACCGGGGCAAATTAGCAGTGTAGAAGATCCAATCAGTCAGTCAATCAATGTAAACATATAAAACAAAGGGCAGAGGATGTAGCTCGGTGTAAAGGCCCTGGGTTTAATCCCCGGTACCTCCCACCCACCTAAAAAGGAGGTAGGTAAACTCGCTCATTTATTCAGTAAATAAGTTAGTAAGCACCAGTGTTGTGCCAGGCCAGTGCAAGGCTCTGGGGACACATGCATAAAATCACTGTAGCTTAGAGGGCAGAGTGCAGAACTGACGCACAGCCGCAAAGGCCGCCTGCAGCTGTCCTGTGAGGACAACAGCTCCTCTTCCTCCTTCAGGAGGCCGTCTCAAGTGTCCCTTAAGACTGAGGAATTCCAGCAACGTTAGGAATTGTCATGAGTGTTGAGAAAAGCGTACATGTGAGTATGTAGAGGGTGTCTGACCGCACAAACTGGGGAGGTGGCTAGGACATTCCTAGGTAGGAATCATTAATCACTTTTCTCTGAATTCAGATAAAACTGTGACACTTCAACACGGCCCTCTACACAGACAGCCGGCTGCTCACTATCAGTTGACTTGGGACATAGGGCCTATTTGCCATCCTTTTCCGCTTGGATGGAAAGACCTGAGATGGCACGTTAGGAGGAATGAGCCTGTAGGTTGGGTCAACTGGCTCACAATAAATGACACGGGATGTAGATTTTTTTTTTGGTACTGGGGTCGAACTCAGGACCTTGCACTTCCCAGGCAGGCGCTGTGCCGCTGCGCTATCTCCCAGCCCTGGAATGTAGATTTTACAGACAGGAAAAGACACAGAAATCAGTTGGGCTGGAGCAGGGAGAGAAGACTCAGTGGACCAAGTTCCACCCTAAGTGTCCCTTGCCATCCTGTGCTTCAGATTCTGGGTCCCTCTTGTAGACAGAAGATGTTGCTCAGGATTGTACCTCTCGTCTTTCATAATGTCTGGTACATAACAGGCACTGCATACTTTCTATCTTTACAATTAATATTTTACATACACTCATACATGTATATATTACACACACACGTGCACACAGACACACACACACACACACACTTTTGTAGATATTAATATATTTTTAGTGCTGGGGCCTTGCAATGCTAGGCAAGTGCTTTTCCACTGAGCCATGCCCCCAGCCCTCAGTAACTACTATTTTTTTTTTTTGAGACAGGGTCTCCTATGCAGTTCAGGCTGGCCTTGAGCTCACCTTGTAGCCCAGGCTGGTCTCGAACTGGCAACAATCCTCCTGCCTCGGCCTCCCGAGTGCTGGGATTACAGGCGTGCACCACCATGCCTGGCTCAGTAACTACTTTTACCAAAATATATTCAAAGATAAGTTTTACTGACTGGCTAGGCCTCAGACGGGCAGGGTAGGGGAGGAGACATGCTCAGAAGAACTTGGAAATAAAATGTGAGCCTTTGGGAAAAGGAGATGGCCTGCGTGAAGGAGGGCCCACCGATATGCTTGTTTGGCTTCTTTTCCCTGGAAACTGTCTCTGTCCGGTCAAGCTGAGCTGTGGGGATTTGCAACCTCGCCCCTCCTGTCATGGATTGCTCACCTTTCAGCACCTCATTGATGTACTTGTTGAAATAGGTCACTCTGGAGGAGTCGTCAAAGAGGTTGTCACCTTCCCCTGTGGGCATGCCATTCCCAGCCAGGTAGATGGGAACTTTTGCTCTTGTGTACTCCAGGGATACGAATCGCAACAGCCTTCTTATACCCCAGGGCACCACGCGAATCCACGGGGATGCGGTTTGGGGCCACGCAGGGTCCACGTGTTGGGAGAAGCCTCCTATGTTATCATAGCTAGGGATACAGGAACCCTCTTGGGCCTTCCTGACGAGGCGGGAAGTGTAATGAGACAGACCCAGAAAGTCAGCAGAGCCCTTTAAGAGCTGCTTCTCGGCCCCAGTGAACGCTGGGAGCTGGGCCACGGTGCCGGGGCACTGTTCGTTCAGCTGCTGGATCCGGGCCTTCATGGAGGGAGGGTAGTCTCCGTCTACAAAGATGGGGTGTGCAAACCAGCCCAGCATGAAGTGCAAGGCGCGCTCAGAGGCTGCCAGGTCTTCAGGCTGCTCTGGAGACAAAGGCTCTGCCCAGTCCGAGTTCAGCACGATGCCCACGCGTCCCTGCTGCTGGGGGCGATGGTGGCTGTGGTAGTGGTGCCACGCTCGGGCATGAGCCTTGAGGATCAAGTGAGCCACCTGTGAGGAGGAAACGGAGCGCTCAAGAACAGCACTAACAAGCCCAGGATGAGCGTCAGGCACGTCAACAGCTAACACCCACGCCAGGACCAAGTCACGGGCGACATCAGTGAGCCACGAATCTCAGCAAGTTGGTAATAACTTCACACTAACACCAGTGTCAACAAGCCCATAAGAACATCAAGTCAGTAAGCCAAAACCAATGTGTTCAGACATCAATAGGGATGTCAGCAAGTCAACCTCCATAATGTTGAAGTCAACATTACCAATACCACCATTAACGACAAGTGCCAGGTGTGGTCTGCATGCTTGTGACCCCAGCAATCTGGGAAGCTGAGGCAGGAGGATTGCAAGTCCATGCCCAACCCGAGCAATTCAGTGACTTAGCAAGACTCTGTCCCAAAATGAAAAATAAAAAGGCCTGGGAATGTACCTTCTCCCATGTTCAATCCCCAGTACAAACAAAACAAGAGTCAATAAAGTCAAAAGATTAATAATTCAACATCAACAATAACTGTATCGTGCTCGCTTCGGCAGCACATATAACAGTAAGTGTATCAACAACCACATTAACAACTAAGATGTATTGGGGTCTTCCTGCTCAAATAAATTCTGTCACGTAGCTCTTACAACAACTTCATGTGACAAGTACAATTACTACCACTTTATAAATGAAGAGAAAAGGTCCACTGAGGTGTCACGACCCCACATGACTGCAGTTAGAAGATATATGAGAATTAAAACCCAAGCAGTCCAACTCCAGGCTGTCCTCATCACCCACAATCCCATGCTGCCTCTGTACTCAGTAAGTGCTTCCTGAACCATCAGTCCAGGGTACAGGGCATTATTTTTATTTTTTTTATTTTTGTCTTTTTTTTTTGGTTTTTCTCCGGTACCGGTAACCGAACTAACGACCTTGCGCTTGCCAGGCAGGCGCTTTGCCACTGAGCTAAATCCCCAGCCCCCAGGGCATTATTTTAATTAATGCACAAAGCATTCATTCTTTTCAGCTTACAGTACTTGTCCTTCACTTATATTTAGAAAGAAAACTTTGTAGACTTCACTCATGGACATAAGAAAGTCATCAGCTTTCTGGGGGAGCATCATGGGACAATAGGGAGAATGAGTTTGGAGTCTCACAAGCCTACCTCTACGTCCTGGCTTTGTCCCTAAGGACAAATCTCTGTGAGCCTGGACAATCTCCACACAAAATCTGCCCTAGGAAGTAAAGCTTCTGGCTTTTCTGGAATCCTAAATACTGTCCTCCACTGGGCTGCTTTCCAAAAGACGGGGCTGCTTCCTCTCTAAACTAGCCTCTATAAGGCGAGGTGCTTGCTGAACTGTCAGGTAGCCCTTGGAAACAAGGTTGGTGTAGTGGTGCGCGCCTGTAATGCCAGCACTCAGGAGGCTGAGGCAGGAGGATGGTTGTGAGTTCCAGACCGGCCGGGGCTACTTAGTGAGTTCAAGTCCAGTCTGGACTACATAGCAAAACCTTGTCTGAAAAAGCCAAAAACAGAAAGCAAGCGAAGACCACTGTGACTGTGTAATAATGTGAAAAAGTGTTAATAACACGTCAAGTAAACAATGAGCACTACATTGAGGTACACGGTGACAATGCCATAAGGGCAAAACAGTTGCTATGGACTGAACCGTGTTTCCCTAAAAGTTATGCTGGAGCCCTAGGCCCCGTGCAGTGGTATTTGGAGACAAGGTCTTTGGCAGATGATTAGTTTTAGGTGAGGTCCCAAAGGTGGGGCCCTTATGTTGAGATGGGTGGCCTTGTAAATCCCACCACCAGAGGCGCTCTCTTCCTTCCTGTTTCTGTCTGTCCACCATGAGGACGCTGTAACAAGTTTGTCTGTAGAACCTGCTCACCCTACAGAGCTGTGAGAGAAACAAAGTTTAAGCTAACAATCTACTTTACAAGGTGTGACTGAAAAACATGCTGAATGTTCAAACTCCTTAAAAGTTTATTACAGTAAAAGACACACTGCCGTTAACCCCCCTCAAAATATCCCCTCACTTCAAGCACACTTTATCTCATTGTTTTTTCTACTTTCCGAAGCAGTTCTGGACGCCTCCTGTCATAGCTTTAGTTATGTTGTCACGGCTGCCTGAATGTTGGGAATATAATCAAAACATTCACTTTTCATGGACATTTTGACACTGGGGAAGAGCTGGAAGTTGGAGTGTGCAAGATTTGGTGAATAAGATAGATAAGTACACACCATAATGTTTTTATGAAATATAAACATGATCCCCCGAAGTATAGCCTTACCATAATGTTTTAAAAAACCTGTCTTTCGTTGGATGGCACTCAGCAGCAGTAGTGACCACAATTTTGATCCTACCTTGCACAGACCTTGTGAAAGAGGACTTCCAGAACTGCTTCAGAAAGTGGCAAGAAGGACGGGGTGAGTGTTTGAAGCAGGGAGGGAATATTTTGAGGGGGATTAATGGGACTGTATCTTCTACTGTCAAAATTTTTAAAAATTGAAACACACCATAATTTTGATCAGCCCTTGTATCTTTTTATAGTAGCCTAAGTTAAGATGTTATTATAATGTGTAAACAAATAAATGAAAACAAGAACTTAAGGAGCTAGGGATTACAGATCAGTGGTACAGTACTTGCCTAGCACATGTGAGGAGGCCCTGGGTTTGATCCCCAGCACTGAAGATGGGAAAAAATCCAACACTCTGGGAGAATGAGGCAGGAGGATGGCGCGTTCAAGGCCAACCTGGGCAATACAGCAACTTCGTGAGGCCTTGGGTCAAAACAAAAACAGACTGTGGACCTGAGGATGTGACTCGGTGCACAGGCTCTGGATTCAATCCCAATAGCACCAAAAAAAAGAAAGACAAGTGAAGGGGAAGGGGACTTCCTCATCCAAGTCTTTGTAGAAATACAAAACACTGTACTGGACCCATCAGTCTCTGCAGAAACACTTACATCTCAGGATCCACAATAAAAGCCTAAGAAGAAACAGTTTGGAGATAGGAAGGAAGGGTCAAAGCTTCCACTTGTGGAAGGGCTTTCCTGCCTGTGTGCAGCCGCTTGCTGAAGGCCTGTGCTTCGGAGCTGAAGGCAGCTCACTTCCTCACCGCGTCCCCTTCCCTGTGAGCACCTAGAGTTGTTCTCTAATTTCACACGGGTTTAACTCCATCTGGCCCATGTCGAGGACATGGCCGGGCATCTCTCCTTAACACCTAGCACAGGGCACAGGGAACACTCAGATTTCAGAACAGAATGCAAAGCGTGACAGGGAAAGCCTTATGTCTACCCCAAAGAATGTTGCCAGGGAAAGCTGCTGGGTTTTCTGGGAGATTCTGAAGGAAAAGAGAAATTGAGGAAGACAAATATTAAGCCATCTAAAACGTGGTTCCCAAAGCCAGGCACGACGGGGGTGCCTGTGCCCTGTGTACCAGCTACCCAGGAGGCTGACGGAGAAGAATCACTTGAGCCTGGGAGTTGGAGGCCAGCCTGGGCCGTGTAATGAGACCCATATCCAAAAAGAAAAATTCGCCTCCAGCATGCACATCCCTCCTGAAATGATACCTTGATGCCATCTGGAAAGCAAATCCCTCCCTTTCTCTCCCCTGTCCACCTCTCAGCCAATGTGTTCAGGGACAGAGCCGGGACCCAAGGCTCAGTCACCAGGCTCCTAGCTGGGACCCCGCACGGGTTCTGGGGTGGGCATGTGGCTGCCCAGAGACCAAGGGACATAGGAAGCTTTGCCTGGAAATGTCGGAGCAGAGGCGAGCTTTCTTTCCTGGTCTGGAAATACTAAAGTTGGGCCATTACCACCTGGTGACCAGGTCTCCCAAGAATAAAGCCAACAAAGGGAACAAGACAGGGGACCACAACTGGGTGTGGACAGAGTATTTGTGCTCTAATCAAGCTCTGCCTTGACCAAGCTAAAAGTAAGACTTTTCAGTTTTTCCTGAACTGACAAATTCCCTCTTTGTCAGTTTAGGTTGCTTTTCCTCTCTCTTGCCACCAGAAATCCTGGGTAACATGGTTGTCTTTTTCTCTTTTTCTTGTTTGCAGTGCTGGGGATGGACCACAGGGCCTTGTACATACTAAGCAAGTGCTCTACCACTAAGCTGCAGTCCCAGCCCAGGAGCCTACTCTGAGTCAAGAAGACTTGGGCTCAAGTCCTACTTCCAACTGGCAAACCAATATGAAGGCATCATGACCACATTATTTATCTCCTCTGAGCCCCAACGCCCTCATCCATTAGTGCTATTCTGAGTCTGTAGTGACTATTTTTAAAGCACTAGCACAGTGTCTGGACAGAATAAGGCGATGAAAGACGTATGCTTATTTTCCTGCCTCTGACTTCCTTCAAGGAAAAAATAAACAGTAAACATTTTTGGATGAGGAGACACATCAAATGACCTCCTTCCAGCCAAATGTCTTTTCTCCAATTAGTAGGGACTACAGGGTGGGAAATACCTTAAAAGAGGCCACTCCTGGGTCGGAAATGCCTGGTGCGTGCTGGCCGGTGCCATAGCCTGCGTAGCTCACCACCCATGGCTCATGGAAGGTCACCCACAGTTTCACACGGTCCCCAAAAGTAGAGAAGCAAAAGGCCGCGTAGTCCACAAAGGCATCCACCACGCTCTCATTCTGCCAGCCACCAAGCTCCTGCAGGGCCTGAGGCAGGTCCCAGTGGAACAGCGTCACCATGGGCTGGATGTGCGAGTCCAGCAGGGTGTCGATCAGCTTGTTGTAGTATGCGACACCCTGGGGGCTGGGACTGCTCCTGTACCCGGTGGGGAAGATCCGGGACCAGGAGATGGAGAACTTGTACAGCTGAGCCCGGAGCCCGCGAAGCAGGGCGATGTCAGAGGCTGGCTTGTGGTAACTGTCACTAGCCACCTCTGCGGTCGCTTGGCCCTTGGTGGCGTTCAGTCCGTACCGGTCCCAGATGCTGGCCCCTCTGCCACCCTCAGCCCAGCCTCCTTCCACATTAAAGGCTCCCGTGGAGACGCCCCAGAGGAAGCCGTCAGGGAAGACGTCCTGCAGGAAGGCATCCCTTTCTGCCCTGGACTGGTTAGCAAAGGCTTCCCAGACCCTCCGATAGGCCGAGGCAGGGGACAAGGGCCCACCCGCCGTGTCGTGGTCCTGCTGCCGGTCACTCCGAAGGGCCAGGCCGTCCGTCACAGAGCACGACACGCTGCGGGATTGAAGTGAGACAAAGGGAAAAAGTTAAGGACTGAGTTACGAATGTCCTTGTGCTGAAGAGGCTCAATGCATTTAATCCGTAAAAATTCCAGAAACACTGCGCCAAAACCAAATCCACAGTCACAGGCAGCAGGTGCCTGGCAGAGGGAGAGCGCTGGCCCTTCCCAGAGGAGCGCGTACTTGTTGCTCTCGCGTGAGGACAGCCGCAGCACCGCGGCTGTCCGTGTGGGATCCCTCATTATGGTTTACATCGGATGACGCCAAAGGCTCACGAGAGCACAGCTGGGACCTCTGGCGTGGCTGCATTCTGGGGCTTACAGCCGACCTGCTGTTAGGTGGGGTCTAGCCGGAAGAGGAGGGCCGGGGGTGTTAGCCTGGTCTCCCTCCTGTCCTGGCTTCTCCCTTGACGCTCTGCTCCCTGTCTGCCGTGCCTCCTGCCTCCGAACCATGAAC
Source organism: Chinchilla lanigera (assembly GCF_000276665.1). Lineage (NCBI taxonomy): Eukaryota > Metazoa > Chordata > Mammalia > Rodentia > Chinchillidae > Chinchilla > Chinchilla lanigera. Next base: position 3,173,815 of record NW_004955440.1, read on the forward strand.
TGAAACCTCTACAAACTGTGAGCCAAAGTAAACCTCTCCTACTTTAAACTGTGGGTTCCAGATGGGCGTGGTGGCGCATACCTGTAATCCCAGCACTCGGGAGGCTGAGGCAGGAGGATCACTGTGAGTTCAAGGCCAGTCTGGGCTACAAAGTGAAACCCTATCTCAAAAAGCCAAAACAAATCCCCCACAAAAACAACAACAAAAAAAAATTTGTGGGCTCTGGTATTGTGTCTCAGTGATGAGGAAAATAAGACATCCCTTAAATACGGACCTCAGTTCTGCTGCAGTACTTTCTTCTTAGATTTTACTGTTTATAAAACATAGCTAATAATAATTACTTCAATGTATTGAGCCTATATTTTGTGCTGGCCTGAGCAATAAAAATATAGTGTATTATCTCATTTAATTCTTTGGATTAGAAAAAATTGTGTGTGGGGGGGACCACGAATTGAACTCAGGACCTTGTGCTTACCAGGCAGGCACTGTGCCTCTGAGCTATATCTCTGGCTATCTTATTTAATTTTCACAACTACTTTTTGAGATAGACTCTATAATTACTTACCCTATGGGGATAAAACTGAGATTTAAATGAGTAACTTCTGGGCCTCAGGGTCCAGTAGCTGTTTACCAGCCGGTGCAGGGACATTCTAACAATGTTTGCCAACTAAATAGCAACTCTGGCTACAATCTCCTTTCTTCTTCATGTTGCCGGACTGAAGACACAATGGCTGGAGCTCGAGGGTCCATCAGGGCAAGCGCAGAGCTTTGCGGATGGCAAAGAAACAAGAGCGGAGCCTGGGTTCCTGATGACCACATAGCTTGCAAGTGGGAGAGAGAACCTATGCTTTTAACCACACATCACTGTCCTTTGTAAATGCTTATGCTTTTGTGCGTGTGCTACACCTAACACATACATCAGAAATGAAACAGCTCCTGACAGTGATATCCTTGTATGCAGTTTCTAATGGTAATGGGGTTGAACTCAGAGCCTTCACACTGAGTTACATCACCAGCACTGTTATTTTGGGACAGGGTCTCAGTAAGTTGCCGAGTCAGGACTTCTTGCAATCTTCCTGCCTCAGCCTCCCAAGTGCTGGGACTACAGGCATGCACCGCCATGCGTGGCTTGTATCTTCTATTTTACTCTAGCTTCTTCTCTTCCTCTTTCCCATTCCTTTCTTTCTTGCCTTTAATTCTGGTTATCATCGCCTAAATTGATTTCACCATGAGCTGTGCCTCGCTGAGTGGGGAGGGAGGCACCAAGCCCACAGCAATTTGCGCCCAGCAGAGAGCAGCCTTGAGTAAAGGCTGGCAGAGGTGGGGGTGTTGGTCTGGAGAAGGAAGCGGGTGCGCGGGGGTGCGCGCAGGCGCGTTGCGTGTGTGTGTGTGTGTGTGTGTGTGTGTGTGTGTGTGTGTGCTCGCACGCATGTGTGTTTGTGTAGAAAAGCATCTTCCTCCTAGGGCCACCATGGAGAGGGGACAACACACCAGCTAGGTCCAGAGCAAGAGCTGACAGAGTGACAGGTACCTGCAGAAGGGCTCCCTCCTAAGGAGCAAAGCCTGGGCCCCCGTGCCCCCACAGGAGGTCCCTTCCACCTGCACCCTGCTTTGCTTAGGGGCCGCTTCCTGCGTTCTCTAGACCAGCGGGAGGGGAAGCAAGTATGGCCGTGAATCACCTACACGGCTCCCAGGACTCTGGAGCACAAGGTGCTGAGCCTTGCTGTGCGCCTGTGCCCGTACACATGGGCACATCGTGACCCATCGGCCCTGGGCCTGCCTCTGTCCTCGGGCTTGGGGAGAGAAGTGGGGATGAAGTGGGTCTTGGACTGGGGAGTCCGGGGCTCACGACCTTGGGAAGAGATTTACTACACCGAGAAGCCCCAGCCTTTCCCTCCTGCAGCCGCCAGCCGCACGCCATCTCACAGGGCCCTTTCCCCCTCCTAGGGACGCAGGCCACACCTGGAGTGAGAATCACTCGAGGGCCTCTCACTCAGCTGTGAGGCCTACAGTTCCTGGGGCAGCATCCTTTCTGGACCCACCTCTGGGGGAGCTGCACTGGCAGGTTCTCTGTCCACCTCCCCGAGCCAGGCCCTGCCGGACCCACTGCTGGACCCTGGCTTCCGGGTCAGAACCCCGAGGTCAGGGTGCTGGACAGAAGCTCGGAGCGGGAGCCGCTGGGGTTCTGTACTCACCTCTGCAGTCAGCCTCTCAGGGAGCCCATTTTATTGTGGCTCATTGCACTTTCTGTCCCAAGGCAGCCCGGACTCCCTGGCTGACTGCAGTGCAGTCAGAGAGCCGCTTCGCCCTGTCTGCACCCCCTGCGTGAGGCCGACAGCCTGCAGCTGCTCGGGGTTATTGGTCTGAAATGCGAGGTGAAGGGAGTAAGGGGGTGGAAAGACAGACGGAGGTTTTGGCTCAGGACAGCTGACGGCAGAGGAAAGGTATGAGGAGGTGTTGGCACCGACGTTTATGAAACGTCAGAGGTGAACAAAGAGCTGCAGCTGAGCATCTCTAACCTGTCCTACCCTAAGGCAGAGCATGCAAAGTTCACTGGAAACACACCCAGCGCAGGCCTGAGGGTTTGGGGACGCTGAGTGCCGTGTTGCACACCACCCTTTCCTGCTTGTGCGGCTGATGTGAGGTGCGGTGTAATTACGGGGCTAACCTCCCATCGTCTCCCATTTCTTTCACAGTACAGTGTATCACTTACAAACTTTGGTACCTTACTCATGGATAAGAAATTATTTGCAGCTTCATCATCAGTTAAAGCCTCTGCAGTAGGGCCATGTAAAAGCTGCTTTTCCTGTCTTGGGTGAGGAAGCTTCAAATTCCACACTGAGAAAATAGGGGCAAGAACTCACTTCATGAAAGCTCAGTGTGGTGGTCAGATCTATTTTTAACCTGGCCTCTTCCACATCCTCTGCCTCTGCGATCGTAAGATCTTAAACTAGGACGCACATTACGTGCAGCTGGGTGAGCCGAGGGCTGGGAAAGCCAGGCTGTGGGGCCCAGACCAAGGCTCAGCGAGGGACGACTTCTGTCATGCAGAGAACCACAATAAGCCTGCTGGTCCAGGAGAAGATGACAACAGCCCCGAAGAGATCGTCCACGTGAAGTACAGCGGCGCAGGCCACGTATCTGTTACTGGTAGTACAGCAGGCGGTCTAACATTACCTTTTCCTGGAACTTGAACAGCTCAGGAACGCACTGACATCAAACCCAACGATGTGTACTTGGTCTTTGTTTACGGCTGTAAAAGAAGTAGTGTAATTAACTCTGCATGAAGCTCAACAAAGAACATGCGAATCTGAAATTAGCAGTTTTCCTCATTCATTAAAAAAATGCAAACTCTAAGCAATGGTTTTAAGAGCCCACAGTAAGGACTTAAGGAGGTCAGACACTTCTGACCTGCTCATGACCTAAAACAGTGGTTCTTCTACTTCCGGGTGAATTGGAATCACCTACAGACTTGAGCCCTCCTGCCAAAACCACCCCAGGGTCTCCGTCAGGTCGTCTGGGTGGGATCTGTGAGATGCGCTCTGTCTCCAAGTGATGCTGATCCCAGGCTGCCGGTCTGGAAGCACAAACCTGGGAACGATGGAGAAGAACCCAACGCAGAAAGCAGTGGGATTCTTGTTGCTATTGTTGTAAATTGTGGTTTAAGCCGGGCGTGGTGTCTCACACTTTATAATCCCAGCTATTCAGGAGACTGAAGGAGGAGGATCACAAGTTCAAAGACAACCTGGGCAACTTCACAAGACTCTGGGGATATGGCTCGGTGATAAAGTGCTTGCCCAGCACGTGAGAGCCCTGGGTTCAGTACTGAAAAAAATTGTGGTTTAAGTACATATGCATGTAAGTTACCACTTTAACCATTTCTAAGAGGGCAGCATCTGAGAACAGAACTCACGCTCTCAAAGATTAGTTTGGGTGACAGAATTAACGGGGCCTGTGGAGCCATACAGTGCCGGGGGCTGCAGGTGGTGGGCAGGGCACCGATTTCCCCATCTGCTGGCCTGTGGGGGGGTGACGGGACTGACTATCAGGATGCCAGCACTGCCGGTGCTCCTTCCCAGTGTTCAATGACCACGTGTTAACAGGCCCCAGCTCTCCCCAACGCAGACCAGGAGCAGCTTCTTGAGTCACAGCCTATCAGATTCACTGTCAAGAACTTGAGCCAGATGCTGAAAAGATGGTCCTTGAGCTGCAGGTTTTCCATTCAAAGGTGTTTAGCATCTTCTGTGCCCAGCAAGTCCACACACAAGCTGAGGTAATTGGGACACAGAACAAGGGCGAGCAGAGGGCAAGGTGAGGCTCTCAAGGCTTCTGGGTGGGGACAGCCCTGCAGAGCGCGCGGGGATGACAGAACTCGAGGGAGACGTAATGGGAGGGAGCCAGGCAGAGATGTTTCCATGCTTACAGCACACATCTGAGGCCCGGCGGTCTTTTTCCCGTTGTAAGACCTTGCTGCTTGGGGCAGTGGGAGCTGGTTGCCAGGAAAGGCAGGGCCTTCCTGCTACCTAGGGTGGGCTCTCAGCCCAGCCCTCCTCCTCTTTCCCTCCTGCTGCCGAGACCCTGCTTTCCAGTCTGCTGCGCACCAAGTCAGTGCACAGCCAGCCCCTCCCAGCCCCTCTGCTGGTGTCCACTCACCCTCAAAAAGGCTGAGGAGCAGCCCGGGAGGGTTCTTCTTGGTAGAGGGACAATCCTGAAGTTTTAGAGTGAAGATGAAAACTTGCACTTTTGGCTCAATGCTCTGAAAAAGATACAGACCAGCAAGTGAACTGATGCTACCTAGAAGTATCTTGTGATAATACCTCGTTTCCCAGTGAGAGGCTGCAAACACTGCAGCACTGGCAGTGACCTCCAGCCGGCTCAGTTAACTGGTTCGGCCGCCTCTGGACTGAAGGAGGGGGACTGCTCTCCTCAGTAACACAGGCCACCCTCCCAGCCCGGCCCAAGTGACACCGCCTCAGCCACACAAGGAACCTCTTAGAGGCAGGCCCTGTGTCAGTCAGGAACACATTCATCGCTGCTCTTATCCGGAGTCTGAACCAGGGAGGACAGGTGAAATAACAGTACTTGAAACTGGTGATGGCTTCATAGGGCTTCTTTAGACTTTTCTCCTTACTTTTAGAGATGTTTGAAATTTTCCATGGCAAAAAGCTAAAGAGCTGCCATCTTTTTAAAACATTTAATCAGCACATGCTCACAGTGCATGATTATATTCATCCTGGGGACCTGGCCTATGTACCTAATACACCTTAATTCTTTTTATGTCCGCTTCCCACCTCCGTCATTTCATCATTAAAACTGGAGCAGGGGTAATCACTTTCCCATTTTTCCCCCTAGATGCTTCAGTGTCAAGGGGAACATTCCAGAATGACATGTTTGACTTCACTTTAAATGATCTCTTTTGGGAAGCTGGGGTTTCATTAGTTTTCCTGTACTGAACTTTTTTCCTCTGAACAGTTAAAGGCTACTGAAAGACACCAGTAGCAACTACTTACAAAGGACCCAGGTGCACTGGCAGTGTTTTCTCATAGCTGCCTGTGAGAAACGCCCCTTCTCTGCAGAGGAGACATCTAAAGCTCCAAGACGCCCACTGAAAGCCGGGTGTGGTGGCGCACACCTGTAATCCCAGCACTCGGGAGGCTGAGGCAGGAGGATCATTGCAAGTTCGAAGCCAGCCTGGGCTACAAAGTGAGCTCAAGGCCATCCTGAACTGCATAGCAAGACCCTGTCTCAAAAACACACAAAAAAGATGCCCACTGAGCTGCCCATGACCACAGGCTCCGTGGGGTGGTGACCATGTGGCCTTTGTCCTGTCTCCGTGCTGGGGTTTCCGGGACAAAGGACTGGGGTGGCGTGCTTCCAGGACAGAATTCTCCCTGGAAGATCGACACTCACTGTCCGACTGGCCTTTTCCAGGACGGGGAGGGAGAGGAGCCTCTGAGGCTCTGTCCTGCTTGCTGCGAGTGGGGAGCCCGGGGAGACAGAATCTTTTCTAACAAACAGACGCAGTGCTCCTGGCCGGCCTGCTGCAGCGGTTGAATGCAGGGCTGAGCCGTGGCTCTTTATGAAGACGTTGGGCCTGAGGCTGGGCCCCATGACACCCGGGTGCCCCTGTGAGCTGCAGCTGAGGCTGCTGAGTTGCGGCATGGGCGTGGGGCGCAGAGGTGCCCCGGGGAGAGTGGGGGAAAGGGCAGCGCATGGCCTTGTTCCCTGTGTGGCCCGCAGCAGGGGCCCCTTTCCTGCCCAGGCGGAGCGAGGGCACCTGGGGTGAGAGGCCCGAAGGGGTGTGAGGAGGCGGCTGTCGGCCGTGAGCTTTGGCTCCTGAGGACGCAACTCGGCCTTTCTCCTCGGGGAGGGAGAACCCACTTCCCCTGTCCTGGGTGTGGCTGCGGTGTATTGGAAACGCAACCAGGCTTGTCACTGTGGTCCCACACGCAGTCTCTTCCCAGGCTCCGCCACTGTCGGTTGTCATTCTGAAACTTTTTGTTGTCTGGTAGTGCTGGGGACTGCGCCCAGGCCTCATGCATACAAAGCATATGCCCTACCCTGAGCTATGCTCCGAGCTCCATTTGGATTTTTTTTTTTTTTTTCTGGAGACAGGGTTTCACTATATAGCCCAGGCTGGCTTTAAACTCACAATCCTTCTGCCTCAGCCTCCTGAGTGCTGGGAATATAAGTATGTACCATCATGCCTAGCTTGAATTTTTTTTTTTTTTCAGTACTGGGAATTGAGCTCAGGGCCTTCTCACTGAACTATAGCCCCAGCTCCTTTTTTGCTTTTTTATTTAGAAGCAGGGTATTACTAAGTCGCTAAATTGCCCAAGCTGTGCTCAAATTTGTAATCCTCCTGCCTCAGCCTCCTAGAGTGCTAGAATTACAGGTGAGCACCAGGATGATGGGCTCCATTCTGAATCTTTGAGGCTGCATCTGAGCTGTCAAGGACAACATCTGGAATTAATTTCCCACCAAAGGAAATGTAAAAGGAACTGTTACCAGGAGTTTTAAAAAGATGACTACTAAGTTTGTCCACAAAGAATTTTACTACAGTATTTGGCAGGGCAGCTATGGACTAGAGTTTCACAGTGTTACCCAGGCACTGGCAGGAGTAGCCCTTCTTAAAGATATTCTAATGAAAAGGGAAGCACCGGAAACCACATCCTCAAATACAAATTCCCAGGGCTTCTGTTGCCTGCCTCTCAGAGGCACGCTGCCTCTGCATAACCAAGATGGCTTTAAAATGCCCTCAGCTCTGAACCCATTAGGTTGGCCACGAACTCTGGTTTAAGTCCTTGAGGAGGACGGAAGACGTATTTGTTGTCACAGGCATAAGCAGACCTCAAAGACATCACAAAGCTGTCTAAGGCCTGGACATCTCATCAGTGAGTCCAAAACTACAGGTTCCAGGTTGCAAGCAAATTCAGGTTCAGGTAAGATGTTCACAAAAACAACTAGTATCAGCCAGGTGTGCTGCTGTAATCCTGTGGTAGGGGAATTGCAGATTCAAACTGAGCCCAGGCAATTTAGTGAGGCCCTGTCTCAAAATGAAAAATAAAAAAGGGCTGGGGAGATAGCTAAGCGTGAAGGCCCTGGATTCAATCCCCAGTGCCGTGAATATTTACCTGAACAAGCGAACCCTTGTTACCTTTTCTAGGAAAGACTAACACCCCAATGTTCTCTGGGGACGCTTTCAGCGGACATCTCCCCAGGTGCGACTGGCAGGTCTTCCGACTTGGGTGGAAGCTCAGTTCAGGCATCAGCTGAACTATTAAATGTCTACTATGCTCTCAGGAATATTCACCGTTGGTCACTGATACAGAAAAGGGCTCCAGTTACCTGCAGTTTACTCAGCTTCTCTGGCAGACTTGCCTCGCTTTGGCATTCGTAAGACAAATCAAGAGAGAGGAAATCAACTGAATCCTAGAAGTGAGCACACAGGGTCATTAGAACGTAAGCAATCTCAAAGAGCTGCTCGAGCAATGTTTTGTTTCTTCCCTTATTACTAAATACTCCAACGTGGGATTTTACAAAAGAGAGGGGCACTGGAAAATCTGGGGATGCGTGTGTATATATCACTGGGAATATATCCTCTGTCAGTGTGAACCTTTTAGAGCTTTCAGTGAAAACAAACACCGGGCCGAAGCACGTGTGCCATAGGTTCGCCAGCACTGAATTCTATGTGCTCAGCCAACGTCTTGGCGCACAGAAAGCAGTCACAAGTGTGTGTGATCACACAGGTGTGTAAAGGAGCCCACCAGAAATGTGGGGTCCACCGTGAGGCCAGCAGTACGGGAGGAGCCGGAGTCCCGAGCTGTCTCCAGGCCCTCATGATCTCCAGAAACCTCACTGGGTTTTTGGTTTGGTTTTCATTGCAGGCCACAGTTTGAAGCCCACCCCAGTTAACCTCAGCTGGACCCCTCCCGCCAGCTGCAAGCACAGCCCTCACGGGCCCGGCTTCAACGCTGACTGACGACACCACTCTACCCTGTCCCTGGCCTGCATGCGCTCGAAGAACCTCAGAGGCTAAGGTCATAGAGATCATGGAGATACCCCTGGGTTTCACTCCCTGCTTCCCTGAGCAAGCCCCACTGGCTGCTCCATTTTTTTTTTTTTTGCTACCAGGAATCGAACTCAGGACCTTGCGCTTGCCAGGCAGGCGCTGTGCCGCTGAGCTATCTCCCCGGGCCCCGGCTGCTCCACTTTTGTCCTTGTTGTGACCAGATCATCGCTTGCCTTCTCGCTCTCACGGACTGTCTTCAGTGATGGCAAACCTATGGCACACGTGTCACAGCGGGCTGTTTGTTATCATTGAAACCTATGTCCTTCGACAAGGATGGTGGATAATAGCATCAGGTGAGAACCCAGTGGACCCTGGAACGTTCGTACCTGATTCAGTACAGACTCCGCAGTGCTTTCCCTGCCACATCATCATCAGCATTTACTGAAGACTCCACGTTTGCTCCATGGTGGCAAATATCACTTGAACTTTCCCCCGCCCATCCTCTCGGTGCTGCTTCTGTTTCTCAATTACATACAGTGCACAGCAACCGACCTCCTACTTTTGAAAGTCACTGCTGGGGAGCAGGAGTCTGGAGTCACATTTAAAGATGAGTGAGAGCTATAGAAGCTCAACATTTAATAAGGAGGGCTAATAAATGCACCAATCACATTAAGACAGAAAATTAGACTGTTCTAAGAAAGGCCTCACTAGTTATGCTCAGATCTTAAGTGAGGAGAGACTGTGCAGGGACCTGGGACACCTTCAAAGGGTCCAGGCCTGTCTCAACACACCAAGCCTTGGTTTCTGCTCTTTTTTATTTTTGTCTTTTTTTTTGGTACTGGAACTCGAACCCAGGGCCTTGCACTTGCCAGGCAGGCGCTGTGCTGCTGAGCTACATCTCTAGCCCCTTATTTTTGTGTTTTCCAGACAGGGTTTCACTATGTAGTTCAGGCCCGCCTTGAACTTACTTTGTAGCCCAGGGGGTCTCCAAGTCAGTGTTTTCCTGCCTCAGCCCCACAAGTGCTGGGACCACAGGCGCGCACCACCACGCCCAGCTAGGGCCTCTGTGTTCTTTACTAATTCTCTGAGTCTGACACAGAACAGAGCTTGGGAGCTGGTGGTCTAAACAAACGGCTAAGGGTTCCAGCTGGGGAAAGAGTTCATCAGATTGAGCAAGGTGCAGTCCTGAGGTCTCCTGATGGAGAGCACATTCACAGGGATAGTAAGACGAGGGAGACTTTTGCTGGAGAAAGATGTGAGGAAGTTAGGAGGACAAGAAGCACATCACGTAAATGTTATGTACGATGCGAGAGCAGAGAGTGAGGGTAGGACATGTACTGGGTAAAACAGAAGTGCGGCCAGGTAGACACACAGGCATTGACAGTATGCACGATACACACACACACACACACACACACACACACACACACACACACAGTGGACAGCCCCCGGGGGTTTACACTGATTGGGGGCACATGGCTTCCCGCCGGGGGGTCTGTCACAGCTGTGCTTTTGGATGATTGCTCTGCAACACTGCACAGCATGGATGGGGCAGAAGGACCGGTTCAAAGGCTGCTGCTAGACAAGCACTTTTCTGATTAGCACTTTGGTCTCCTGAATTTATAACTGATAGCAGTTATTACCCTTCGTAAATTAATTTAGATGGCATTCTGGCCAAGTAGTCTGCCTGATAGTTGTTTATCCAGACGCTTATCATAGCTGGGTTTTAAGTCCCTGAGCTGGTAAATCTGAAAACTGAACCCTGACACGTGCGGCCCCGGGACAGCAGACGCCGTGAGCAGCGTCGGCACTGCGCAGACCTGCTGCAGTCAGCTGTTTTTTTTTTTTTTTTTTTTTTGCAGTCAGCTGTTTTCCTGGAGGCTTTCCACAGGGTCTAGCAGACCAGGGTGGGCAGAGCTGTTTACTGCTCAGATGTTTTCATTTTTCTTTGTGGCACTGGGGATGGAGCCCAGGGCCTTGTGCTTGCAAGGCAAGAACTCAACCACTGAACCACATCCCCAGCCTCATTTTTCTTTTAAAAAAATCAGTTACGTTGCAGAGGATGTAGGAAGCCAAGAAGGGGACTCAAGGAGCACATTTTAAAGCCCCTTTACCCTAGTATCTATTTTTTTTTTTTTTTTTTGGTTTTTCTCTGGTACCAGGAACCGAACTCACGACCTTGCGCTTGCCAGGCAGGCGCTTTTGCCGCTGAGCTAAATCCCCAGCCCCCCTAGTATCTATTTTAATAGAAACTGATTTCTTCTGTAGTAAGCTGTTTTGGACTCTTTTAAAAAAAAAAAAAAAAAAAAAATCAGAGGCTTCTTCATGTAGGTAAGCTGACACTTGACTGAGCAGGAGCTGGTGCTGCAACCAATAAGGTTTTGCTTTGAAAGCAGTTAGGAGGGCTGGGGATTTAGCTCAGCAGCAAAGCGCCTGCCTGGCAAGCGCAAGGTCGTGAGTTCGGTTCCCGGTACCGGAGAAAAACAAAAAAAAAAAAAAAAAAAGAAAGCAGTTAGGAATCTAGAAAATGTATGCCACTTGGAGGAGGCATTTATAAGAATGTCACATCAGCACATGAAACCTTCACTTGTTTTTAACAATGCAAGCTATGCCTGTAATCCCAGTACTCAGGAGGCTGAGGCAGGAGGATCCTTGCAAGTTCGAGACCAGCATGGGCTACAAAGTGAGGTCAAGGCCAGCCTGAACTACATAGGGAGACCCTGTCTCAAAAAGACAAAAAAAAAAAAAGGCAAGCCACAACTTTCCTCAAATACTGCTGTCTCTCTGCATAGCGGTCACCTTGGCGAATGCAGATGTGGCCGGTTCCAGCAGCAGCTCTAGGTCTTTGGCAGGGAGGACCACGGAGAGCTTTCCACCTGGAAGCAAGCAGAGGCAGAACAGCAGGTGAGCGAGGGCAGCAGGCTCAGACCAAGGAAGCCACAGGCACTGATTTCTGTTGACCTTTCTGTGAGAGAGTTACCAACTGTAAAAAAGATTTCTGAATGAATCATTCACATGGCTTAGCTGAAAGATTTTAGAAAACAAGGTGTCTAAAAAAAAGTATGAATCAGGGCTGTGACATGCAAAGCACTTAGAAAAATCTTTCAGAATAAAAATAATTACCCTGCCCTGCCACCTGTAACGTAACAGGCGGCAAGGCAAGGACTCCTTCCTAAACTTCTTCAAAGGAAGGGCGGACTCAGGAAACTGGAATGTCGTCCTTATTTGCGTACGAACATCAGTGCAGCCCCTACTGTGCACCGAGGGAAAACAAAGCACGCAGGAACACGTGCACTTGCGTTACTTTGAGACTGGGCAGCATAACAGTGGTTCTCAAACGTTTATGTGCATCAGAATGCATGTAACGTACAGGCTGCGCCCGCTGGAGTGGACTCAGCAGGTTCAGGTGGGCGGAGGTGATTCTGCGGCTCTGGTCCTCAGACCACAAAATCTGAGAAAAGTGCTGCAGAGCTGAGATGCCTCACTGGTTTAGATTTCTATCTATCTCCTTGATGCATGTGAATCTTTATGCGATGCTGGATTGTATGTTCCTTAAGCAAGACTTACATTTCTTAAGCGGGGCATGGTGGTGCACGCCTGTAATCTTAGCATGTGGGAGGCTGAGGCAGAAGGATCACTGCTGCCCAAAGTCAGCCTGAACTACATAACAAGAACCTCTCTCAAAAAACCAAAATCACTGGGTTTGTAGCTCAGTGGAAGACTACTCAGCTAGCATGCATAAGGCCCTGGGTTCAATCTCCAGCATCAAAAAACACCATAATCAGGGGCTGGGGATTTAGCTCAGTGACACAGCGCCCGCCTGGCAAGCGCAAGGTTGTGAGTTCAATTCAAGGTACCGGAAAAAAACCCAAAAAAACCAAAACCAAAACAAAACAAAACACTAAAATCAAAACAAAACAAAATCCCTAATTCTTTAATTCCTCCAAGTATCAAGTTTGGGATTGGGTTTGTAGAAGGTATTCAGAAGTGTGATTTGAAAACATTAAACAAAAACTGAATACAAGCAGAGTTCAAGGCTTGAACTAGAGGGTTATATGACTGACTTTTCTTCCATCCTAACTCCCTACAGGAGGAGAATATCCCCAGCCAATAAGACCACCATTAACAACCACTACCAATCACAGCATGCTTTTTCATGAGCATAATGGAACTTTGAAAACCTCTGAATAGGGAATATCAGAGACATTTAGTCCTCATTTTGATAGGAATATCACATACAGGCATTTCTTTCCATTCTGATAAGATAATGTTGTTTTCCAGATACTCAAAGATTGGCTTGATGGATTGATTCACCTTCCACAGATTTCCCCATATCCTCAATCAGCATACACAGGGTATCTGTTCTCAGCCTGTACAATTTGTTATTATCTATGGACCAATAAAACGAAGCACAAGTACAGCATAAGCAATCTCTATGCACAATACACAAATCATTTCTATTTGATCTTCCAAACTTTTTTTACAAGCGTGAACCAGTACCTCTTAAGTTCCAGAAATTCTCTCTTTTTTTTTTTTTTTTGGTACGGGGGATAGAACTCAGGACCTTGCACTTGGCAGGCAGGCACTTGTGCCGCTGAGCTATATCCCCCGCCCTAGAAATTCTCATATCATACAAAATAATCAAAGTCCCCAAATATGGCTCCTAACCTGCACCCAATACAAGCATAAGGTATACTTCCTAAAATAATGCAAAATTCAGATTATTTAAAACTAGATTTTCTGCAGCTGGGCGTGATGGTGCATGCCTATAATCCTAGTACTCGGGAGGCTGAGGCAGGAGGATAGTTGCAAGTTTGAGACCAGCCTGGGCTACAAAGTGAGCTCATAGCTAGCCTGAACTGTGCAGCGAGACCCTGTCTCAAAAAGACAAAAAAACAAAAAACTATATTTTCCCTCTGAACTTGTAGTTCATGTTTTCTTTGAGATCATAAAGGGGTTAGTTTTCTGGTAGAAGATAATTTTTCTTGCCAGGTTTGCTGGATATGGTTAAAGACAGGTGTTCATGTCTCTAGAAGTCAAAAATCAAGTTCAGAATTGACTGTATTCAGCCTGTGTAGAAAATAACTGCACCACACTGCGGAATCTCATCTCCTCCAAAGGCGTCACTACATACTCTGCACCTCACTAAAGGATAAAGTACTGAAGGGTAAGGTAGGCTCGCTTTTGTTTTCACCACAAAGGTGGGTCCTCCTCTGAAAATCACTGCAGGCACCAACAAAGAGCAGCCCTTTTCCCCTGTACTCTGACTGCGTCCAGACACATAATCTGGCCACTGCTGAATGGCCAGTATCAATGGTCAAGCCACCACTGCTGGGCGGGGTGGGGGGCCACCAGTTTGAGCGTGGGGGTGCTGCAGTGGAAGCAAAGAGAGGTGCCGTGTGCAACTCTGCGCTCCCAGCCAGAGGTGCCACTCTCCTCCGCCCTCCCTCTGCGAAGAGCCAGCTGTCCCTTTGCGGCCTCCTCAGTGGCAGCACACCCAACAAATCGATGGGAGTTTATAATAACACATAAAGAAAGAGTACAAAAGAATGTTTTTGAGCTGCTAGAATTTGTAGCAAATATACATAACAAAAATGACCGTTTTCAACATTTCAAAGTGTACAATTCAGTAGCATGAAGTACATTCACATTGTGTTTTGTTTTCACGGACCTGGAAATAGAACCCAGGGCCTCACACACGCACATGCTAGGCAAGCGCTGCACCTCCGAGCTATATCCCCAGCCCTTTTCATTTTGATAGTATAGCTAAGCTGCCCCTCGTGGTCTTGGACTCACAACCCTCCTGTCTCAGCCTCCCGAACAGCCAGGATTACAGCTGTACACTGCATCCATCTCCATGAGTCTGACCATGATGGGCGCCTCGTGTAAGTGGAATCATACAGGGTTTGTCCCTCTGTGTCTGCCTTACCTCACGTAGTATAACAGCTTCAAGTCCGCCTATGCTGTAACCTGTATTAGATCTCCCTTCCTTTGTAAGGCTGAATATATTTCCTTGTGTATACCTACCACACTTTGTTTACTCACTTATAGATGGACATTTAGGTTGTCTGCACTTTTTTATTATACTCCACTTTATGAATAATGCTCTTATGTCTTCTTCAAATACTTGTTCAAGAACCAGTTTTCATTTGGACACACAGCTACAAGTGGAATTGCTAGGATATGTGGTAATTCTAGGTTAAATTTTTTTTTTTTTTTTTTGAGACAGGGTCTCACTATGCAGTTCATGCTGGTCTTGAACTCACTTTGTAGCCCAGGCTGGCCTCGAACTTGCAAGGATCCTCCTGCCTCAGCCTCCTGAGTGCTGTGATTACAGGTGTGCAACACCACGCCTAGCTAGGTTAATATTTTTAAGGAATGGCCAGCCAGTTTTCCACAGTAGCTGCACACAATTTTACATTCCTGACAGCAGTGTATAAGGGTTGCCAACTTCTTTATAACCTCACTGGCATTTATTATTTTACGCATATAAAATGTTTTGATGATAGCTGTCTTAATAGGCATGAAGTGATAAGGTGTGCATGAGCTTTGTTGCTTTACATTGCTAGGGATCAAAGTAAGGGATTCAGCACAGCACTGAGCTGTCTCGCACTTCCTTCTTCTGGTTTGACAATTTCTTATATTGTGGGGTTTTTTTGTTTGTTTTGCAGTACTAGAGATTTAACCTGGGCCTTCACGCTGAGCTATATCTCTATTTTTAAAATTTTTATTCTGAAACAGGGTCTTATTACATTACTAAGTGAGGAGGTCTCAGTCCTCCAATTTTTTTTTTGCTTTTCAAGATTATTTTGGTTATTCAGAGTCCTTTAAGATTCTTTATGACTTTAAGGATGGATTTTTTATTTTGGGAGAAGAAAGCCATTGGGATTTGGGCAGGAATGTCACTGAATGTGTAAGCGCTATGGGGAACACTCACATCTTAAACAATGTTAAGTCTTTCCATTTCTTCATGTCTTAATTTTTTTTTTCTTTTTTGAGTCAAGATCTTACTCTGTAATTCAGGCTGGCCTTGAACCAGCTGATCCTCCTGCCTCAGGCTCCTAAGTGCTGGGATCATAGGCATGTGCTACCACGCTGGGCTCTTCTTTTTTTCAGCAATGTGTTGTAGTTATTTGTTTGTTTGTTTGTTTTGTTTTGTACTGAGGATTGAATCCAGGGTCTCTGCACTGAGCTAAACCTCCAACCCCTTTTATTTTTTGACACAAGGTCTCACTAAATTGAGACTCAAACTTGCACTTCTCCTGCCTCAGCATCCCCAATGCTTGCTTTAGAGGCATGCACCACCATGTCTAGTTAATGTTCTGTAGTTTTCAGTGTACAAGTCTTTTGATTCCTTGGTTAAATGTAGAGAAGAACTTTTGCAAAAAGAAAGAAAAAGTAAGAAAGAAAGAAAGAAAGAAAGAAAGAAAGAAAGAAAGAAAGAAGAAAGAAAGACAGAAAGAAAGAAAGAAAGAAAGAAAGAAAGAAAGAAAGAAAAAAGAAAGAAAGAAAGAAAGAAAGAAAGAAAGAAAGAAAGAAAGAAAGAAAGAAAGAAAAAGAAAGGAAGAAAGATTGATTTACACAGCAAGAAGGTACCATTTATGAACCAGAAAGTGAGCCCTCACCAGACAATGAATCTCCTAGCAACCTGATCTTGGACTTCCAGCCTCCTAAAGCATGAGAAATAAATTGCTATTTTGCAAACTGGGTTGGGTGTGGTGGGGCATGCCTATAATCCCAGCACTCCGGAGGCTGAGGCAGGAGGATCACAGTGAGTTCAAGGCCAGTTTGAATTACATAGTGAGATCCAGTCTCAAAACAAAACAAAGCAAAATGTATGGATCTCTGATTTTAATTTTGAGCACTATACATACAAAGGAAGTTTTACGGAAGGGGAGAATAAGCTACATACTCTTTTTGGGGTTTGGGAGTTTTTTGAGACAGGGTTTCGCTATGTGCTTCAGGCTGGCCCTGAACTCACTTTGTAGCCCAGGCTGGCCTCGAACTTATAGCAATCCTCCTGCCTCAGCCTCGCAAGTGCTAGGATTACAGGTGTGCACTACACACCCAGTACTACATGCTCTTCTAATGGTGTGGGCTGTGTAGTGACTTCTCCCAAAGAGAAGAGTGTAGAAAGGAGAAATAAAGAGTAACTTTAAGGAGAAACCCGGTAAATACCACCTCAGCCAAGTGCTTAACAGCAGCAGCCATAAATCATGTTGCTAGTGTACTTTTGATATAATAGGGTACCAATGTCTCTTTAAACCAGGTGAGGTAGCACGCACCTGTGGTACCAGCTACTCAAAAGGCTGCCAGGGGAGGATCACTTGAGCCCAGAAGTCTGAGACCAGCCTGGGCAACATAGCAAGACCCGGACTCAAAAAGCAAAACAAACAAAACAAAAATCACACTTCACTTCTGGAATCTTCCCCTCCTAAACCTGGAACCCAAGTCTGTTTATAAGAGAAACATCAGGCCGACCCCACCATGGTGATTTACAAAAGACCATGTGCTGAGGCTGGGGACTGAGCTCAGTGGCACAGCACCTGCCCAGCAAGTGCAAGGTCGTGAGTTCGATTACCCATACCTGGAAAAACCAAACTGCGCCTCCCCCTGCAAAGACCATGTGTTATTTGATGCCATTCATATAAAATGTACAAACAAGGAATCTATCAAAACAGAAAGTAGATTAATGTTTATATTAGGGAAAAAAATGGGCTGGGGGAGGGGTAGCAAGTGGTAACTAAAGGATACAAGGTTTCTTTTTAAGGTGATAAAAATGTGCAAATCTACTTCAGTGCTGTTTACACATATTGTAAATATACTAAAAATCATTGAATTACACACCTTAAATGGATGAACTGCACGGTGCACAAATTATGTCCCCATTAAACTGCTTCAAAGAGTCCCAATAGAGGAGCACGCTAGTTGGGTGGGGTGGTGCATCCTATAATCCCAGCACTTGGCAGGCTGAGGCAGGAGGATCACCATGAGTTCAAGGTGAGCCTGGGCTACAAAGTGAGTTCAAGGCCAGCCTGAACTGCACAAGGAAACCCTGTCTCAAAAAGACAAAAAGAAAGAAGAAAAAAAATAGAGGAACAGCCTATAAATTACGGGACCACTGTTTCTCAAAACTATCAACTAGGTCACCAAAAACAGGCAAAGTTTGAGGGACTGTCACAGCCCAGGGGGGCCTAAAGGTTGGGGTTTATAGCTCAGTGGTGCAGCGCCTGCCTGGCAAGTACGAGGTCCTGAGTTTGATTCCTGGTACCAAGAAAAAAGGTTAGTGACACCCAGAGGAGCCTAAAGAGACATGACAACTAAATGTAACGGGTCCTGGACAGGGTACTGAAACTATAAAGGGACAATAAGGAAAAACTAAGGGGATACCAAGAAAAGGGGGGGACTGCAACTAATAATAGCCTATCAACACTGGTTCACTCCTTGTAACAGATGTATTACGTTAATGTAGAACTCTAATCAGTGAAATTCTCATGGGGAGAGGACATACGGGAACTCTGCTGCTTGCTCAGTATTCCCGTACATGTAAAACTGCTGCAAAGCCAGGCGCAGTAGTGCATGCCTGTAATCCAGCTGGTTGGAGGCTGAGCAGGCAGGATTGCAAGTTTGAGGCCAGCGGGGGAAATTTAGGAAGACCCTGTTTAAAAAAAAAAAGCTGTATAGCGCTAGAAAGTATCTCAGTGGCAGAGTGCTTGCCTAAATGTGAGGCCCTAGGTCTAATCCCTAGGACCACACACACAAACAAACCCCAAAACTTGTTCTGAAAAGGTTTAACCTTTAAAAAGTTTTTGGGGAAAAAGGAAAAGGTGACCCAGGTGTGGTGGTGCACCCCTGGAATCCCCCCACTTAGGAGACTGAGGCAGGATAGTGAGTTCAAGGCTGGCCTGGCCTACATTTTCAGGAAAAAAAAAAAAAATAAAAAAAGGAAAAGCTTTTAAGCTAAGAATGTTTTTCAATTTTATAGATTATCTGTGATTTAATAATTGCCCCTCAGTCATTAAGAAATATCACAGTATTGGGCCGGGGATATAGCTCAGTGGCACAAGTGCCTGCCTGGCAAGCACAAGGTCCTGAGTTCGGTTCCTGGTACAAAAAAAAGAAAAAAACACCCAAAGAAATATCACAGTATTAAGAGAAAATGGGGGCTAGGGATTTAGCTCAGCGGCAAAGCACCTGCCTGGCAAGCGCAAGGTCGTGAGTTCGGTTCCCGGTACTGGAGAAAAACCAAAAAAAAAAAAGAAAAGAGAAAATGACACCTCACAGAATGAGTGCAAAGAGACTGCTCGGTTATACAACTTTGAGGTTCACCAGGAAGGGGAAAGGAACGAAAATATTTGGAAGCTGTTTGAGAACATCTGGAAATTCAAAATAAAGAAGAAAATGTCTTTAAAGAATTATAAAAATACAGTACCATTAAAAAAATACTATCAGCTGGGCTAGGGGTGTACCTCAGGGGTACAGCATGTGTTTAGCAGGCGCCAGGTCCTGCAGCTGATCTCCATCACTAAAAAAATAAAAACCAAATAAAATCAAAACTCATAAAAACCTATCACAAAAAAGCAACCAAAAGAAAAGGTTGAGAAATTTGATTGTACTACAAAAATTCCATAGAGTAAGAAGATTTTTACTATACAGAACCAATTCAGATTAGATTCAAGACTAGACTGAGGAAATTCTATAAATGAAAGACAAACTCAATAAATATGTGGATAAGAGGCGGAGGAGGGAATAAATATAGCTAATAAACACAAGCAATCACGTTCTCCTGAATAGTAACATGTAAATCAGATCACAAAAAACTTTCACATGTATTATAATGGCAAAAATTTAGAATTCTGACAAGTATTAAAATAGAAGTCTTTTTTGGTGGGGAGGTGCTAGACCAAAGCTCTTATACACTGTTCATGGGAATGCAAGCTGGTACAACATAACGAAAAACAATTAACATTATCTCTCAAAGCCAAACACACACAGGAGAAATTCTTGCATACGTACAGAAAGAAGTATGTACACGAATGTTCACAGCAGCCATGTGCCTAACAGCAAGACTGGAAAACAGTTCAAATGTTCAAAAGCAAGAGAATGGACAAGTAAAATGCGGCTTAGCAGTACAATGGAAAAAAGAATTATAGCCATATACAATATGAAAAAATTGGAAACATAATTTTGTTTACCAAAGGAAATCATGAAAATATCATACTCCCAGAAAAAAATTTAAAAATAAAAATGGTAATACTCTTATGGTAGTCGCCAGCTGGGGGCTACATAGTGAGTTCAAAGATAGCCTGAACTACATAATAAGATCCTGTCTCAAAAAACCAATAAAAAAAAGGCAAAACTAAGCAAAATTGAGTAATATATAATTCAAGTGTACATGCATTTGTGATGAAGAATTATATTTTGAAAAAGTAATAAAAATCACAATAAGATACCATTAAAATGGCTAAAAGTAGACATACCATACCAGTGCTGGGCTACTGAAATTCTACTGCTGGTGATAGTGGAAAATGCTATTACTTTGGAGCTGGGTGTGGTGATGCACGCCTGTAATCCCAGCACTTGGGAGGCTGAAGCAGGAGGATCGCTGTGAGTTCGAGACCAGCCTGGGCTACAAAATGAGCTCAAGGTCTGCCCCAACTGTGCAGCAAGACCATCTCAAAAAAAAGAAGGGGCTGGGGATTTAGCTCAGCGGCAAAGCGCCTGCCTGGCAA
The DNA here is from genome assembly GCF_000276665.1 of Chinchilla lanigera. NCBI lineage: Eukaryota > Metazoa > Chordata > Mammalia > Rodentia > Chinchillidae > Chinchilla > Chinchilla lanigera. Next base: position 3,194,059 of record NW_004955440.1, read on the forward strand.
GCGCAAGGTCGTGAGTTCGGTTCCTGGTACCAGAGAAAAACCAAAAAAAAAAACAAAAAAGAAAAGTTTCCTAAAAAAAAACATACTATTTTGTGCATAATACTGCTATGATACTCTGCTTTTTCAGTTTATAACATAGGAAAATGTTGGAAGGGAAGGATATTTTTAAAATTTAATCTTATTATTTTTTGAGACAAGGTCTCACTATGTAGTTCAGGCTGCCCTGGACTCACTATGTAGCACGGGCTGGCCTTCAACTCCATGCAATCCACCTGTTTCAGCCTCCTGAGTGCTGGGATTACAGGTGTGCACCCAGCTCATAAAAGTAATTATATCATTTAAAACTGGTAGAAGAGGATCAGAAGACAATTTAAAAACTATCAGTATAATTTGGCACCATGCTCTAAAGTCTTAAAGAATGCAGATCTTTTCAACCACAAATTTCAATTCTAAAAAACTGCAGAAACAGATTTATCAGAAGGTTTCCAAGAATTTATATATAGGAATGTTCACTGCAACATAATTTGTAATAGTGTAAAGTATTATTATTTTTGTCTTTTTGAGACAGCATCTCACTATGCAGTTCAGGAGGTCCTTGAGCTCACTTTGCAGCCCAGGTTGGTCTTGAACTAGTAAAGATCCTCCTGCCTCAGCCTCCCGAGTGCTGGGATTACAGGCGTGTGCCACCATGGCCAGCAATAGTGTAAGTTAGAATAAATTTATGTGTATGAGAGGCTGGGGGGGGTAGCTCAGTAGTAGGCAGCTCACTTTACATGCATGAGACCCTAGGTTTGATCCTAGCACTGCAAAAACAAAAACAGAATGAAAAAAAGAGGGGAATACTTTAAACTTTATGATCTATTCATGTGATGGGAACTTACAAGACCACTGAAAGTCACATCTTCCGAGTTTAAGGGCTCAGGATGTGGCTCAGTGGCACAGCACTGGCCTAGCATGTGTGAGGCCATGGGCTTGATTCCCAGCACCCCCATCGAAGAATTTTTAATATTACACCCTCATCAAATGCTTAAAAAGTACAAGTATGAATATATCAATAATGCACTTATAGCACATACTAAAAAAAAGAAAGTGTATGTAGTCCAAACAGGTTCTTAAACTTGCTGTACCCATCAGGCGTGTCACTGCACGCCTGTAATCCCAGGACTGGGGAGGCTGAAGCAGGAGGAGCCCTGCAAGTTCAAGGAAAGCCTAAACTACACTAGTAAGACCCTGTTTCAAAAACAGACAAAAAAACAAAC
>NW_004955440.1:3196072-3234893 GCF_000276665.1 Chinchilla lanigera
TGTATGACATTATTTTATCTTGTACTTATCCGTCTCCCCTGATGGAATGTAAGCTCCAATCAGAATGTAAAATTGGTCTTCTTAAGACAATGGAGGTCGGGGAGAGACATGAGATACCTTGAAGCCTTGGGGGATGCAGGGCTCCATGGGAAGGACAGTCCTTCAGGGGCTGCAGACTGAAGACTGGGCAGGGGGGTTAAAATGTACTTCTGAAAGGAAATAATGCCCTGGATATTGTGCAGTCTGGGGCACCCCTTCCTGCCTTCACTGGGAAGACAACATTGGGTTCTCATTACTGCACAGCTAAGAGTAGGAAGAAATGCCACGTCCCGCCTTAGAGATGGGCAGGTGGTGATCAAGGCTGGCAGTGGGTCAGCCATAGGGGCAGTGGCACTTACCCTGAGAAGCGTATTTTGCATGGTAAATCTCGTAGACTCTTCGGTGGGCATCAGTGAGGGTTTGGAGACGTGAAGCTCTTGATTCCTTGTGGGGAAGCCCCATTATCACCTCCTCCAAGTCACTAAAGGTGAACCAGATCCCAACCAGGTCCCCAAAGGACTGGAAGGCGAAGGTGGCATAGTCAGCGAAGAGGTCAACGAAGACTTCGCTTCTCTGGAGAGCGCTCAGGGGCAGAGTCTGGTGGTGCAGGACGACCATGGGCTCAAGCTGCGCGGTCCTGAGGGCCTCCAGGAGCTGCCTGTAGCACTGCAGCATCGCCCCGTCGGGGTTCCTGGAGCGTCCTGCAGGGAGCAGCTGTGCCCATGACAGGAACACTTTATAATGGGTGACCTTACTGGCGTGGAGACTCCGGAAGTACTCCGGCAGGAAAGAGGGCAGTGGCTGGCGGCAGGTATACACCTCCTTGTTCCCAGCTGCAAAATGAGAACTCTGGTTTCCCCGGAGGTAGCTCAGGTTGTGCAGGAAGTGATTAGTTAGAGGGCCAGCCGCTGAAAGGAAATTTCTATCTGATTCCCAGTCTGACCCCCCGCATGAAACACTCAGGAGAAGGATCAGGACCGCTGTCCAAGATGGCTCCATTTTCAAGGAGCTCTCAGGAGCTAGCTGGAAGGAATCCTGACTTTATAACTACAGCTGAGGTTGTAAAATACTAAGCCATTATTAATACAATGTTTAACTGGGTTATCTATGATTTGTAATCACTACATGGCTCACTGATGTAATATTTAAAAATATAAAGGCTGTAAGAGATAACACAACCAAAAGCTTGAACCCAGAGGAGGAACTTGGAAAGTATCTGAAAAAAAATTTCCACTTGTCTCAGTACTTTCAACTATCTTGATATAATAAAGCAAAATGAGTCCTTCATTGACCTTTTCCTCCTTTGAAAATACGTGAATGAATAAGCTGTGCATGGTGGCACATGCCTGTAATCCAGGACTTGGGAGGCTGAGGCAGGAGGATCAATGCGAGTTTGAGGCCAGCCTGGGCTACAGTGAATTTAAAGCCAGTCTAAACTGCATAGTGAGACCCTGCCTCAAAAAAAAAAAAAAAAAAAAAAGTGAATGATGAACACACAGATAAACACAAACAATATAGAAACATCTGTGAAAATCTTGCAAATTCCTCCATTACCTTTCCTTTTCTCAGATAAACACTTCCAAAAATGTTCATTTTTCCACTTTTCTTTCTCCACAAAACCTAGTGGTTATCTAGCAGTCATAATGCCAGGGTTGAAATGGCAAAAACAACTTCTCTGTGCCTAGTTCTTCACCTGTAAAATGAGGGACAGGTTGTGGGTGTTAAATGTAACATGTTTAGAACAATGCAACTCAGTGATACTTGTATAGGAATGCAAACAAGTACATGCATAGCATTTAAGGTATTTATAGATCATGCAATGTGTATATATTGTTCCTCAGGTTTTTTTGTTGGTCTCCCTATGTAGCTCAGGTTGGGCTTGAACTACACAGCCCGGGCTGGTCTTCAGTTCACAATCTTCCAGCCTCAGCCTCTGCGTGCTGGGATTACAGGTATGCGCCACCATGCCCGGCCTGAACAATTCAAATACCTCCTAGGGTTTTCTTTCCTTTTCTCATTTTTCTGTTTAGAGGTGAAATTCTTCATGCCGTTTTTCTGACATGGAGTCTTTCTGTGTTCCTCAAGCTGACTTTCAACTCCTGGGTTCAAGTGATCCTTCTGCTTCAGTCTCCTGAGTAGCTGGTCCGCAGCCACCTGCCATACTGCCCAGTGGTTATTAAAAAACAATTTTTTTTATGCCATTTCTCATTATTTTATTATTCCTATGAAAACTCCCAAGTTTGTATATCAAGTATTAAAACATACAGAAAAACACATTCCCCAGCTAGTGGGGGGGGCATGCCTAGAATTCCGGCACTCTGGGAGGCTGAGACAAGAGAACCACAAGATCCACCCCAGCTTGGGCAACTTAATGAGACCCTCACATACATAAAAAAAGAGGGGTGCAGGTTGGGGATGTAAATCAATGCAAAGGTCCTGGGTTCAAAACCTAGTACTGCCTAAAATAAGATTTTTTTCCATCTTTTAATTTGGTTTTTAATGCCTTCCACTATAGACCATCTGGTGCCAGTTTCCAAACACATCCCTTGTTCAACCTTATATATCTATTTTTAAATCTTTTTAAAATTTTTTTTAAAAAATCTTTTATATCATTAACCGATTCTGAATTGTGACTGCATATATTATGTGGCAGCCCAATAACTGCAACTTTCTACAGGAATACTATCTGCACACTATGTCTGATTCTCTTCATGAAATCTCACGTTACAATTGAGTGGGCCAAAAACAGTCTAGGTTCTCGTATAGGACAAGAATTGCCAAGAGTACACCTCATAGTACATAGTTAAGTACTTTTTTTTTTTTTGAGACAAACTCACTTCATAGCTTAGACTAGCCTCAAACTCACAGTGATCCTCCTACCTCAGCCTCCTGGGAGTGGGGATTACAGGTGAGCAGCACCACGCCCAGGAAGTGGCTACATTTATTGAAGATCATGAGGGTAGCAGCAGGAACTGACAACTGGCAGAAGAGTGGAGGGAAAAAAGGCACTCAACTCCCAGTACCTGAAGGCTCAGACACTTCTGATCCTAGGCACCTCCCACTGGCTCTCACTGGTGCTAGTAATCTGCTGCCTTCGGCATCAAGACCTCCAAAGCTTAAACATGAACAATCGCTAGGGCAGCACTGTGTTTGTAGCTGAAACGGAGGGAAGGGAGTGGCTCACACAACTTCTCCCCATTTCTTTTTGGTTGAGACAAGTCTTGATATGTAGCCCAGGCAGGCCTCAAACTCATGGCAAGCCTACTGCCTCAGCCCCGCAAGTGCTGGGACTACAGGTGCGCACCAGCATGCCTGGCCTAACTTTGCTGTTTCTCGTTGTACTACATGTTCTATTACCCATTCACCACTTCAACCCCCTGGCGAGCACCACAGGAAGGCAGAGGTGTGGATGCGAGGTCCTGTACACACACTCAGACGTGCAAAGCCGACGCCGGCAGTACTGATCTCACCTCCTTCTGGAGGACCTTGCTCTCGGTAATGGCAGGATGGGGAAAGGGATGAATTCACCAAAAAGGCGCTTTTCCCGGGCTTACCTTTTGCTTTTGGGTGAATATTTGGTCAAATTAACATTTAAGTTCCACTCAAATAAACTGTTTTCTTCCAAGGACTCTCCACCTCATAGTGCGTAAGTCAGAGTCAGTGTGGCAAAAACTCTTCTTAAGGGGAGGGGAGAGGGTTTCTCGCTGTCCCCGGGGTTTTCACTGTAACATCTGGCCTGGCTTCCATTAGATACTTTTATCTGTATGCCGGGACTCTCAGCTCCTGTACCTTGAGGACTCATCACAGCCAAGGCCTCTGTTACACATACACTTTACACGAGGCCATACACCTGCATCTCTGTATTTCCTCTCTCCATTCCCAGCCCTCTTCCCCCAGGCCCAGCCAGAGAAGAAGCCAGTTATTTGTTTTCTTTTCTTGTTACCTTTCCCAGCTGCTCTCCAACTCCCGCTTCCCTGAGCCTCCTGAGGAGCTGGGATTATAGAAACACTGTCCTTGGCTTAAACCACTACTCGGGAGCTCAAGGACATAGGAACAATTTCTCTAACGGCCATGCAGACCCCCTGCAGTCTGTTGTTAAAGCCGCAACAGTAGGACATCAGGAGCATACACTGACGGCAGCTAAGTCTCAGAACTGTTAGTATAAAAAACAGTAACCTTTTTTCCTAGAAAGTCATAAAATCTGCAGACAGCTTGTGACATAAAAAATAGTATTTTTCCTAATTTAAACAATTCTGACCAATTACTTAAGACACAGAAGTAAAAGTCACAAAAAAGTACAAGAAACTTCTTTGCATAAACTACCTTGAAAAAGACACTGAAATTCAGCTGCAAAGTTGCCTCCAAGTCCTCTAGCTTTCATTTTAATTCTGATTCTTTATCACAGGAAACTAATTCTAAATCCCTTACGCCATACCTCCGTCTTTACATACCAGATTAACCAAAGAGGGACTCACTTACGAGTGGAAGGATACAGCTGGGTGTGTGGTGGTGCACACCTGTAATCTTAGCACTGGGGAGGCTGGGGCGGAGGATCACAGAGTTTGAGGCCAGCCTGAGCTACATAGTGAGTTCAAGGCCACCCTGATCTACACAGTGAGACCCTGTCTCAAAAACAATCCACCCCACCCCACAGATGCAATAATCAGAGTAGAACAAAAACAAATCCAAGAGACTTCAGAACAAGTTACTTTATTTTGATGAATAAAAGAAATAGTAATTAAAAACAAAACGAACATACTCTTCCCTCTGGCAGAGCCACATCCAGACTCCAGGCTCCGGGTTGTTTCTCCCAACTCATTAACTCTTTGTCAGTTACTTTCAATATCTCAATCTTCAAGCAAGTAGTTAGGGTTAACTACCAAGTAAGGATCTTCTTCATAGCTCTCACTTCCCTCTGTGGAGCCTTTCAGCCCGGCTTGGGTGAGTTCAATGAGAACGTGATCCTGTGAAACAGAGGTTGGTCCCTCAGGTCTCAGCAGTATTCTGAGGCCCGTGTGAATGTCTGCCTCAGGCATTTCCCCACCCAAACTCCCAGGACAAAGACTCACACCTTAAAATCACTGCCTTTTCTCTGCTAAACTTCCTTCTCAATTAGAATGCATACCATAAATATACTTTGAAAAATTAAGACATTTACATGCATTCAGCAAATACTGTGATTGGTACGGGCACATGACATCAAAAGCTTGCAACTTATGAACTTGAAAAAAAGTAATGCTTGAATTTTTAAGATAATGCAATTATGCTAAATTCTCTAATATTGGAGTGTTTAATTTCATTTAATATTACTTGTTAATTTTAAATTTCTGGCCACTGGACTTTTTCATACACCACTCATTCTTAATTCAGTTAAGAAGCAGAATCTAAATATAATTCACCTGGGAAAATTCCCACTCTAAATTTTTAAAAAATGCAGTATCTTTTGCTTTGGTTTTTTGCATGCTACCACTAAGCTATACAAAACTCCAGCCTCTACTACTTGGCTTCAAATCTTGATCACAATGTGGCACACCAGCAGCTGAGAAGACTCGAGCCAACCCCCTGGAAAGGAACCCAGGAAACAGTGACTTGATACTGAGAAGGCTGGCAAAGCCTCACAGCAGGAGCACGGATGCCACCAAGAGGAACTGGCCACTTTCACACATTCTTTCTATGTGCTAACACTCACAGAAGCACACTGATCAGCACAGTACAAGCTGCCATATATATATGGACAGGGTCTCACTATGCAGTTCACAATGGCCTTGAACCCAGTAAGTAGCCTAGGCTGGCTTTGAGCTTGCAGCGATCTTCCTGCCTCAGCCTCCTGAGTGCTGGGATTATAGGCATGCAACACCATACCTGGCTTTTTTTTTTTTGAGACCGGTATCACTATGCAGTTTAGGCTGGCTTCAAAATTTTGGGTGATCCTCCTGCCTCAGCTTCCCATGAGTTACAGGAGTGTGGTAAAGCTCTGTCTTGTGATAGAAATGAATTCAGGCAATGAGCCGAAGTTTAATTCTTATTTACATCAATTAGCTTCAAGATGTGTTTGTTCCACAGTCCTGACGTGGACTTCTTGGATCATTCTACCTCACACGGATCCCAAGTGGTGCTAGGGAGAGAGGAACTGGCCTGTGCACAGACACTTCCCATCACTAGAGAGACAACTCTGTGCACATCCACCCCAGTTCTCACCCCTGGTACTCACACGTGCAATTATAATTCCACCCGAGCCCACAGGTAAGCCCCTTCCGGATGACACAGCCCTGACACACACGCAGTGAGCAGTGGACAGTGAGTTGGCATGGCTGACTGCCATCTGAGCGGGAAATCCCAATCATTCAACAAACCTTTGACCCCTCACTGTGCCAGGTACCACTGTAGGCCCTGGGAATACCGCAGTCCCTGCCCTCCCAGAACTTACACTCTGCAGACACAAATGAAACCCCCAAGTAAGGAATATACTGCCAAGCAAAACAAGCACTATGAAGAAACACAGCCTGGGTGACAGCAAGTGCAGAAGCCTATTTTGCTGTCAGGCAAGGAAGGGTTCTCTGGGAAGGTAACATTTAAGCAGAAACGAGAATGGAGGAGGGTGTCCTGGTAAGACAAAGGACGAGGGCACAGGTGTGCCTAAGGAACAGTGACAAGGCCGGACTCGGTCGGGCAGAATGAGCAAGAAGAGTGCTGGGAAATGAGGTGGATGAGGGAGATTAGACCGGCGGCGGTGAACCTATGGCACATGTGCCGCAGCCGGCTGTTTGTTATCACCAAAAGCTCTAAAAGGTTTGCCAACACTGCACTTCTAGACTGTCTAGGATTCCGCGTAACATGGTAAGGAGACTCGATTTTATTCTAAATGTGAGAAAGGCACAGTTAGTAGGACAGAAAAACAATTTATGTTCTTAAAAGACCTGGCTAGCTGCTGGGCAGTCAGTACCAGGTGGGGAAGGCTGCTGGGGGAGTGCAGGGATGGCGGCTTGGGTAGGCTGGGCAAGGCAGTAAAAAGAGGAGAAATCAAGGATAATTCTAAGGGGCTTGGCCTATCACATTGGGGTGGAGGAGTATCTGTTTTTGAACATATTAAGCAAGAAGCCTATTAGTTACCAATACACAACTGGCTAAACACATCTGGAGTTATAGGAGAAGTGAGAGGGAGAAGTGCAAGTCTGGGAGCCATTAGCAGACGGATGAATTCATAAAACCAAATGAAATCACTTAGGTGATGCGTGAAAATGACCTTAGAGCAGTGATGGCGAACCTTTCAGAACTTTCAGTGATAAACAGCCAGCTGTGGCCCACGTGCCAAAGGTTAGCCACAGAGTAAGCCACGGCCACAGAGTAAGAAAAGACTCAGGAAGGGGAATTAAGAGGGGGCTGCCAGCCACACAACAGCCCCAGAACACGGTTACTAAGAAGCGGCTGCGGAGCACTGAGAATAGCCAGCTGACTCGAAAAAACGCAGCTGGACGCGGTAGTGCACACCTGTAGTGCCAGCACTCAGGAGCCCGAGGCAGGAGAATGACAAGTTCAAGGCCAGCCTGGGCTACACAGTAAGTTCAAGGCTAGCCTAGATGACACGAGAGCCAGTATGAAAAAAATAAAGCAAAAAACAGCAACAACAAAGAAGGAGAATGAACTGACAGCAGAGAAAAATGATCATAATGTACAGCATTACCATGAAATTGATAAAAGAACTGTTCATTTGGGATCCGTGGTCATGAATCTAAATAAAACTAGGCACATGACTTATGCTTTTCTTCAGATACTTGTAGCTGCACAGATGTAGGTATGAAAAAGAAAAGCAGGTTGGACACAATGGGAATTAAATTTAACTAAACTGTGGTTTAAGATAAAAAAGGTAGTTGAAAGAATAAAAGGTCAAGGGTAACACATCGTTGATCGGGGTAGAAAACGGAAAGCTAACACTCAAAAAGATTTCAAAGGTACATTCCCATATTTCACCTATTTTCTACTTGTTTTTAGCAAAGGAGTAAAGTCATTTATTTGCCATTAATTCTAACTCATGCCAGGGGCAGTAGCGCACGCCTGTAATTCCTGCACTTGGGAGGCTGAAGCAGGAGGATCACTGTGATTTCGAGGCCAGCCTGGGCTATAAAGTGAGGTCAATGTCAGCCTGAACTGCACAGGGAGACCCTTTCTCAAAAGGACCCCTACCCCAGGTATAACTCACAATTCTGACCATACCTCAATGACTGAAAGCAAACACATCAAAACATTTCCCTGCTCTTGCTCATCTACAATAAACCAATTTTATGGAAGAAATAAATTTTAAAAACCGAAAACCTTTTACTAATGAACCTACACACATAAGATACAAACTCTTCCCCTCATTAATACTGCAGCAAGCAGGTATATACATACATAGCGTGTGAGCCGATGAATGACTTTCTCGATCATTCTCTTTTTATTTATAAGCTCCTCTTCAGAATCTATTTCTGATTCAATTTCCTTCAAGTACCAGTTAACAAGTTCACTCCTCTTTAATGCTGACTCATCCTCCTCTGCAACAAAAAATACAGTTAAAAAGAATTATCTTGTAGCACAGAGTATCTATCGCCAGTTCTTGAGGTCCGCATGCACAAGAGAATGTGCAGACTAGATAACCAGCCTTGTCAGGAAGTGAGTCTGCACAAGCTTGAAATAACCTGACTTGTTACTCGCATTAAATTATACCTTACTTCACCTGAATTGGAGAAAAACCAATAAAATAGAGATCATAATAAACAAGTTTCCTAAAGCTGTTAAGATTTTGAAGCACCACATAAAGATCTTTCCTTCATCCTGTGCTTCATCACTTAGGAGAATGTTTGCCAACAGCAACTAAAAACATCAATTAGGAGTGAAACAGCACCAAGCAAAATGTAATTTTTCCTCTTTAAAAAGGGGAAAATTTTATGGAACGGAGTGACTCAGTTGAATTCACAGACAGTCATTCAAAATTAAAGCTTACCAATTTATTCTTGCACCCATTTATTCTTACCAATTTATTCTACCCATAAACTTAACTGCCACTTTATAAAGTTTAAGGTAGAACTCACAGAAAAGGTTGGAACAAGGATAACATAACTATTACAAGAATAGAGCATATAAGAAAAAACTCCATTAATTTTCATTCTATCAGTTGCAAATTAAAAACCAAAATCAAAATTGTAGGGGGCCATGAGGTGGAGTCAAGTGGTAGAGCGCACACTTAACACTCACAAGCCCTGGGTTCAGTCCCTAGCCAACACACACGCATGCATGACAATGCTTTTAAATTTGAAATTGTTTTCATTTCCTTCCAGTACCAGTTAATAATAATGTCTTCGACAAGTTTTATTATGGTTGACTGAAATTTCAGCAGTTGTCAAATGTTCCTAGGGTTTAGAGCTGTGTGTTCTCTGTGCTACAGAACAGCTATTTACTTGGAGACTGAGAATAACTTCCTTCACTGGTAAGGGAATAAGGCCCACTAGAAATTGCCTGCAGAATGCATTTTCTAGGTGAAATAGTATCTGCTCCATCAATGGTTTGCTTTGTTGTCTGGGCCAGGTGAGATGGCACACACCCGTAGCCCCCAGCACTTTGAAAAGCTCAAGCAGGAGGAATGCAAGTTTAAGCCCCACCTGGGAACTGCCTCTATCTTAAAATAATACATTTTTTAAAAAGAGCTGGGGATGTAGTTTAGTCCAGAGGCCCTGGATTCAATCCCCAGTACCGTATAAACAAGAACAAACACCAAAAACAAAACAAGAAGCTGGATGTGGTGGTGCACAGCTGTAATCCCAGCACTTGGGAGGTTGAAGCTGGAGGACTGCCATGAGTTCAAGGCCAGCCTGGGCTACATATGAAATTCTGTCTCAAAAAACCAAAACCACCCAAACAAAAAACCAACAAACACAAAAACTTCGCTGTATGAAGGAGAGACAGGGACGATGACATATGCCCAGAGGTTAGCAGAATCACCCTTGGAACTTTTAAATGAGAATGACCTGATGCTGAAGTACCAGAAGCTTAACTTCTACTCCTTTATTTCACCATTTCTCCTCTTAACTGCAGGATGATAAAACCCTCAATTGCACAGTAAAGCAGTTAAGAGTAAGAAATATTCTTTTTTTGGTCTTTTTTGAGACAGGGTCTCACTATGCAGTTCAGGCTGGCCTTGAGCTCACTTTGTAGCCCAGGCTGGCCTTGAACTTGCAACAATCCTCCTGCCTCAGCCTCCCAAGTGCTGGGATTACAGGTGTGTACCATCACGCTGGGCCACATCAGACTCAAATATTCTGCTTCAAAATTATGTAATAGGCTAAGGACGTTAAGAACAATCCGTAGCCCTTTACCTGACAATGAACTTGAGGGGAAACTTTCAGGCTGGCAAATTATTGCTGATATTCCATAAACTTCTTTTGCTATTGTGAGGCTGTGTAACGTTTATCATCTCTTCTGACAGAATGACACAATGTTTAGCAGCAGCTCATGCAATGACTGAAGAGGCAACCAGTATCCTCACCTTCTTCCATTTTTCTGAGGTGAAGCACAATAAGGTTAGAGATTCGGCAGTACTCAGAGAAGCCCAACCTTAAGGAGGCTCTGGAAACAGCATCTTTATTTATGTCTTCACTGTAGCCATTGATTCCATTCACAGGGGCAGGACTGTCAGCAGGACCTACGTGAAAAATTAACCATCTGAATCTTGTTTTCATACCTTCAAGATTTCCTTATCAACCATTTATAAATGTTCTTATATTTAATACTAATTCCAGAATAAGCATACAGTTAAAACACAGCATATAATTATTTTACAAACAAATCAGAAGCAACCAATCTGGGAGAAAATGTGAGATATAAAGGTTCCACAACAGTTCATTTGCAATATTATACATAAAATTAAAAACTCTGGTATTTACCTGTCTTAAAATGCTTGAAAGAAATGCTTTTAATTCATAAGCAAATAATAAAAGGTTGGAGGCCAAAGGATGTAAGTCTGCTACCACTATTTTGGTGTATTTTCTTGCAGTCATAAGCAAAATTTTTTTATATCAACTATTTAATTATACTTTAACTTGTAAACAGTATAATTAAACATTCCCTGCCCCCTTTTACTATATATATTTCATAACCATCACCAAGTACACATGGACCATATTACATCTGAAACAGAATTTTCAGCCATATCTAACAAAACAGTCCTAAGTAAACGTCTCACCATTGACACCATCCGGACCCTCATCAACCTCCATCTGGGTCTCCTCGTCCTGATCTAGATTGACATCAGGAGTTTCCACACGGATGATTGACTTATTTAGTAACCGAAAAGCTTCCTTCACATGTTTTGGCTGGACCTAAATCAGCAATGAAGGTAAGTCAGTTACATTAGTCTTCTTGATAAACAAAACTACGCACTCACAGTACGAGACACTTTATATACAAAAGCTCTATAAAGAAAAGTTTAGAACACTACTGAGTGAAACAAAAGTAGTAAGATAATGGTATCTGTGGTAGCCATCCGAGTTTTCAAATATGTTTGCTTTTAAAAAAAATTCTCAAGACCTAGCAGGCATTTCTCTACTACTAAAAGGTACAGCTGTGTTAATTTCTCTGGACAGTGAATTGGAACAGAAGAATTGTTATGGTTTGTGTCTGGGTGTCCCCCCAAAGCCTCATGCAGTCATGGGGCAGGGTTTTAGAGTTTGATTGATTATGGGTGTGAGAGCGACACCCGCCCTGGGGTGGATAGTTTGCATATGTAAGGGAGGGGAAGAGGCTGCTTGGGGCCATTCCTCCCTTTTAGTGGTGGTTGTTTTTGCAGTGTTCTGCCACCATGAGTTGTAGCCCTCTGCCATGTAACCTGCCAAGTATGGACTAAAACCTCCACAAACTGTAAGCGAAATAAACCTTTCCTTCCTTAATTTTGGGTGTCAGGTATTTTTGTCCCAGCAACGAGAAAAAAGTAACCAAGACAAGAATCATTTCTGAACAGGAGGCTAAGAGGTGGTAGGTGCTCACCACCTTTTCTCTTCTCTGAATTCTGTCATGGAAGCTTATGTCAAGACTGATCCTTTTCATCAGCCCAAATCTGAGTGACACAAAGAGGGGAGGTCTGTGCTAATCAAACAGACATGTAAGTACGAACAAAAAAGGTTTTTGTTTAAAGCAGCTGAGATGTTTTCAGCAGCACAATTTGTACTGTTCTAACTGCCTTTTCCAGAGGCTGGGGATATAGCTTAGCAGCACAAATGCCTGCCTGGCAAGTGCAAGGTCTTGAGTTTGATTCCTGATACCAAAAACAAAAAAAAACCACTCCCTTTTTTTCTCTCCTTTCTTTCTTGACAGGATCTCTATGGTCTAGGCTGGCTATGAATATGTTATACAGTCAAGACTGGTCTCAAACGTATAATTCTCCTGCCTCAGCCTCCTGAATGTTAGGATTACAATGTGTACCAGTATGTCTGGCCTAAATGCTAGGTTCTTAAACAGGAAAACTCATCATAAAGATGTCAATCCTCCCAGGTAAAATATAAATTTAGTGTTTTAATGCTAAATGGTATAAATTTTATACCAGTAACAATAACAAAGTCTTTAAAATTCTTTTATAATCCTACAGGAAAGCCTTCCTATAATAAAAATAGACAAAAAAGATGAACATAAAAGCAGATGGATGAAAATAGCTCTTTTTGGGGGGTAGTGGTGAACAGTCTCACTAGATAGTCAAACTTGTGATCCTCCTGCCTCACACTTCTAAGTACTGGTATTACAGGCACGTGCCACCATGCATAAGTAGGATTATGCCCAGCTAAAAATATGGCTTTTAAATATATATATATAAAGATACTCTATTTAGAAAACATTTGTGCATGTATATGTGCATTTACTTTCCTATCATGTGAATTTGCTACCTATTTAAAGACTTAAGCACAGACGTTATATGGTTTTAGAATTCTCCCTTAACATGAATCTCCACAGATTCCAATATTCTCCTCCAAATACTCTATAACTCTTGCTAAACTTTCCACCTATGCTCTAGAAAGCCCTTCCCCAAGATCTTGCTTCCATTGAAATTTTACGCACCCTCCAAGGATTATGTTAAAATAAAGTGTTGGCATTTTCATAAACTATCCTGCCTCTTCAGGAATATGGAAAATTATCTCTGTATTCTTTGTGATGCTCTATCAGAACATTTTCCACTCATTTTTTATATGCTTAAACAAATGTCTTAGTCCCACTAGATTAGCAGCAATGGAAGGCAGAGACTCTCTTATTCATCTTCTATCCATCCCATATGGGTGTCTGTTAAATGCTAGGTAAATGCAAGAACAGCGCTGGAGGCATCACAATACCGAGTTTCAAAACACACTGCAAAGCCACAATAACAAAACAACATGTTACTACTGGCACAGAGAGACATGTAGATCAATGGAGTAAATAGTGGACATACAAACAAACCCAGGCCTACTATAGCCATCTGGCTCTAAAGGAGCCATAAACATATACTGTAGAAGATAATCTCTTTAACAAGAATCCACACACAGAACATTAAATTAAAAAACTTCTGCATAGCAAAGGAATCACAATGAAGAGACAGTCTAGGATGGGAGAAAATCTTTGCCGGTTACTCTTCTGACAGATGATTCACACCCAGAACATGCAAAGAACTCACGACACTTAACAAAACCACAAATAATTCAATGAATTGGTAAATAAATGGAACAGATACTTCTCTTTAAGTATATGAAATAAACATTTAATACCTGTAGCCATTACATAAATGCAAATCAAAACTAGTGTATATTAATTCACCCTAGTCAGAACAGCTATCATCAAGAATACAAAAAAGCCAGGTGTGGAGATGCATGCCTGTAATCCTAGCACTCAGCAGGCTGAGGTAGGAGGACCACAATTCAAGCGTGGCCTTTGATACAGAGTAAGTTCAAAAGCAGCCCAAATTACCGTTCAGGCTACTACTATAGCAAGACTGTCTCAAAAAACATCATAAACAAAACAAAAACAAACAAACAAAATACAAAAAACAATAAATGCAAGCAAGCATGCAGGAAAAGAAGAAACCTCGTCACACTGTTGGTGGAAATGTAAACTAGGTAATCACTATAGGAATCAGCATACAGATTTCTGAAAAAACTAAAAACAGAGGTACCACTTGATCCAGCACGAAAGACCGCATACTACAGATATATATGCATACCCATGTTTACTGTGGAGCAACTCACAGTAGCTAAATTACAGAAGCAGCCTAGGTACCAGTCCATAAAGGAATGGATAAAGAAAATGTATATCTACAAATGGAGTATTATGCAGCCATATGAACAAAAATCATGTCACCCACAGGAAAATTGGACAGAACTGGATATCATCAAATTAACTGAAATAAATCAGACTCAGAGTGTCAGATAACACATCTGAGTCGGCCATGCTGGTGGCAAGCCTGAAACTCCAACACTTGAGAGGCTGAGACAGGAGGATTTTGAGTTCAAGCTCAGCCTAGACTACATGGCAAGATCCTATCTCAACGAAACTGAACCAAACTGAACCAAACACATCCAAATCCAAACCCAACCCACCTCATCTTTTCCCTTAAATGTAGAATCTGGGAAGAAAAAAAAAAAGACAACAGGAAAGTGGAAGGGACAGCATTAGACAAGCAGCAGCAGAGCAAGGATGGAAACCAGGCTTGGCGGCCACACTGTAACTCGGGCTCTGCGAGCTTGAGGTAAAGGACTGCAAGTCTGAGCTTGGCCTTGCTAACTTAGTGAGACTGTCTCATATTTAGTAAAATTAACAAATCAGCTGGGGATGTAGCTTGGTGCAAAGGCTCAGTGTCCAATCTCCAGTACTACAAAAAACAAAGAACAAAACACCTAACTGGTAGAATATCAGAGAATTTAGAAACTAAAAAAAGGGAAAACCCCATAAAAAACAAAAAGCCTGTAAGATAAAGGTGGTGGAATCGCAACGGTGGTCCCTTCTGGGGAGGTTGGCTAAGACTGAAAAGGGGCCCAAGGGGACTTTCTGGGGTGTGGAAATGTCTTATACTGAAGGCCAAGAAGAGGCAAGGATGTATTAAAAAACGCCAAAGCAAGACAACATCAAGGGGCCCATTTTCCTAAACTGTATCTCAGCAATACATGTAAATAAAAACCCAAACGCCCTTCACAAACAACATCTTACCCCTCACCTCATACCTGCAACTACATAAAATCTGCTTTTTTTTTTTGAGGCAGGATCTCACTTTGTTAATTCAGGCTGACCTTGAACTTCCTGCACAGTCTCCAACTCATGGTCCTCCTGCCTCTGCCTCCCACGTGCTGAGATTACAGGTGTGCACCACCACGCCCGGCATAAAGGCCTGCGGTTGAAGCAGAGTTGGAGGAGCTGGAAGGTCCTGCCATTCTGCAACCCTTTTACATCCCCATATTCACTGCTATATGCCTGTGGGCTTAGGCCTCAGAGGATAAATCTGAGGCCTCTGTAGGTAAATGGATGCACCTCGAGACCAGGTCAAACGAAATAAACTAGACACATGTTTAAATACTGCATATTTCTTATAGGAGGAACTCAAAATATAAATAAAGAGCGAAATACAGTACAGGACAGTAGGAAGTAGGGAGATCTTTTTTAAATGGGATGGGGAACAAGAGATGGAACACGGAGGGAAGGAAGAGAAAAAGTATAAAAAAGAGACTCGAAAACAGCTTTTTCAATTTAGAAGGGGATTAAGAGCTGCAGAGAGCTGGGAGGGCTGGGAGAGGAAAGGGACAAAAAAGAATTAAGATGGTTATGGACATGTATGAACTCCCCATGACAAATGTACTGTGAACACGCACTATGAAAAAAATACATTTGATGGGCCGGGGATCTAGCTCAGCAGCACAGCACTTGTGCCTGGCAAGTGCGAGGTTGTGAGTTTGATCCCCGGTACCAAAAGAACCCCCCAAAAAAACCACTTGAAAGAAAAAGAGCTCAGACGGTAGAATGTGTGATCAGTACATACAAGGTCCTGGGTTCAATCCCTTACACCAAACAATTCATATATTATGTAGGAATAAGAAACAAGAAACAAAATTCTTTTTCGGATCAGGGGTTACATTATCATATACATATCCCTAGCCCAGAAGCCTAACACATCACACCTAAATACATTTTTCTGAATAAATAGTAACTCATCTCTATATGTACTCTGTTATCTATAATGTAATTATCTTACTACTACTAACTACTACATTCAATGAATGCTTGAGCAACCTTTTCAATGGGACAAATCTCAGGGTCAGTATCCTGTGAGTATTTAACAGATACATAAAAATAAATGTGCAGCTAATTCAAGGATGTCCTATATCAAAGTTAAAAACATGCCCAGGAGCCAACAATTCAATTTCTCTTTATCCTCCTCATGTCAAAGTGGCTCTACCTCATCACAGCAATGCATACGGGCCATCGCCTCGGAGAGACGGATCATGCTCTCAAGCTGCCGCACTGTAATCCTCCACGAAGACTTGGTTACCCCAGAGCCATCTCTCTGGCGAAGACGTTTATACTGCTCCACAATGAAGTCCTCTGACTCTCTGGAAATCTGTTTCAAAACAACAGTGAAATTAGACAAACATTCCTACTTCATGAGAACTGCATTAAACATAAATTTAAGTCAGGCATGGTGGCGTGTGACTGTAATCCCAGCACTCTGGAGGCGAGGAAGAAGGGTTGCTGCTAATTGGAGGTCATCACGGGCTACACAGGGAGTTCCAGGCCAGCCTGAGTTATGTAGTGAGACCCCGTCTCAACAAAACAAACCCCCCAAACAAATGACAAAAACTACCATACATTTAACAGTTTTCCAGCTCAAAGCCAGGCATGGTGGTGCAGGCCTGGAATCCCAGCACTCTGGGAGGCTGAGGCAGAAAGAGTATGAACAGTGTGTCACCACGCCTGGCCAGTAAGCCTTTTATCCAACAGATCGTCAGTTTTTCAGAACCAAGGAACTCTGAATATAAAAATATTAGCCTTGACAATGTAGTAACACCTTGTTTCCAAATAAAACATAAAAAGGACAGGGATGTAACTCAGTGCAAAGCCGTTGAGTTCAATCCCTAGTATCACCAAAATAAACAAATAAAAAGCATTTCATGTGGAAACACTGTGGAACTGAGGCTTGAGACTTGGAAGCCACTGATGGCAAATTACTACAGAAATGCCTTTTGAAGAAACTAGTAGTAAGGAAGCCCGTGACTCCCATGTATAATTTTATAAACATGACAGTAGACTTGGTATTTAACCAAAGGACCATTTCTAAGTGATGTTTAACAAGCTGAAGTAATGGAATAAGATGTAATACCTTCTACACCACAGGATGTCAAAATTTACTCAACAAATTAATGCTTACATTGTCCTTAAGGCTCAATTAACACATGCTGTCTTTGGAGCTAAGAAGTCAACAAATATATCAGCTATTTCAGTAAGCCTTTTCTTTTCTTTTTTTTTTTTTTTTTTAAATCTTTTGAGTCAGGGTTTCACTACGCAGTTCAGACTGGTCTTTAACTCACTTTGTAGCCCAGGCTAGCCTTGAACTTGTAGTAATCTTCCTGCCTCAGCCTCCTGAGTGCTGGGATTACAGTGTGCCACCCATGCCTGGCTGGTAAAGACTTTTATCCAAAGGATCTTTAGTTTTTCAGAACAAAGAACTCAGTATATTAAAAGCATGACAAGGTCACAGAGGAACCAGTATGCAGTTAGAGAACACAGAAGTTACACACAGCTCTTAGTTTTAAATGACTGAATTTCTTTTGGGACAGTGACAGTCAATACCATAGATTATCACATAGTAAGTCTTAGGTAAAGAGAACTCTTCAAAGTCAAACAACAGTATAAAAATCTCATGTAGAGGGGCTGGGGATTTAGCTCAGCGGCAAAGCGCCTGCCTGGCAAGCGCAAGGTCATGAGTTCGGTTCCCAGTACCGGAGAAAAACAAAAAAAAAAAAAAAAAAATCTCATGTAGAATGAAACAAATGTTTCCCTCTTTGTATTCTACTTTAGGAAAGTGTCATACAACAAAACATGTACTTTGTGGGGCCTTATCTTTAGAATTATACAGATTTAAACAAGAAATTTCCTTTCTCAACTCTGTTGGAGGAGACACACTGCTGTTCAAAAAACCTGAAACTTAAAATTTAGGGAAATTAAAAAACAAGTATAGGGGCTGGGGATTTAGCTCAGCGGCAAAGCGCCTGCCTGGCAAGCGCAAGGTCGTGAGTTCGGTTCCCGGTACCGGAGAAAAACCAAAAAAAAAAAAAAAAAAAAAAAAAAAAAAAAAAAAAAAAAAAAACCAAAAAAAAAACAAAAAACAAAAAAAAACAAGTATAGGTTCAGTTAGTTTCCATAAAACCCACTAAAGTCCCACTTTAATATCTGCACTAAGTCTTATCCCAGGACAAAAGGGAAAATTACCTTGGGTTTAAACTGTCTTGCAAAAAGAAGATACCTCCTGATGTCATCAAGGGAATAGACACGATCAATCGATTCCTCAATTCTTGAATGCAAGTCCACTATTCGCCTAGCAATAGCATAGTCTGTAACCTAATTCAAAACAAGAAAAGCATTTCAATCAGTAACAGCGACATCTACTCCAGATAACCCCAGAAATGACATACTTAAAAAAAGTTCTAATATGCCACTGGAAGAAGTATTTTTCTTGGAAGAAGTATTAATAGATACCAAGTTTCTGAGCACAGCCTGTAAGTTTGATTTGAAAAATTAGCCGGGCGTGGTGGTGCACGCCTGTAATCCTACCACTTGGGAGGCTGAGGCAGGTGAATCGTTGCAAGTTCAAGACCAATCTGGGCTACAAAGTGAGCTCAAGGCCAGCCTGAACTGCATATGGAGACCTTGTCTCAAAAAAGACAAAAAAAAAATCAAGCTTTTGCTGGGCGTTACAGCACACACCTGTAATCCCAGCACTTGGGAGGCTGAGGCAGGAGGATCATTGTGAGCTGAAGACTAGCCTAGATTACAAAGTGAGCTCAAGGCCAGCTTGAACTATATAGTGAGATCCTCTCTCAAAAAGACAAAAAACAAACAGAAACAAATACACCTGAAGGAATTACTGAATTCAGTAACTGCAGGAAAACATGTATAGAGCCTTTGGTATATGCCAGATGCTTATGCCTTATGTTTAGAAGTATTAACTCATGCAAATCCTCAAAAACATTACAGATATTAACCCTTATTTACAGATAAACTGAAGCCCAGTAATAAGTGACGTTTCAGTTCATGAATTTGATCCCTTCCCCAGGTCTGGTTGCAAATTGAGTTGGACTAAACTGAATCAAATTTGTTGGTTAGATTCAACATTGCCCTTATGGGGAAACCTGATTCAGTTTTCAGTTTTCATTTGGTTTGGTTTGTGATGAGAATTGTGGAGAGAACCGAGTTTGTGAACTCAGGTACCACTCTAATTTGCCCAAGTTCACTTACTAATTGTTTTTTGGTTTTTTTTTTTTTTTTGGTTTTTCTCTGGTACCGGGAACCGAACTCACGACCTTGCGCTTGCCAGGCAGGCGCTTTTGCCGCTGAGCTAAATCCCCAGCTCCTCACTTACTAATTGTTGAAGACTGGATTTGGATAGTCTAGCCTCAGAATATGTGACCTTAGCCATTCATGATGCAGATAATCATCACAGAATTATTAATACTGGGGCAAATTCATAAACAGATAAAGACAGCAAAGGGTAAAGCAAATGGGGCAAAATGTTACAATGTGAGTCAGGCAGAGGCTATCCGGGTGTTCTATACACTACTTATTCCAATTTTTGTTCTATGTACAAATTTATTTTATTTTATTTGTTTTTGTTTTTCTCCGGTACTGGGAACTGAACTCACGACCTTGCACTTGCCAGGCAGGCGCTTTTGCCGCTGAGCTAAATCCCCAGCCCCCACAAATTTATTTTTTATAACTCTTAAATTTTAACTCCCACCCCCACCCCTGTACTAAGGATTGATCCCAGAGCTATACTTTAACAGACTTTTAAGTTTTGAAATAAGGTCTTACTAAGTGGCCCAGGCAGGACATGAACTTGTGATCCTCCTACCTCAGCCAGAAGAGTTAGACTACACTGGAGTGTACTGTGCCACTTTTTTCCTGGCTTAAATTTTTCTAACTAAAAATTTAGAGGTTTATAACCTGATCTCCTTTAGTCCCAAAACTAATTTAATAAGTCATGAACAAATAGAAACGCATGAAAATGAGACAACTCCCAACTAGGTGGAGTTAAATGTCTATGCATATGTGAAAGGAAAAAGCCCCTCGCCCTTCAAACATTCACACAAAGGAAAGCAGTTTTTCTTAGATAGTATCTGTTTCCTTGGTAACAAGCATTCTGCAATGTGCCTAATGAAATGGAGGGCTTCCATACTCAGCAATTAAAAGCACAGGCTACAATACAAACTGTCATTTTGTACTTATGTACACTTGAGCTGTATGTTATTAAATATTTAATTGTAAGTACAAATAACTAGAATTTTTCATTTTTTTGAGGGAATGGTTAAAAAAATAAGGAAAATCATAAAACCATACTCTTTAAGAATATAGTTAGTAGGCCAGGAATGGAGCTCAGCGGCACAGTTCAGTACCTGGTACAAACAAACAAACAAACAAACAAACAAAAAAAAAGAGGGATATAGTTCATATGGGTGGGAGTCAACTATAAATTTTTTCTTTTTTCTTGTAAAAATGATGACCAAAATACTTGATATTCCTTATTCCTATGAAGTGGAACCAGCAATCCCAGTGACTTTATTGTGGAGTTGCTTACTAAACTCTTTGGCCAATCCCATGCCACCCTGAGTGAATGAAAGGTCAACGTGCACATCTGCACAAGCTGCTGAGCAGTTACCATCCAGCCTTCCCACACTCATGTATACAAGTTGGAAATAAAAAAGGAAGTGAAGAGCACTATCCCGCCGGGCGTGGTGGCGCATGCCTGTAATCCCAGCACTCGGGAGGCTGAGGCAGGAGGATCGGAGGATCGCTGTGAGTTCGAGGCCAGCCTGGGCTACAAAGTGAGCTCAAGGCCAACCTGAACTGCATGGTGAGACCCTGTCTCAAAAAAAAAAAAAAAAAAAAAAAAAAGGCACTATCCCACATGATTACCTCATTACATTCATCCACCAGGATAAAGAAGAGATCAAATCGGGACATAATGGGAGCAGACAAATTTATATTCTGTTTCAGCGACTTTGATCTGTCATAGTGTCCACTAATTGGGTTTGCTGCTGCCAAAATGGACGTCCTGGCATTCAGAGTAGCCTGACCACAGAAGAAAGAATTGTGAGGCTTACAAAGAAACCCAGAATGGCCAATAAACATACAACAAAAAACAAGCACTCATTATTAACTAAATGGAAGCCAAAATAATGAGAAACCATTTGTCACCTATTCTATTACCAAATTCAACTCAGGTAACAGTGCAGCAAACAGGAGCTCCTACATGCATAGTATGTGTGCACCCTTTACGCCAGCAGTTAGGAATTATCTTATAGCTAGGTATGGCAGACATGTGTCCAAGGATGCTTACTATAGGTATAATAGGTTCGTAATATTAAGACTGAAACGACCCAAATGCTGCTGTATTGGAATATGAAGAACCAAACTGTGCTACATATAATCCAACACCATGGCATAATAATAAAGTTGATCTAAGATGTGCTGGTATCTAAAGACTGCCAAAAATAAAATTATACCGTATTCCTCTAAAGGGAATATATGTCATACGTACTTTTGAGTATGTACTGCCTTGGGCATTACAGAGGGAAATTTTTACTTCAGCGTGTCACTTAAATTTTCTTAACTACTTGCTGCATTTTTGCTCTAACTAGAAGCTTAGTTAATGAAAAGTGATCCTAAAATTTTACCAGTACTCCTCTACTTTGGGCCATGGCAATATCCCAAACAGAGTTTGAATGAAGAATTCTTGCAGCTGTATTTTCCATTTTAATATGTAGCACGTTGCATCAGAGTAATGAATTTTATCAAGGTGCATTTCTCTAGTACTACATTAATCTCAACTAAGGAGTAATGCAATAGAAGTGGACAGACACACCTTCACTCCTGCTTTCGTGATGGAAATGGTCTGCTGTTCCATGGCTTCATGAATAGCAACTTGATCCCGCACATCCATTTTATCAAATTCATCAATGCAACACACACCCTGGAACCAAACAGACCTAGCATAAGCAACTGCCCTGCAGACAAAAAATGACAAACTCACCAAGTCTGCTACCCCAGAGATCTTTTCCATTCTCCAAACAAGCAGAAAACAGGTAAACATGCCTAATTCCCTCTTTTATGCGAGGTAATTTAATAGACCTCAGAGCCAGAGGGAACAATATACCTTACTATAAGAGCAAAACTGAAATATATACTTATTGTACTTTCAGTCAACATTAAAACCTTGTGTAAACCTGGGTCAAAAAATGCTGTAGTCATCTCAGCACTAATTTTAGGGTGGGGAGTGAAGGGTAAAGCTGGAATACAATGGGGGTAAGCTTGTCTACCTATAACTTCTATGCATGCATAGATCTACGTGGTAATTCCAGCACCAAGGAGGCTGAGGCTGAATTGCCACAAGTTTGAGGCCAGCCTCCCCTACACAGCGAATTCAAGGCCAACTCAAACTATATAGTGAGACCCTGTCTGAAAAACCAAAAAAAAGGAGGTGTGGTGTTGCACGCCGGTAATTCTAGCACTCAGGAGGCTGCGGCAAGAGGATCACTGTGAATTCAAGACCAGCCTGGGCTACAAAGTGAGCTCAAGGCCAGCCTGAATGGGTAGTGAGACACTGTCTCAAAAAGACAAAAAACAAAAACAAAACAAAACAATCCCCCCCAAAACAATAACAACAAAACATAGATCTAAGTGTTCTATGTCAAATACACATAAAATAATGTGCCTATGTGCAGGCCTACTCAGAGGTCATTTGCCAAGGAAAAAATCTGAAAAGTACTGGTCAAAGCAACCACCCATGCTCAGGCTATACATTTTAAGAAGCACAAAATGTACTGATTTACACTGATAGACTAATTAATTCTTGATTAACAGAACTGAATTATATACTACAAAAAGCCTTGGGGCCAGGGATAGAGCTCAGCAGCACAAGTGTCTGCCTGGCAAGCATAACGTCCTGAGTTCGATTCCCAGTACCAAAACAAAAAGAAAGCCTTTTACATAAGGATATCTTTTAATAGACAGCGTAGGCCCTCACTGTTAGGAGAGGAGTACTGAACTTTTTGTATCCAAGAGTGTAAAATGTTCTTACATTATCAGCCAGCATCAAAGCTCCAGCCTCAATAACAAACTCATGAGATTCTTCATCTCTCACAACGGCTGCTGTTAAGCCAGCAGCACTGGATGCTTTGCCACTGGTGTAGACAGCTCTGGGGCTGAACTCCTCCACGTGCCTGTTCAAGGTTATCACAAAAACTCATTAATATATGATTATAGTTGCGAGTTCGAGACCAGCCTGGGCTACAAAGTGAGCTCATGGCCAGCCTGAACTGCATAGCGAGACTCTGCCTCAAAAAGACAAAAAACAAGAAAACCAAACAAACAAAGTATGTGATCGCGCAGCACCCTTTCCAGGAACATCGGCTGATGGGGGCTACGTCAACCAAGAGTTGAAGTTTCCAAAAGACCCTCTGAGAGCAGCAGAAAGCTCAAGCAGTTGTGAACAGGAAGCCTTATCTCCTTTTGCTTGCTAAAACGATTTAAATACATTCCTATCAGATGGAAGATGAAAATAATACTGGACGAAAATATCAAGTTTAAAAGAAGTCCATAACAATAAACAGTTTTGGCCTGTAATCTATTACAGAATTTTGCAATTAAGAGCAAAAATAAGACAAAAGGTACATGTGGGATTTGATGCAGAAATATAAGATTAATTTAATATCCTAAAAATCAATATGCCATATTAACAAGACATTATCCTACACCTGGTAAACAGTTTTTCTTTAACCTGGTAAAAGGCATCTATAAATACCCATGGCTAACACCATGTTTAGAAGTTAAAGGCTGGATGCTTTGCCCTTAAGGCCAAGAGTAAGACACACAGGCCATTCCTGCCAGTTTAACATTACACTGCGCTGGGTGTGGTGGCGCACACCTATAATCCTAGCACTGGGGTGGCAGAGGCAGGAGGATAGTTGCGAGTTCAAGATCAGCCTGGGCTACAAAGTGAGCTCAAGGCCAGCCTGAACTGCAGTGAGATCCTGTCTCAAAAAAGACAAAAAAACCAAAAAACAACAACAAAAAACCCATTACACTGCAATCTCTAGCTAGAGCAATTTAGGCAAGAAAATGTCATCCAGGTTGGAAATCAAGATTATCATTATTTATAGATGTGATTCCGTATATAGAAATCCTGTGCAAAATTTCAGTTTGAGAAGATAAAAAAATTCTAGAGATGGGTGGGGGTGGTGACACCTGCACAGTGTGAATGTACCTAATGTGGCAGAACTGTAAACCTAAAAATGCTTAAAACAGTAACTCTTATGTGTACTTTAGACCAAAAACAGCGGGAGCAAAAAAACTTACAAACCAATGTTCACAGCAGCACTACTCATAAAAGCCAAAAATATAAACACCCAAATGTCTGTTATCTGAGGACTAGATAAATGTGCTTGAAACATATATGATGGGGTATTATTTCTCAATAAAATGAAATACTGATGCATGCTACAACATGGCTAAACCTTGAAAAATTTATGCTAAGTAGAAGAAACTACTAAGTAGAGTCACAAGTAGAGTGAGAAACTGCTAAGTAGAGTCACAAGACATTACATATTGTACAACTCCATTTACATGAAGCGTTTTGATAAAGACAGGGAAGTAGATGACCAGTTGCCTGTTTATAACAGGGAGGATGGGGAGTGTCTGCTAACGGCAGGTACAGGATTTCTTTTTGAGTACTGACAATGTTTTAAGCTTCAATGATGGTTGTACAATTCTGTAAATATACTAGAAGCACTAGGATACTTTATAACAGTGAATTATACAATACATAAATTATATTACTGTAAAGATGCTAAAACATGAGACAGAAAAGGCCCAAGAAAATCAAGCACTATAATACTGGTTTCTTTTTGGTTTTTGTCTTTTTGAGATGGAGTCTTGCTGTGCAGTTCAGGCTGGCCTTGAGCTCACTCTGTAGCCCAGGCTGGCCTCGAACTCACAACGATCCTCCTGCCTCAGCCTCCTGATCCTCCTGCCTCAGCCTCCCGAGGAGTGCTGGGATTATAGGCATGCGCCACCACACCCGGCTGCACTATAATACTGTTATTAAAGGTAACAATATAGTACTTTGGGGTGGGGCTGGGGGAAGCAGAGGGAAATGGACAAAAAAAAATTCTTTTCAACATAGGACAGTTACCTTCAAATCTAAAACCCAATCTAGGAGGAAGAGTATAGCTCAAGTGTCAGAGTGCTTGCCTAGCATATCAAAGGGCTTGAGTTCAATCCCTCATAAGGCAAAAACACAAAACCCCTAGTTTGTGATATACTTCAAGGAAATATATAAGCATAAAACTCCAAGTCAACTGAAAATGTTCTAGAATAGTACCATGTTACAAATTTCTTCAACAAATACAGGAAAATATCAATACAGAACTATTTAAGTAACAGAGCTAGGGAAATCACTTTGTACATTATATGCCAATAAAGACAATTGTGAAAATAAACATGGGGGGAATGTTTAGGATAAATTAAAAATAAGGCAGGGCTAGCTGTGCATGGCAGTACATGCATGTAATCCCAGCACTCGGGAGGCTGAGGCAGGAGGATCGTTGCAAATTCAAGTCTAGCCTGGGCTACAAAGTAAGCTGAAGGGCAGCCTAAACTGCATAGGAAGACCTTGTCTCAAAACAACAAACAAAAAAGCTGGGGGGCCAGGGATATAGCTCAGTGACACAGGCCTGCCTGGCAAGCACAAGATCCTGAGTTCAATTCAATTCCTGGCACAAAAAAAAAAGGGCAGGGATGGTGGTCAGTATCTGCAGTCCTAGCACTGTGGAAAACTGAGACAGGAAGATCACAATTTTGTTTTTTTGAGACAGGTGTTTGTGAAGTAGTTTAGGCTGGCCTCGAACTCATTTTGAACCTCATGACTCAACCTCCTGAGTGCTGGGATTAAAGGGTGTACACCACCCTGTACAGATTACAATTCTTTTTTACCCTCCCTTCTAAATCCTGCTCGGGGGCTGGGTTCAAGGCCAACTTGGAGAAGTTAATAAGATAGTTTCAAAAGAAAAAAGGGGGACTGGGGATACAGCTCAGTGGCATAAGTCCCTGCCTGGCAAGCACAAGGTCATGAGTTCGATCCCCGGTACCGCAAAAAATAAAAATAAATAAAAAATAAAAAAGGGCTCTGGAATGTATTTCAGTGTAAAGGCTCAGGGTTAAATTCCAAGCACCAAAAACAAAGGGAAAAAAGTTGACACACATTTACAACACTGAAAACACAAATTCATGTATTCACCCTTTTTTTTGAAACAGGGTCTCAATATGGAACTCAGGTTGGCCTTGAACTCATGACAATCCTCCTGCTACTGGGATCACAGGTGTTCACCACACCTGCCTTCATCTATTCCTTTTTATGGCCAGATTATACAAAGATAACTGCATAACTGCGATTACAGGAAATTTTCCTATCTCAAAAAATAATGGCTGGACATGGTGGTACACACTTGTCCTCCCAGCTATCTGGGAGGCCGAAAGCCGGAGGATCTCAAGTTTGAGGCCAGCCTGACAACTTAGTGAGATCCTATCTCAATAAAAAACAGTCAGGTGTGATGCTATACACCTGTAATCTCCGCATTTGGGAGGCTGAGGCAGGAGGATAATCATGAGTTCAAGGCCTGCCCATACAAAAAAAGAAAAAGAAAAAAGGCCTGAAGAGCTAGCTCATTATCAGCAGTCAGACACTGTTATTCCTCTTCATAAGATATATACAACACAGTGACAGTACATATACTTCCTACTGTAGTACTGACTACATTCTTGATAACACCACAAGTCAGGAACTACGGTTTTTCCTGCGGTAGTTCCTTAGGTAAAAACTTACTTGAGAAACTGACTCTTAGCTGTACTTGGGTCACCAACAATGCAAACATTTATGTCTCCTCGAAGAGAGGTCCCTTCTCCTGTTGTCTTTGGAACACCACCAAAGAGCATCAGCAGTACACCCCGTTTTACTTCATCATTGCCTGAAATGAGAAGAATGTACAAACGAAAACCAAGTTTCAAACCTGAAGTTACATGACTTCAGAGGAAACTACAAGGGAATGTTTTTTATCAACCAAAAGGCAGGAACAGCAGGGGTAAGGCATGTGCCTAGGGCACAAACACCTGGCTGCTGATCCTGGCTCTTGTTCTGTGGCCTTACCTCATCATGTGCCTTCTTCCACATCACACACGTCTAAGTACCCATGCTCATGATGTATCTAAGAGCCTTTCCTGTCCGTAAGTTCTACTTCCTGCATGAAACCCCTTCCGATGTCTTAGTCCTCAAAGACCTCTCCTTATAAATGAACCGTGTCCACCACAGCCTACGATAGTTACTAGTTCTTTTTTGTTTTCGGTGGTGCTGGGGATTGAACTCAGGGTATCTTGTATGCTAGGCAAGCCTCGACCACTGAGCTAAAATACCACTGTCACTTGCTAGTTCTTGCCAATGACAGCTTTCCAGTTCCACAGTCTGTCACTGTCCATGACTTTCTTCTGTACTGCCGATAGTGACTGAATACATACATACACCCTAACCAAACTGATACAGATTAAATAAAAGGGATGCAACTTATAGCTGCTTCCACAACAATTCATAAATCCAATAAACCTATAAGCCGGGTGTAGTGGCACATGCCTGTAATCCCAGCACTTGGGAGGCTGAGGCAGGAGGTGAGTTCAAGACCAGTCTGGGCTACAAAGTGAGCTTAAGGCCAGCCTGAACTGCATAGTGAGACTCTGTTTCAAAAGACAAACAAAACAAAACAAAACAAAACAAAAACAAAAACAAAAACATACAATTTTGAAAAGTGCTGTGTGTAGGAAAAAATGAAGCCCACAATGGCTGCACTATGGTTCAGACTGTTGGGGGTGATTTCTGGGCGACAAAAAAGTCCAAGTCAATAGAATTCTAGTGTAGATGCACCTCCCAATGTCAGGGTAAATAACTGATATAACCAAAGTTGTTACTGGTCTATAGATAACGTAGACCGGCATATTAGTTGGCCTGCCAAGCAAGTGCATGGCTGAGCAGCACCTGAACACGAAGACGTCTAACCCAGTCCACAGCCCTGCATCTCTCCCTTGGGCTACCTGAATCTCAAGGGAGCCTCCCCAGTGTGAACTGGTGACAAGACACTACGCTACTGAAACATTTTCCTATGGAATTATTGACTGAACTCCACCAACAAAGTGCTAGGCAAATTTACACAAACCATTTCTTATAAAAAAAAAAAAAATTAAAACCAAGTACAGGGTATGCCTGTAATTCTAACACTTGGGAGGCTGATTCAGGAGCATTTTGAGTTTGAGGGTAGTCTAGACTACATAACAAGTTTAGAGACAGCTTGGACTACATAGCAAGACTCAATCTCAAAAAAATCCACTCCACAAACAAAACTTCTCCCATTTACGACCTATGAAACAAAATGTGTTGAGAGTATGGAGGTTTTAAAATATTCTACAAATTTTTGATACTATTTACATTTGTTTAGTAGTACTCGTATTAAACACAGGGCCTTTAAACTGAGCTATATCTCTAGTCTTTTTTTTATGCTTAACTGAGAAAAGTTCCCACTAAGTCACTCAGGCTGGGCTCAAACTTGAAGTCCTCCTGCCTCAGCCTCCTAGAGTGCTGCAATTATAGGCACAATACTCCTCATTTTAAAGATGGAATTAATTCTGCTGAGCAGGTAGACTTAAGTGGTTTGCTTTTAACAAATTCATGCAGGTAAATTCATGAAGTAAAGGGCTTAACTTCTGAGATTAGGTCATAAGAGGCACTTATACTGCTTCCTCCTCATTTTGCTCTTGTCATAAATTGCTCAAGTATCTGTAAAGATACTCCAACAGCCCTACGAATCTTCTCATGGTAAGAAATTAAACTTCTGATTAATGACTAGCACCAACTGGTAAGGATCAGCACAAAAATGCTGACACCCATTCATTAAAGGATGCTCTAAAAGCGCATGGAGAATTAACAATAAAAGATTTCAGCTGCTCCATTCAGTGATCTTTCAAAATATAAAACAAGGTTAAATTTAAATTTAAAACATACTGCATAACCAAAAAAGGAACACCCACAATCTCATGAGTTCTTTCCTTATCCCAAAAGGGTAAAACACCAGCCTCCCCCCGACAAATTTAGTCATATTCTTTAACATACAAAGCAGACTTTAATCACTATTGCCAAGCAGCTAGCAATGGAGAGTAATATATGAAATAAACTTAAAAAAGATCACCCCTTGCCAGAACTTTCATCTTCCGAAACAGAAACTTTATTCATTACACAGTAATTCTCGACTTCCCCCAGTCACTCAAGCCTGATGACCCCTGTTCTACGTTGTCTCTATCAACCTGCCTATTTTAGGTACCTCATGCAAGTGGAGTATCTGTCCTTCTGTAAATGACCCATTCTAAACCCACTAAAAACTTCTTGTGATCTGATTTATGTGCTTTAAGAAATCACTTGTTGCTCTCCACAATCACTTTGACTTCAAGTTTATGCCACAAATAGACATAAACTTACCATGTATAGTAGGGAACAGGCTGGTACAAAGATTGTGGTAGAGATTTTTATCTTGACTCATTTCAAAAACTTTCTCCCACTCCTTCACAGTCATTTGGTTCTTAATGCTCTCGGCTGTCTGTTCCTCATCTCTGAGCTCTTTCCCTCCAAACTGAGGGGTGGAGAAAAAAGGAAAAGTTAGCACAGAAGCAGCCAAAATAGTATAGAGACACTTCACTACAAAGAAAAACACAGCTTCTATGGGATATGTATGTATAAAAATGTCATAATGAAACCTGTAATTCTTTTTTTTTTTTTTCTCCGGTACCAGGAACCGAACTCACGACCTTGCGCTTGCCAGGCAAGCGCTTTGCCGCTGAGCTAAATCCCCAGCCCCTGAAACCTGTAATTCTGTGTAATTAACATACACTAATGAAAAAGTAAAGTAGAAACATACCTTAGAAGGTCCGCGTTATAACTTATTGACTCTATTGGTTTAAAACAACTCCCTGAACTAGCAAGGATTAATGGAGAAACTTAATGGGAGCTGGGGTGGGGTTGGCAAGCATGGTGGTGTATATCTGTAGTCCCAATTATTTAGGAGACTTGAGGCAGAAGAACAAGTTTGAGGGCAGCAATATAATGAGTGTGTCTCAAAAAAGGGCCCAGGAGAAGCCGGGTGTGCTGGGCCCGCCTGTAATCCCAGCACTCGGAAGGCTGAGGCAGAAGGATCACTGCAAGTTCGAGACCAGCCTGGGCTACAAAGTGAGCTCAATGCCCGCCTGAATTGTATAGCGAGACTCTGTCTCAAAAAGCCAAAAAAAAAAAGGGGGTCGGGGGAGGCACTGGGGATACAGCTCAGTGGCAAATCATTTGTATAATATGCTTGAGGCCTTAAGTGTAATTCCCAGTATCACATACACACAAAAAGACACCTAAGGGGTTTGTCATTCATCCAGCGACTTTAAAGTTAGTACCACTGTGTTTCACTTCACAAGTGTGTCTGAAAGCTCACAAGGTGAGCCACAGAAGATTACTGGATTTTTTCCAAACTCTTATCTGTTCGACACACAGAATCAAACTAAACGAATTATAACAACGTTAATCTCAGAATAGCAATTTACTCCCCAGATCACTAAATCTTTTTACTTCCTACAAGAACATGACAAAGTACAATATAGTGTGGATAATGTACATTACTGTGCTCAAAAGTATGAAAAAAAGTAGAACTTTTCCTTGAAGTCAAAAGGATGTAAAATGATTTGGGTTTAAGACTGAAGAAACTGGGCATGGCGGTGCATGCATGTAATCCCAGTACTCTGGAAGGCTGAGGCAAAAGCATCAAATTCACGTCCCACCCGGGGAACTTAATGAGACCCTGTCTCAAACTTTAAAAAGGGTGGGGATGTAGCTCAGTGCAAAGGACCTGCATCAATTTACAGTGCCACAGAACAAATAAAAGAGCCAAAAACAAACAACTGAAAAATTAAATCTCAACTGAACACCCTATTTTAAATACTGATTGGGTTACCCTATTTCATGAGCGTCTAACTCTGTGGTGGTGTGAGGGGATTTTCTAACTCTGCCATTTTATTAAGACTTACCCTTCGGGCTGGCATGCAGGTGATTGGTAGAGAGCCCCCCTAGCCAGTGGAAGACCTTAGGTTTAATCCCAACACTTCAAGATTAATAATAAAGACTCACACGTGGGTTGGTTGGTGCAACACAACAGGCAAGAAAGACCAGCCTGTAAGAAAGATCCCTAACGCCAAGGGCTCGGAGCCCCCGAATGCCTTCTGTCTCATATCCATCTACACCACTGACGCGGGAATTAGTTTCTGCTCGTGCTCCTGAAAGAGTGACACAACACATATTAATAAAAATAAAAATAAAAGATGGAACGATAGGTTGTTTCACAGTTCAAAGGTACTAAGAGCCAACAGCACACAAATAAAGCTATAAATCCAAAGATTTAAGCTTTGAAAAATTGTAGAACAGCATCTTTTGTAACAAATCGAGTTTTCATCCTCATGATAATTTCTTGTCTATCTTTTGATTAGTAGCCCAAAATAAGACAAAAAGACATAAGACTTTAGATACCACGCAATTCAGATAATCAAGAATTTGTTAAACTTGAGCTGGAAATCACTAACCTGGTGTACTAAGCTTAGAGACATCAGGCACAACAATCAGCGTCCCCGTAAAGTCACACTTGTCACCAGCCTGAGCTGACTCCACAGCTTCAGCCCTCAAGATTACTTCCAAACTTCGGGGAATGCTTCCTCGGGGAAGCTCAGCTTGAGTCTCCTGAATACGAACCTGCAAGAAAGACAAAGCCAAGAATGAGAAGCCATCCCTTTCACGAGCCTTGCAATCCAAATTCAGTGCCACAAGTACTGACATGTTCTGTTACCATACCCTCTGAAGATTTTTTGTTTCTTTTTGAGACAGGATCTTGCTACATAGTTCAGGCTGGCCTTGAACTTACTATGTAGCCCAGGATGGACTGAAACTCGTGGCAATTCTTCTGGCTCAGTCTCCTGAGTGGTAGTTTTGCAACCATGTCCCACTATACTTGGTCCTTTGTAGATTCGTCTTAAAAATTCAGCCAGGTGTGGTGGCGCACACCTGTAATCCCAGCACTCGGGAGGCTGAGGCAGGAGGATCGTCACAAGTTTGAGACCAGCATGGGTTACAAAGTGAGCTCCAGGCCGGCCTGAACTGCATAGCGAGACCCTGTCTCAAAAAAAAATAAAAAAATAAAAAAATTCTCTGCATTACAATTTAGCCAAATAGTTTATTTGGTAACACACTGTATCTATTAAAAGTTCACTTTCAGCCAGACTTGGTGGCACAGGACCCGTAATCCCAGTACTCAGGAAGCGAGAGCAGGAGAACTCTTGAGTTGGAGGCCAGCCTGGACTACATAGTGAGACCCTGTCTCAAAAACCTAAAAGCAAAAAAATGCTTTTATCCTCATTAGAAAAGTATTTTCCTTCTGTTTAAAATGACTATGTAAATATCTGTTCTGTGTTCCATCTTCCCTAAACTTTTCAAAATGTCATGAAAAAAGTTCCAACATACTTTTATACCACCATCTCAAACTACCAACTGTTAATACTTAGATACATAGTTCTTTCAAAGTTGTGGACATCAGGAAACACCTAAATATTTTCACATTCATCTCTAACAAGAAAGGGTTTCCTGGACAACCATATGACCTTTATCATAATCCAAAGAATTAAACAATAATTCCATACAGTTACACAATCTTTTATTATCTAACCCATCTTTAAGTATCACAAATTGTCAAAAACTGCTTTATCACAGTTCCCCTAGCCCTCAGCCTAGATTCACACTTTGTATTTGACTGTTGCATTCTTTTAAAACTATAAAATAGTAGTGGTGAACCTATGACGGGCTGCAGCAGGCTCTGTGTATCACTGCAAGCTCTAAAAGGTTCACCATCACTGTTATAAAGCATCTTTTACTCAAAGCTGTTGGTAGAACATGTGCTTCTTTTAATAAATTATGAGGTGAATACAGGAACAAGAAGACTAAACACTAAATTTATTTTTATTTTGATAATCCTTCCCCCATTCTTGAGCTCCTCTAACTTTTCCCTCTTCTTTGCATATAAGCAGTCCTGCTAGGATTTGAGAGTTCCCTTCAGTCTTAAGCCATCATCTATCCCCTTACCCAGGTAGATATACCATCTGCCTGTTAAATATTGTAACACTTTACGGCTTCCTTTCAAAGACAAAACACCAAAAACCCATACCTCCCTACTACACACTTAAATATATTCACAATGCTTATCAAGACAGGCCTAAACTTCTAAGCCTGAGATTTTAACAATTTCAGTACTTTCAAGGCCTCGTATCAAATCATCTCAGATCATCTCCAATCTGACTCCACCACTTTAATGTTTCCATCCAACCCTGGCACCTGTCCTGCCTTCCTATCACCAACTTGAAGTTCTACACAAAGTGCTTCTCCAAAATTTTCTTCACTATATATAGTTCACAATAAAAATTGAAATTCAAGTTTAAGTCACAATTATAGACTGATAAAGAGTTCAGAACTTAAATTTGTAGTCATTTTGTTGATGTCCAACTTCCATAAAAATCAAGTTTAACATTTAAATAAGCTATTGCAAGAGCCTAGGAGTGCATTATTAGCACAGGCTAAATTTGGCCTACATAGAAGTAAATAAATACCTTTTGAAAATCAACAAATCTTGATTTATTTGTATCCAGCAAGAACCTCCTCCTGTTGGCACAAACTGGATTTCGGCAGATGTTTGGCTGTGTGTATTTGAACTGCTGCTCTACATCCTTGATCACCGTCTGACAGTCCAAGCACAGGAAAGTTCCGCTCACCAGCTCAGGGTGAACCGGGTGAGTCCGCACCACCTGCCCACTGATTCGAGTGAGCAAACCAATTCTGGACGAGGTGAGTTCTCGAATCCTGTTTAAAGACAAGTGTCCTATTAATAAATATCAATTTTTCAACTTCTTAGTTTAGAAAAATCTAGTATTTGTTTTAATGAGGGTATTCATGACAAATTATCCTTAAAAAAAAAGACAAATTATTCCATAGGCTCTTTCTGTAAGAATGATTTAGTCAACACATCCATTCTTAAATTATGTAACATACATGAATTTGCAAAAACATACAAATGACTATGTTTAAAAACTAAAAGACCCCGAAGTATAGAGGAGAAAATGCATGACTATTTATATTAAGGGGTTATGGGCATTATAAAGTGCTATGCTGAGAAAACTCAGAGTGAAAAATTAAAGCATTTGAGTTGCAAAAACAGCAAAAAACACAAAGGAGCTAAAATCAAAGAATGACTCCATTCGTGTTTTATATTCAAATACACTTTTTCTTAACCTACAATTTCTTTTTAAAAAAAGTTATTGACATAACCAAGTTTCTATGGAAAAAAATCTACACTCAAAAAGTTCTGAAACACTTCCTTTACTTCACTTACCCATTTTATATAAAATACCTTGGTAATTTCAGGAAAGAATTTTGGCAGTTTAAGTTTTCAAAGAGATCACTTTAATTTCTTCTAGTAATTTAACCCTTCAACTTAAATGCCCTATGATTCATAAATTTCTGCAACTATCCTTCTTTCATATTTTATCACAGTACTAATTTCCTCCCTAAATCTTTGTAAAATATGACAAGCTTAAGCTTTATGTAACTTCCACCTTATAGTCACTGTAGAACATGTTTCTCCAAACTAGACTTTCTAGGTAACTATTCAAAAAGCTAAACTACAAAAATATATATATGCAGAACACCACCTTTTTTTTTTCCTTTTATTTTAATTTTGTGGTGCTGGGGATCAAATCCAGGGCATTCTAAGCGATAGTCTATCCTTAAGTAACATCTCCAGTCCCCTTCTGACATTTTGCTGCATCAATTTGTATGTCTTCTTTTTATAATTGTTACCAATTATGAAAAATTTTCAGCAACCAACCTTTTTGTATGATTTAGGAGAAAACCTAAGCCCAAAAATAGACTTTACAGATCAGAAAAACAGAGGCCACGCAAAGTAAAAGTGATTTATGTAACATCAACCACCACTTAAAAACAGATCTAGACAACCTTCCCATTTTTCTGATTACCAACCAGGATAGAAGGTACCTATACTACTGGTAGATTCTTTTCTTACTTGTGTCTAGTAGGTAGGTCTTGGAATGCAACATAAAAATCCTTGGCAAGAGGGATCTCTTTCCGGTCTTTGACAAAGGTCTTCAAGGCCCGACACAGGTAAGGGTAGACTCTGAAAAACCAAAAAGGCCAACTGATAGCTTACAATCCTACCAAGGACTTCTTTCCCTTTTCAGACCTGCCAACAGTGAAGACCTGTAAATTAACAGCATAGGGCATTTCTAATACTAGTTTAAGAGCCTCTTTTAATTCTCCCCTATTCCACCACAAATATATATACACAAAAGATAAAAGACTGTACCTAAACAGTTATTATCTTTAATCATTTAGCACTCATACTTCAGACTACTAGGTCCCACTGACTTCTACATGAATAATCTTGCTTGCATGTCAGTGTTATGCTCTGTACCACAAGCATTCCCTGAGCTGTTTACAGTCTATAAAACAGCGTGTTTATATATTTTTTGGTTGTTTTTTTTTTTTTGTTACACTGGAAATGGAACCCAAGACCTTCAAACTGAGCTACAGATCCAGTCCTTTTTATTTTGACAGTTTTGTTAAATTGTTAAGCTGCCCAGGCTGGATTAAATTTGTAATCTTCTTGCCTCAGCCTTTTCAGTGCTGGGATTATAGGCACGTACCACCATGTCCTGCTTCGTTTTATTTTTGACTCTCTCTCTCTCTCTCTCTCTCTCTCTCTCTGTCTCACACACACACACACACACACACACACACACACACACACACACCAAAAGCCAAGGACAGGAAGGCAGTTTGTGTACTAATATGACAGCAAACTGCCAGACTCTATTTAGTTAAAATGAAGAGTACATGTCCTTTAACCTAAGTTTTTAATGGCTATGGCAGTTCAGTTTAAGGAATGAAACACAAATCCTTTAAAAAAAAGGGTCACTTTCAAGACAGCTGTTTTGTGCCTGTGCATGAAACACGGTAGCTATTTCTAATTCAGGTCTAATTTTCTACTCCCTTTCACTTGTTAGTGCTACAAATGTCTTTGCCACATGCTTTCACCACAAACTGCTGTTTATCTTGCCATTCATTTTTGATGGTCAGTTACAAGTACAGAAGTGTGTGTGTGTGTGTGTGTGTGTGTGTGTGTTCTGAGACAGGGTCTCACACTATATAGGCTCGCTTCAAACTCATGCCTCAGCATCCCAAGTTCCGGGATTATAGGCATGCACCATCACGCTTGGTGAGTAAAGGAATTGAGACAAGCCCCCTACTTTCTAATTCATAAGGGCTGTGCCTTCTAATCCATGGGTTTTAATTCCTCTTTCACAACTGTCCACAATCTGTATTTTACTCTGATTACACTTACAAAAATTTTCATTTATTTAATCCAAACACAGACATATGCAGACAAGTGTCTATAGACAATGATATTCTTCTATATAATAAAAAACAACACCGGGGATCTATCTCAGTGGCACAGCACCTTCCTGGCAAGCTCAAGGTCCTGAGTTCGATTCCCAGTACCAAACAAACAAAACAAAATGAGAACCTAATTTATTCAACACAACCACTCACAGTATTTCTAACAAAAAAATAACCACTAAGCTATTAAGCTGTTTCCAAGAAATTTCTTTTTTTTTTGGTTTTTGTTTTGTTTTGTTTTGTTTTTTTCTGGCACTGGGAATCGAACTCATGACCTCTGTGCTGCTGAGCTAAATCCTCAGCCCCTGAGAAATTTTATACATAGAAAAATGTTATACTATTAAGTAAAAAAGGGCAACATGCATTATCTACAGTATGACCCCACTTATATACACCCAGAAAGACATCAAAATGCAACAGACAAGACCCTTACAACTCTGTCCTGCAGACTTGGGAGGCTCCCAGGACTTTGTTGCAAGAGATCTGCTAACTGGTGGTGGGTATCCATGAGTGGTGGGATCACAAATGTACAGATGACTTCATTCTCCCTACTCTTCTCTATTTCCTAAAACATATCTACATTATTATTATTATAATTACAAAAAATTTAAACTTTTTTTTTGTCCTGAGACAAGGTCTTGCTATGCAGTTCAGGCTCACTTCGTGGCCCAGGTTGGGCTTGAACTTGCAAGGATCCTCCTGCTTCAGCCTCAGAGTGCTGGGATTACAGGCATGTCACCAGGCCCAGTTTGAAAAATTTAAACTTTAAAGGAACAAATACAAACATGTCACCGGTATAAGGATATCCCCTAAGGCAGGTGGGGTACATGCCTATAATCCCAGTCATTCAGGAGGTGGAGACAGGAGGATCATTTGAGCCCAAGAAGTTCAAGACTAAGCCCAGCCTGGGCAACACAGCAATACCCCATCTCAAAACAAACAAACAAACAAACAAACAAACATCCTTGGTGCAATAGCAAGGACACTCAAACATTGTCTTAAAACTTCTATTTCCATGGTGAAAAGAATCAAATGCACAACAACACTACTAAACACCTGACAAATGGGGAAAACTGTATAGAAAGCAAAAGCTTTCAATATTTGCATGTAAAACGAAGTCAGCCCCATGAAGGCCTAGATTAAGACTGCAGCAGAACTGAAAGGACAGTGAACTGTATCAAAGGGCCTCTCTTTGGAAGGAAACCATGACAGCTGCCCTTTGGCCACTAAGTGAACACTTCCAGCCCAAGAGGTGGCTTCCTAGGCTCCACCCCTACTCAAAGTAAAGAAGATTAACACTCATACCTATAGAACTCCTCTTGAATGGTGGTGGAAAGTTGCTGGTTATATTGTTCCAGGTCTGCAAAGCTCACAACCAATGTGTTTCTCTCAGGACGAATGAGCTCCTCTGCTAACTGCAAGTACTTAATTTCACCATCGCTGCTCTGGAACCTGTAGATACATTCAAGTCAGATTAAATGGTGGAATTAGGCCGTGAAACTCAGACTCTGGACGCCTCATAAGTCAGTATATTGATTAGGTTAAAGACGGTCAGCTGTAGGGTCAGACAGGCTCATGGTTATTAGTTCTGTAACCTGAGCCAAGTTCCCCCTCTTCATATCCTTTTTGTTTAAAAAAAAAAAAAAAAAGAAAAGAAAAAAAAAGAGAACAGATTTGGACATTACTTTAGCTCATAAAATTGCTGTAAAGATTAAAAAAGGGAATGCCTATAAAGTGATTTGGATAATGCCTAAAATATTGGAAAAACTGAATCTTTGTATTTTAACCTTCATTTGTTTAACATTTCCCAAACAGCAAATAACATTAAAAAGGGGGAGGAGCCTGGAGATGTAGCTCAGTGCCCTGGATTCAGTCCCCAGGATGGTAAAAATAAATAATCAGGAAATG
>NW_004955440.1:3235159-3238754 GCF_000276665.1 Chinchilla lanigera
CAACAAACCCCCCCAAAAAACCAAGGCCTCAATTTTCAAGGGGAATTTGAAAACTGACAGACTAGCTGCCAATTTAAGCAGAATGGCCAGGCATTGTCATGCACCCTCTATAGTCCCAGCTACTCAGGAGGCCAAGGCAGAAGTATTGAAAGTTCAACACCAGCACAGACAACTTAGCAAGAGCATGCCTCAAAATAAAAATTTAAAAAGGTCTGGGGATATAGCTCAGCATTCCTTAAGTTCAAGACTTTGGACTGGCG
Organism: Chinchilla lanigera; assembly: GCF_000276665.1. Lineage (NCBI taxonomy): Eukaryota > Metazoa > Chordata > Mammalia > Rodentia > Chinchillidae > Chinchilla > Chinchilla lanigera. Next base: position 3,235,420 of record NW_004955440.1, read on the forward strand.
ATGCACACATTTCCAGCACACACACACAAAAAAAAAGGAAAAAAAAAGCCACAGAAATGAGGTGTGTCACTGTCTAAGACTTCAGAAAAACTGAACACACATACACAAAAAGCAGGGTTTTTTTTTCCCTTCAAAGGCTAAGCAGGGGCTGGGGGATACAGCTCAGTGACACAAGCGCCTGCCTGCCTAGCGCAAGGTCCTGAGTTCAATGCCCGGTACCCTCAAAAAAATCAAAGGCTAAGCAGATTACCATACCTACTGTAAAGGCACACTTACAGAACAGCAGACTTGTAGGCATATTATAGCAACAGTTAGAAATCAATTCATAGCACGTAATATGCTCATGCTGTCTGTCACGTAGTCAGCCCTGACTATCTACTTCTCTTTGATAACACACTGGGACAACTTGACTGTGTCCAGCTTGTGTTTTCCTTAGTTAGAAAAATGTATTTTGTTTCCAACTTGCTTCCAGGACTTCTTGTCTAGGACAGACTGGCCCAGTCAAGGACCTATTTAACTCTACTTGCTCTGCTCACACCTCCCCCCCGCTTTCCCAGAAAGTTAAACAATTCTTTTTAAGTAAACCTGTCTGACAACGTATGACATAATTCTTGTATTCCACGTAACCAATCATGTATTAACCTATCAAGTTATCTGTACTTCCCTCTCCTAAATCCTATTTAAACTGAACTCAAACATGACTCTGGGCTGGTGATTTGAGCCTCTGCGTTCCCTAGCCCACTGGCGTAATAAAAGTTGCCTTCTGCCGGGCGTGGTGGCGCAAGCCTGTAATCCCAGCACTAGGGAGGCTGAGGCAGGAGGATCATTTGTGAGTTCGAGACCATCCTGGTCTACAAAGTGAGCTCAAGGCCAGCCTGAACTGCATATCGAGACCCTGTCTCAAAAAGACAAAAAAAAAAAAATAAAATAAAATAAAAGTTGCCTTCTAACTCCTCAGTGCAAAGAGTATTCCACTTGTTTTGATATTGGTTTTTCTGCTACACTATGATATGCAAATTAGCTTTATTAAACAGTATCTACGAGCAGAGCCTGCAAAGTGCCAGAGGTACTCAAAGCTAAAAATGACATTGTTCCTGTCTAGGGACTGATGCTCAGAAAATAGACATGTAAAACAGAGGGAAAAAAACTATTCCTACTAATAAGTATTCCTACTAGAAATGTGCTAAAGTGAAGCCAGCAACAGTAGCACAAGCCTGTAATCCTGGCACTCAGGCAGGAGCCTGAGGCAGGGGGCTCCCATACTCAAGGCCAGATTGTCTCAAAAAAGCTAAAAGCAATATAAATTAATTTTGTCTACAGGAACACCCAGGAAAGATTCATGCATACGAAAAGATAGCATTGAATTTTTTTAAAATTTATTTTAAAAATAAAAGAAGGAAAACATATTAACAAACAGACATCCATATACAAAAGAGCATAAGAACAGCATTGGAATTCGGTCTTTACAGATTCTTAAAAGTTAAATTTAAATGAAAGCAAGTTGTGGAAGACTGGCTACATGTTTGCAAGCACAGAGCAAAGTCAGAGAAGACAGGGAGATCAGGGATGGTAACTCACTGGAAAATGAAACTGATTTACTCTAGAAGCAGTAGCAAACCAAAGCTGGTTCTGTAAGAGAGAGATGACTTTTTAAAAACAAAGCACATGCACAACTTCTCTTATCATGATCTCCAGCACCTAGTTACAAGGTAAAGTGAAGGCATTTATACTACCTGTTGAAATCTGATGGCAAAGCTTGGCTGGGAATGGGATTCACATGCCAGATTAGGTGGCTAACAGGTAGATACTCAGAAAACTGTAGGCCCTGCAAGACGACTATAAGGAGCAAGGGTTTGCTGCTTGCTGTCTGAAAAATTTATAACGTTTCACAAACGTGTCGCTCTTTAGTTGGACTCTCAAAGATGAGCAGCTGTCAGGTGGAGAATGCTTCCAAAAGGAAACAGAAATTATGATTTTAGATACAGCAAAACTTAAGACAGGAGCATTATTTCAGTAGCCAAAAGGTGGAAGTAACCCGAGTGTCTACATGGATTGAACGAATGAATAAGCAAAACATAGTAAGTTCGTGATGTGTGATTTTATTCAGCCTTAAAAAGAAAGGAAATTTTGGTCTCGGTTTCAACTTACTACACTGAGCAAACTAAGCCAGGCACAAGAAGACCAATGCTTCTCTGTAGCACCTAGAGCAATTAAATGCAGTGACAGGATAGAGGGCGGTGTACAAGCAGGGGAGTTAGTTACTGCTTCCCGAGGTAGTCTGTGGAAGAAGAGTTCTGGACACGGATGGACAGGCGAATGCACTTAATACCACTTTCATTATACACTAACAACTAATTCAAATAGCTGGATGCAGTGTCCAAGACCTTTAATCCCAGCTACCTAAGGAGGCTGAGGCAAGAGAATCACAAGTCAGAGCCCAGCCTAGGTTACTTGGAGACCCTGTCTCAAATTTAAAAAAAAAAAATTAAAGACTTGGGATGTAGCTCCGTGCATTGGGTTTAAATAAATAAAATGAAATAAAATAATGGGGTGTAACGGTGGGAAGGTTCTTGGTTCAATCCCCATACCAAAAAAAAAAAAAAAAGTTACAAATAGTAAATTCTGTGTTATGTGTATTTTCAGCCAGGCATAGTGGTGTACTCCAGCAATGCTAGCCACCCTTCTGGGAGGCTGAGGCAGGAGGATCACAAATTTCAGCCTCCAGTCTGGAGCTAGTGAGAGGCTATCTCCAAAAAAACCAAAACACAAAGCAAAAAAACGGTAACAGCCGAGGATGCAGCTCAGTGAGAAGGCCCTGGGTTCAATGCCCAGTGATGTCAAAACGATCTTTTTCACAAGGCGTTTTAAAAAAGTCCTCGCACTTCACACCGCCCATCCTGAGGGCGTGGCACTACGCACCCTCTTAAAAAGTGAAGGGTGGGCGCTGGAAGCCGGGGAGGAGTTGAGAGGTCAGGAACCCAGGGGGCTACTCAAGACGCAAGAGGGGGTGGGCGAGGAGAACCCAGAACCGGGGTCTTTCAGCTACTTTTAAGCAGCGCTGAGCTCACCCCGCCCGGGCGGCTACCGAACCACAAGGTCACACCAGCAACCCGAGGGGCCCCGCAGGACGCAGCGCCAGCTCGGCTGCCCGACGACCCCGCTGGGCCCCGCCGCATGCCAACCCAGCCTCAGTTTCCCCAGGGTCCCCGAGGCCACCAGGGCCAGGCAGGCGGCCTCACAGGCGGCGAGCGCGAAGCGGTAAACGCGAGCGCGGCGCGCTGCACACGACTCGGTCCCGCCAGGGCGTCTGCCGCGGCTCCGGCCCCCGCCCCGGC
>NW_004955440.1:3240079-3254857 GCF_000276665.1 Chinchilla lanigera
TTTTCCTTCTATTCTCTTTTCTCTTGTCCCTTTTTTCCTCTTCCCTCCCTCGTTCCCTTTCTCATCTGAACATTTTCTTCCCATTTCTATATATGTATTATACATTTTTCTGCTTCATTTAACACGCACATACACTATCAACAAGAGAAATGAATTCACAGCAATGCTTGTTGCTGGTGTACTGTAGAGTATCTGTAATGGAAGGATGAACACTTGAGGCTATGCCTCCCTTACCTCTGGCCTCTGCCTGCCCACTGGACCTCACCACTTGTCTGTATTCTAGGAACCGTGAACTCAACAGTCTCCTGGATAATCACAACCCTAGTGCACAAAAAATGGACCATCCAGGCATCTAGGAGCAGCTTACTAATCACATTGAGCCTTGTCTTCTCAAAAGGTCTCTTTTCTTTCCTATTTTCCCCTTTTCTCCCTCTTCTATCCTCAGGGTGGATACCTCAGAACTAATATTTGTGGGGGAGACAGAGAGAGACTGAGAGAGAGAGACGGACAGGATGAATTCTAGGCTAACTTTTGGCTATGCTTACACAGTAACTATGGACTTTTCTTTCTCAGCCCTTTGCACCTCCCAGGTCCTTCCTGTCCTTTTTCAGACATGAACTTGCGGAGCAGGACAGTAGATGAGAGCTCGGATTTGGGGGATATCTTCCATAGCAGGAGGAGGATGTGCTTATTAAACATGTCCCTGTTATACCTCAGAGGGTTGTATAGTGCCTCCCGTGGGATGAGTGAAGGCCTGACTGCTAATTTAGAAAGGACTGCTTACAGGGTGGCCCATGGCTAGCACATGGGAACTTAACTTGTCAACTCTTCTCTGCACTGGTTCCGCATTGTACCTCTATAGTGAAGATGGCTCACAGTGCAAACAATACAGTTTATCCTGAACTCCCTCTGGGAATCTACCACCTTGACCCATGCTAGGTAAAAGTTGTCTTCAATAACAGCCTCAGCCTCCTCTAAGCTTCCCTGGTAGTGACATTGTATGTGTGTTGTTGAAACTGAGGGAGAACCTGAACAACCCCTCCAGAATTAACTTGTGGCACTTGCATTTAGTTGGCTTAAAAAAGGAAACACCACTGGCCGGGTGTGGTGTCATATGCTTGTCATCCCAGCACTTGGGAGGCAGCAGGAGGAGGATCACAAGCTTGAGTCCAGCCTAGACTTCATAGCAAGTTCAAGGCCAGCCTGAACTACATAGTGAGATTTTTGTCTCTGAAAACAAAACAAAAACATCACTAATTTTGGAGGTCATGTAGCTAAGCAATATATGTTATTAGTCTCCCATTAGCTTTTGTGTAGATAACACCTCTGACAGGTAGCTCGTGATGATAACAGATGCGTATGATATTTTTCAGAAACGTGGAGGCCACTTTTGTCTATCTCAAACAAGTTAAAACCATTGATCCTTCACGTAGGCCTGTGTAAATGTCCAGTGGGTGACACTGACATCAAAGGGCTGAAAACTCCACCCTAAAGTCATGCTAATGCCAGCATTTTCTGAATGTTCATCCTTATCGAGAACTATGATTGGTTACACCTGTACAGGCCATTGAACACTTCTGGTCACTTTTCCTCATGCTGCAGACCACCCTGCCTCTATCGCATTTCTCATTTTCTTTCACTGTGGCAGTTTTTGCTGAGTAATAGTATATGCTGGTCCTGAGTCATTCTATTGATTGACTCATCAAAAATAGGGGTGGTTTTGAGGATGCTCCCAGTATACTATATATTATTATTGTTGTTAATGTTCTTACAATAGAGAATCCCACACAAACAAATGTATAAAAAATAGTAAAATGAAATAATCCCAATACCATTGTCTCAGTCCATGTAGGAGGCTATAATTAAAAAGAGCATAGACTGGGTGGCATTTAATAAACAGGAATTGTTGGGCATGGTGGCACACACCTGTAATCCCAGGACTTGGGAGGCCGAGGCAGGAGGATCGCAGGGAGTTGGAGGCCAGCCTGGGCTCCATAGTGAGTTCAAAACCAGTCTGAACTACTTAGGGAGACCCTGCCTCCACAAACAAACGAAACAAAGAATAAATAAACAGGAATTTATTCTCACAGTTCTAGAGGCTGAGAAGTCCACGATCAAAGTAGAGTACAGGCAGATTTAGTGTGCTGATAAGGGCTTGTTCTCTGGTTCATAGAAGAGCACCTTCTTGCTGTAGCATCACAAGCTAAAAGGGGGAAGGAGGCTCTCTAGGACCTCTTTTATTTATTTTTTATTTTTAATATATTTTTATTAGTGCCTATTTTTAAGTAATATATTAGGTTTCAATGTGCTATTTTCATATGTGTATAACATGTTGACCTTTGTGTTCCTTACATTACATTCCTTCCTTACATTCCTATATTCCTCCCCACTATTCCCTTCCTCTTGATTTTTTTTTTTTTGTCTTTTTTGAGACAATGGAGTTCAGACTGGTCTTGAGCTCACTTTCTAGCCCAGGCTGGTCTCAAACTCACAAGGATCCTCTTGCCTCAGCCTCCCAAGTGCTGGGATTACAGGTGTGCGCCATTCCTCTTGATTCTTTTATGTCATTTTTTAAGATTCCACATATTAGGGGAAACGTGATGCTTATCTTTCTGAGTCTGGCTTATTTTACTTAACATTATGATCTCCAGTTTCATCCATTTTCCTACAAATGATATAATTTCATACTTCACTGCTGAATTGTGTACATATGTCACTGTGTATATATGTCACAGTGTATATATGTCACATTTTCTTTAGTTCGTTAATCTGTTGATGGGCACCCATAGGCTGGTTCATCTCTTGGCTATTGTGAATTGTGCTGCAATAAATGTAGGGATATGGATATCTTTATCATATGCTGACTTTAATTCCTTGGGTATATATATATATATATGTATATATATATGTATATATATATATATACATATATATACTAATGGTATAGCTGGGTCAAATGGTAGTTCTATTTTTATTTTTTTGAGAAACCTTAATACTGATTTCCGTAGTGGCTATCTTAATCACTAACAGTGTATAAATGTTCCTTTAACACATCCTCACCAGTGTCATTGTGTTTTATATATGTTTTTTCAGTGATAGGAATTGAACCCAGGTCCTTCACAGTGAGCTACATCTCAAGCCATTAAAAAAAAATTATTCCAAAACAGAGTCTCACTAAGTTATTAAGTTATTCAGGCTGGGCTAGAACTTCAGATCCTCCTGCCTCAACCTCCTAGAGTGCTGGGACTACAGATATGTGCCACCATACCTGGCTATTTTTTCTATACTTGATGTGTTATGGTTGATACATTGTGTCAACTTGGGGAGTCTAGAGGTTTGGCTAAGTGACTCAGCAGGAAGCCAGGGTGCTTACTTTGTATACATCCTGAGCCTGTGGAAGAGGAGGGCATGGAAATTATGTGAGAGCTACATGCCCCTCAGGTGGGGGTAGCCTGTTTACAATGTAAGGCAGGGAAAGAAGCTGCTTGCCGCCATTCCTTGCTTTTGCTCTGGCTGCTTTGCTGTTCGGCTGCCATTCCCCCTTTGCTCTTGTTGCTTTGCTATCTTCTGCCTCGGAGCCAGCCAAGTATGGACTGAAACCTCCACAAACTGTAAGCTAACTAAACCTTTCCTTCCTTCATTTTGGGCGTTGTGTATTTTTGTTTTTTTTTTTGTTTGTTTTGTTTTGTTTTTTCTCTGGTACCGGGAACCGAACTCACGACCTTGCGCTTGCCAGGCAAGCGCTTTTGCCGCTGAGCTAAATCCCCAGCCCCGCGTTGTGTATTTTGTCTTAGCAATGAGAGAAAAGAAACCAAGACATGATGATAGCCATTCTGAAGGGGTGAGATAGAATCTCAATATACTTTTGATTTTCATTTCTCTAACAATGAAAGATATTGAAGATTTTTTTCATATACCGTGGTGCCTCAGTTCACAAACTTAATATTGACCATAGGGAGAAATTTGATTGGTTTATGGCCAGAATTAAGTTTGTGAACTGAGATACCACTGTACTTACTGGCTGTTTGTTCTCTTTTTGTGAGATGTATATTCGATTTATTTGTTGATTGGGATAATTGACTTTTTTGGTGTTTTTTGAGTTCTTTATCTATTCTAAATATTAATACTCTGTTGAAAGAGTAACTGGCAAAGATTTTCTCCATTCTGTAAGCTCTTTTTTCACTCTGTTGTTTCCCTTGCTGTGGAGATACTTTTTAGTTTGACATAGTCCCACTTGATTCTTACTGTTATTTCTTATGCTACTGGAGTTCTATTCAGGAAGTCTTTGCCTGTGCGTATGGCTTCAAATGGCTCCCCTATGTTTTCTTCTAGCAGTTTTAAACTCTCAGCTCTTATACCTCGCTATTTGATTCACTTTGAATTGACTTTTGTATGGGGTGAAAGAGAGATCGTTTCAATCTTCTATATATGTATATGGATATCCAGTTTTCCTATCACTATTTTTTTGGGGGGGATACCGGGAATTGAACTCATGACCTCAGGCTTGCCAGGCAAGTGCTTATGCCACTGAGCTACATGCCCGGCACTGCTATCACTATTGGTTAAAGAAGCTGTCTTTCCTCCAACATGGTTTTGGCTCCTTTGTCAAGAATCACATTACTTTTCTCCAAGTCTGACTTTATTCCCCTTTTTTGATGCTCTTTATAAATAAGCTTTAATAGAGAGCATCATCATTTATTTTGCCTTTGGTAGGTACCTGGTTAGTGCCACTGGTGGGGTGATGGTGTGTCTGTGCACCAGAGTCTTTATAGCTGACTGAGTATTTTTGACAAGTAGAGGTATAAAACTCCTAAAATGGCCAAAACTATCCTTATTAGGGTCTCAAACCCACCAAAAGATGAAAACCAACCTCCAGAGAGGGTGTCTGGGTACCATCCTTTCCAACTTTGGATTGAGATATGAGCTAACATTTGAATTCTGGCAGTAATGTCCTCAATAACCTTGTCATTGTCATCAGTCTTTAGGAAGAAGTTAGTCAGATTGAATTTCCAATACACCCCTCTTTCTTGGGCCAGGAGGTAGTCTAGGGCCAATCTATTTTGATGGATGACATTTCTCACCTTTGAGACCTGTCAGGCAAGCAGATTTAAGGCTCTCACCATGTCACTGGTAATAAGCTCAAGCATAGCCTGTAACCTTATAATGCAGTTTAACATGTACATTGGGATCTGGTATCCCCACATACCATCTTCTGCCCAGGTGGCTGGGCCATAATACTAGATAATTTCTTTCAGGCCATTTGTCATCTGTCCAGTCCCCTATTTTTATATATATCCTTACATCAGTTTCTCCTTACACTAAGTACCCTAAAGCTGGTCCCTGTTTTAAGGTAATTAGAAAGAAAGATGGTCTGATTGTCCCTAGTATAAATGCCCCTGCCCCTCTGGTTGGTAGTTGCCAGTACACCCATAATCCACATATCCAATAGAGGCTGGAGGGTTGTCTTACAGTCACTTAGGACCTCTACCTGGTACCAAGAGCAGTTCAAAGAGGAAAAACAAGAAAATGGATCAGAGAGAGATGGCTGCGACCAATTTTGTTTTCCCCACCACAAGGTTTTTGCTAAGGCTTCATTATAATATCGTTGTCCTAGGTGGGTTAGTTCTGCCACTGAGTCCGTGAAGACTTTTCCCCAGTGGGCAGTACAGTACTGCCCTGTGATGGAGATCTTCAAATACCAAGTGCTCAGGTTAGTGGCAGTGGAGTCAAGAGAAGTCTGTAGTGTGAGGTTGTCCCCTGGTAGCAATTCTCTTGCTTCCTATAGCCATTGGTCGCCCATGTTAGTTTCCCCACAGATGATACAAGGAGATGTTGAGATTTGGGGCTATGTTTTTAGCTAACTGGGTGAACAGGTTTTTGGCTAAAGGAGAAGGTTCAGGCAACTCTTATAGAAAATGTTCATAGAATGAGTTGAGGGTTCCAAACAGTTGAGCTGAGTGGGTCCAAGTCTTCTTTAGTAAAATATATATAGGTTTTTGGGCTTCCTCCTCGATAGCCAAGCTTTAATGCCATAGAGTAACCCATAGCCCATTCCGGTAGATCAACCTATAAAATGGCGAAGTTTATAGGCTAACAGGGTCTTGTCTGACAATTTGGGTTGGTAGGTGGTCTAGTTAGGGTCTCATCACAGGGGCAAGTACTTGTGGGGCTTCCAGCCAGTAGCCCAAGTCTCACTGTTAAGGCAGAACAAGTTGGAGTCTTGTTGAGACTGGGGGTAGGGGTGGGGCAGTGGTAATAGCTGGTCCCTTTCTGAGGCATAGATATGAATATAGGACTATCTATATAATATCTTTTCATGATAGTCCACAACATGGGGTTGTAGATGGGCTGAAGTATGTTGCTTGGCATATATCAAAATATAAAGAAATGGCCTCTTTACTATTTGGAGGGACCTTAATTTTAAGAGGCCATTATTTTCTTTAATTTCTTTTTCAGCATGGACCTTGAACCAAGTTTTATAAGGTGGGGTTTTGGGGTCATAACAGATGTAGGGGTGGTTATCTCCTGGGTCACAAACTGAGTATGTTGTCTGATTATGAGTGCACGCTGCCCAGGGTATCCCTGTGCACTCACACTAGGTATGGTATGACAAGGTCCTTGTTATGTAATATGACAAGGTTCCCCGACCATGTGGTGTAGACACAGTGGGTAAATTCCTCTAGAGATTTTCCTCGTAGCCGGGGCAAGAAGAGAATCATGATAAAAAGGGTAAGAGACTTATGTTGTCACTGCAGCTCAGTGTTGATCCCCAGGCTTCAGCCATGCATGGACTGGTCAGCCTCCAGAGTGCCCACAGCAGGGATGTCACTTCCTCAGGCTTCTGGCATGCATCGACCTGTAAGTTTCTGGGTGATGAGAGCCGGGCTGCCGGTTTCTGGAGGTGGCTTAGGACAACTGGTTTGGAGGGTCTGGATCTTGTTGGCTGGGTCATCTGTCTTGGACTGCCAGCTTCAGGTGACTGTGGTGGATCCAAGGCACCCTGTGGGGCCCATTGCATAGGGGCCCCAAGGGGTTTGGATTCCATTTCTTAACCCAAATGAGTCCCCGGGCTTGAGGGGGTGTATTGGAGCTGGGCATTTTCTCTTGTACCCAACCACGTGTATCTTGCATGGCTATACCCAAAGCCTGTACCTGCCTCCTTAAAATCAATTCCTTTAGTTCACAGAGATCACCTTTGATTTGACCTACGATTGAGGGTGGCCGGCCAAACAAGACTTCATAAGAGGAATACCCAGTTTGTTTGGCGGGAGCATACCTGACCTGGCAGAGAACCATGGGCAGGCCCTGATCCCATCTCAAGTGGGTCTTTTGGCAATATTTTTTCAACAATTGTTTGAATGTGTGGTTCGTGCGTACCACTTCTCCTGAGCTCTGTGGCCAGTAGGCTGTATGTAATTACCATTTTATCTCCAACATCCCTGTGAGCTCTTGGACTATCTCAACTACAAATGCCAGCCCATTGTCTGACCCCAAGGTTAGGGGTAGTCCAAATCTTGGAATGATGTCTCTTAATAGCACCTTTGTTACCTCTTGTGTCTTTTCTGTCCATGTGGAGAAGGCCTCAATCCATTCTGAGAAGGTGCAGACAAGTACCAACATATACCAGTAGCCTCCCACTCGTGGCAGCTCTGAGAAGTCCATAACTAAATTTTTGCAGGAGGTAGCATCCATTTCTTAGATACCTGGGGGCCTGGTAGGCCCTTGCTTTGGGTTGTTTTGAGCACAGGTTAGGTACGGCTCGCAAAAGCTCAAGTGATGGCAGTAAGCCGTGGTACATAGAAATGATGGTTTTGTAACATCTCTAGTGCCATTTTTCCTATGAGACCCTTGATGAAATTGCCTTACAAACCTGGGAGCCATTTTTTCAGGCATGGCCAGCCTTGTAACAGCAAGCAGAAACACCTAAACAACACCCAGGATTTGGAGGCAGATTTATTTACATCAATGGGCAATGACTGGGATCATTCCTAGAATATTGGTCCCTGATCCCTGGTGGTAGGGCTTCTATGGGATAAGCAAACAGGAAGTACAGAGGCGGAATGGTTTTTCAGTTGGGGATTGGTTCATACAATGTGCATCATAGCGACCAGCTATGCACCCGAGTGACCAGCCGTTTCTAAGAGACAAGAGCAATTGGATCTGGAACAGTAACTATTACCTGGGCAACTAACCAACTGAAGTACACTGGCTTGGGGGAACATTTTCTGCTGCACCATCAGAGAATTTTCACCATCCTTCCTTGATATGAGCTAGATTCCTGGGCAAACCATGGCTTTTTATTTGGGGAGTAACATGGGGTCTCCAAGAGAGGAGGCTCTGGGATGAGGGACATGGCCATCACAGCAACCCATTTTGGTTCTCTGTCTGTCTTTTGGTTTTCTCTGCTTCTGTTGTTCCAGCCCTTTGGTGCTCCCTGCAATATACAACCGCCACTTTCTGGGTGCCCATACGGCATCCAGGAGCTGTAAAATTTCTTTTTTGCACTTTATTGTCTTTAAATGTTTTTTCCTGGTTGGCTTTCCAGAGAAGGGGCTCATTCTCCACCCGACTCCCGTTGTGCCTTCATATAGGGGCTTAGCCATAAGTGAGACATTTGGGGTTCAGATACGACAGAATCCTGGTTATGCATCTGGAAAATCGATTGTATCAACTCTGTGTGGGCCTGGGCCTTTTCTGTATAGGAGGGAGTATGGTGTTTCTCAGAGGGGCATTTGTAAAGTCCTTGCTGAGCCAAGTTGGAGGCAGCTCATCTGATCATTTGGGCTTTCCTCATTTTCCTCCGGGGGCGCCAACTGTGACTTTTCCTTTTCAGGCAGTGTTTGGGGCTCACTGTCATCTGACTTGGTTTTCCCACTCATTTCCCTATGGGCTGGCCTTGGCAAGGGGGGTGTAGATCGGGGTATAGGGAATATAGGGAAGGGGTTTCTGCCTCCTCTCGTGGCTCTTACAGAATGGTTTCTCTTTTTCTTTTTGTTTATTTTTACTTTATTTTTTGTCTTTTGGGACAGGGTCTCCCTATGCAGTTCAGGCTGGCCTTGAGCTCACTTTATAGCCCAAACTGGCCTCAAACTCAAAACGATCTTCCTGCCTCAGCCTCCCGAGTGCTGGGATTACAGGCGTGTGCCACCACGCCTGGCTACTCTCTTTCTCTTTTTGTTGTTGTTGTCCTTGTCATCTGTCCTTTGTTCCTGACCCTCCCCCTCATTTTGGGTTCAGCTCAGGGAATAAGTGTTTTGTAGCCAGGTGAGTTGGGGTGGACTATATTTAGCTGTAGCCAGGTGAGTTGGGGTGGACTATATTTAGCCATGAGTCGATTTATGGAAACTGGTATGGGTGCCCTGGCTATCATCTGGCTACAGTTATCACCCTATGTGCATGCCCAATTGTCCCCTATCAAACGTCCCCCTTGGCCGGCCATCCAACATCAAAGAAAGGCCAATCAACTTTACAAAGAGTTTTGAACACTGTTAATGACCACACATAAACTTATTTCCCCATATAAGTGTATCTCATCTATGTCATAATGAAATGTTTATTTGATTAAAGCCAATACATGGTTATATATATATATATATATTTGGGTATTAAAGACTAAGTGAATGGAGAAGAGAGCTGAGACCTGACAGGAAGTGACTGATAAAGACAGGGCCATAGCCCCTCTAGTCCTTTCGAGCAACAAGGAGCTCCACCAAAATAACAAGCAAACATAGCTCAGTGGCACAAGCACCTGCCTGGCAAGTGCAAGGTCCTGAGTTCAATTCCCGGTACAAAAAAAAAAAAAAACACACAAAAAGCATATCATATTTATAGCCCTTTAAATATATTTTACTCCATCCCGCTTACTGTAAACTTTATAATGAACTTGGCTGCAGCTGCTTTGATTTTAAAGCATCCTTCTCTCTTTCTGTCTCTTTTTTTCTCCCGTGGTCCCAGACTGTTACATTTTAAATTTGACTGGCTGCCAACAGACTTCCAAGTAACCTTGAATCAGTGTTCTTATCTTAAACCAGCAGAGAGCAAAGAAAAGAGCAAGTTAATCCTTCAATTGTAGTTTAAGAATTTACAATGCACAAAAAATGTTTTAAGCATATTAATTAAATAACAGTAGCAATTTAAGTTGGAAGCCAAAAGTAAATTTATTAATTAGCTAAGGTTTGTCACATACTTTTTTGTTGTCTTTTTGAGACAGGGTCTTGCTATGCAGTTCAGGCTGGCCTTGAGGTTGACCTTGAACTCACACAGATCTTCCTGCCTCAGCCACCTCAGTGCTGGGATTTCAGGGATGTACCACCATGCCCAGCTCATGTACATTTTAATGGGGTGGATTTTGATGTATGTCCTCCCATATCCATTCTGCTACGGTACAAATTTCTCTCTCAATCACTTTTGCTTCAGGCTGATGAGACTGCCCTCCTTGCAGGGGCTTTAAGGTGCCACTTAGCGATCGGAGAGCTCACATAAGCCTGAACTCTGACCTCACAATTTACCTAGTATCTATGGGGTACCTGCATAGGCCTTATGTAGACTGCAGTTAACTCCCATCAGCCCTGTACTTGTCCAGAGTGTGCAGTCTGCACAAGAGACTTGCAGTCCCACATACTTTGCTTTTCACACACAATCTCATACCTCCCCCATCTCAGTTTTCTTCCCAACCTGGGTGTAGGTTTCCTCTGCACTAGCCTCGGTTGGATTGCTAGGTATACCTCTTGTGAGCCACTCTTGCTGTAGGCCACCCCTACCCCTCTTGATTTGGAGTTGTAGATTTTGTCTGAGTCTGACTACTCGGTATACCCCGGGATGGGGTTAAGTCTCTCCTTCCGCCCTTTTGGTCTTGTCTTGGGCCCCCAAACCTTACTGTGGTTCTGTAGCGTGCTGTTCCAGAATAGTCCTGGATCTCCCCAGCTTCCGTCTGTCGCCCTGGCAGGGAGGACGCTGGGCTGTGAGGAGGGGTGATTCCCTCTCCTAGCTTGAGCCTCACTCGGTGGCACCAGGGGTCTCAGGTTTCCTGAAGCTTGGGGGGGCCCATGCCTGTAGGCAAGGGAGACAGCAAGCCTGCCATCTTCAGTTCTTTCATGGTCACCAGGAAATGTTGCAAAATTCAAGAAACTAGAGAGGCCATGGAGGAAACAGGAGGGTTTTATTTGCCTTGGGTGTCACTGGCTCAGCTGGACGTGTCCAAGTGGGCTGAGCATGAACACATGAGGAGGCTCCTCTTTCATACACTTTGTGGAGGGGGCTGGTGCAAAACAGGAACGGGGTGCAAGAGAGGTTACAGAAGTTGAGACAAAAAGCAGTTATGTACTCAGTGACAGTTTAACAACTTAGCCTTGAAAGCAGACAAATTCTAGGATGTCACAGGACTCTGTTTACAGGAACACAGTTGTCAACCTTATCAGCATCAGAGCAGAGATCAGCCTTGAAAGGAAGCAGATTTCTGAGGAACCGAGACACCACAGGGCTCTGCCTATAGGAGTGCAACTGCTAACCTTATCTGTAACCGAGAAATGGTCAGCAGTGTGTGTGAGGGGTGGAATTTAAGGAGAGCTGCTCAAGGATCTGAGGAGAGAAAAACTGGTTTTTCTGTAAGTTCCACTTTAATATAACTCAATAGTAGAACACCCCTGCATTTATTCCCCAATTCTAAAAAAAAAATATGTTAGAGCCCTTTTGATCCAATAACTTCCCCCAAACCAATCAGCAACCAAGCCTTCAAGACAAGGAGACTTTAGGGGGACATTTTGGATCCCACCTGTAACACTGACATTTCAATTTATACTGAATAAAATCAGCAGATTACAGTTTTACGTGCTTCATCTCTTATTCACTTTTCTCATTGCTGACACACAGAACTTAAAGGAAGAGAGGTTTAGAGATTTCAATACATAGTTGGCTGCCTCCAAGGCAGAAAATGACATGGCAGAGGGGCATAGCAGAGGAAAAACTACGCATGTCGTGGTAGCCAGGAAGCAAAGAGAGCAAAATGAGTAGTCAGGGAGGGACATACACCCTTCTAGGTCACGTCGACATGACCACCCTCCAGCCAGGCCCCACCTTCTCATGGCATATTCAGCTCTGAACTCATCTTTGGATCCAACTGCTTTCCAAAAGCCCACCTCTGAACACATGAAGCCTTTGGGGGACTGGGTAGATCTAAACCATAACAATATATTTTGAGTGGTATGTAATATTCTGTAAGATAGATATCTACTTATTTCATGGCAGCTAGGAAATAAGAAGTAGAGCACACCTGTGAGGAAGGGTTTAGGGACCTCATTTCATTACGCCCCACCTCCTAAAAGTCAGTGGATTCATCTGTTGATTAAATTAGAGCCTTCACTAACCAATCAATTTCCAAAGGCCCATCAACTGGCAACCATCCGTCCAACACTGTATTAGTCAGGTTTCCCATTGGTGGAACGTGATACCCGACACCCACACTGTAAAGGAGGAGAGGCTTCATCTAGTTCATGGTTTCAGGGGATTCAGTACCTGGTCAGCAGGCTCCTAGGCAGGAACATCATGACAGTTGTGTGTGGCAGAGCAAAGCTACTTATTTCATGACAGCCCGGAAATAGAGAAGTAGAGCACACCTGTGAGGAAAAGATTAGGAAACAGATATAAGATCCAAGTTCATGCTGCCATAACATAACCAGAAATACCCAGAAGCTCTACCAATCCCCTGGATGGTTATCAAGCCAATCAAATTGACTCAATAAAGCTTAGCTGTCACAAACACTGTGAGCCTTTCTGCGGATTTTAGATAACCATAACAGGGAGTGATGACAATCTTTACTTATTTGTGTATAATTCTGTAATTTTCCCAGAAGCTGAGCATCAGAATTACATACACACATGCGTGTGTACACACACAAACATATATACTATAATGCTTAATTTTATGTTTCAACTTGAGTGGGTCATGGGACACCCAGATTAAACATTACTTCTGGGGGTGTCTGTGACAATATCTCAAGAGGAACTTTGCATTTCAATCAGCGAACCCAGTAGATTGTCCTCTCAAGTGTGGGCTGGCATAATCCAGTCTGTGGAGGGCCTTTATAGAAAGAGGAAGTCAGAATTCATTTTTTTCACCTTTTCCTGTCTTTCTGCTTGTGCTGGAACAGCTCATCTTATTGTCTCCTAGCCTCAGATGAGATTCACACCATTGGCTTCCCCGGTTCTCAGCCCTTTGGACTAAGACTGTATTATAGCAGATTTCCTGGGTGTTCAGTTTACAATTGGCAGACTGTGGGATTGTTCAGCCTTGATAACTATATGAACCAATCCCCCTTAGAGAAAAAAATAACAACAACAACAAAGAGAAAAACAAAAATGATACAGAATTTCAAAATAAGATGATAGGAATTAATGGTTGTTATAGTACGTACTGCTATCTTCAACGAAGTTGCTCAGATAATCACATGTAAGAATGCAAGATTGGTCAAACAATTAAAGAGAATAAAAAGTAATAAAAAAACATTAGAAATGATACAGTTTCACTAAACAAGATGGTAGGAATTCAACAATGGTTGTTATATTGCATGTTGTTGTCTCCAAATTAGTTATTCAGATTACCAGATATAAGCATGCAAAATTGGTCAAAAATAATTTAAGCATTAACTATTCCTTTCAACAAACCAACAGACATCAGCAGTACAATTATCCCAGGTATCCTTGTATATACATATGTATTTTTTCCCCTTCTTTCTTTTTTCCTTTCCTTCATACCAGCTATTCCCTCCCTTTGAGCAATTTTTTTCCCTTTCACAATATCTATTGTACCTTTCAGGTTCTTACGCTAGGGAGACAATATGATGTTTACTCATGCTGGTCTGATTTATTTCACTTATGAGTATGGTCTCTAATTGCATCCATTTACCTTTCTTTATAGCTGAGTAATACTCCATTGTATAAAAATATCACATCTTTTTTATTCATTCCTCAGTTGATGGATATTTGGGTTGTTTCTAAGATTTAGCTATGACAAACTGTGCTGCTATAAGCATGGGTACACATATATCACTGTAGTATGATGTTTTCAGTTTTTCTGGAAAAATACCCGGAAGGGGAATAGCTAGGTTAAGTGGGATCTCTAATCCTAGTTTTGTGAGGAATCTCCACACTGATTTCCGCAGTGGTTTCACCAGTCCACACTCCCACCAGCAGGGGAGAAGGGTTCCTTTCTTCCCACAGCCCCTCCAGCATTTGTTATTGGTTGATTTCTTGATGATAGCCATTCTTTGTGGGGTGAGATGGACTCTCAGTGTTGTTTTAATTTGCATTTCTCAAATAATCAATGATGTTGAACATTTTTGATATATTTGTTTGCCATTTGTATTTCTTCATCTGAGAAGTATATATTCATCTCAGATGCCCATTTTTGGATTGGGTCTTTGAATTTTGGGGGCCTGATTTTTTTTTAATTCTTTATATGTTCTAAATAGAAGTCCTTTGTCTAAAGGACAGTCGGCTAAAATTTTTTTCCAATTTGTGGGTTTTCTTTTTACCCTGTTGGTGATTCCTTTTCTTTTTCTTTCTTTTTCTTTCTTTCTTTCTTTCTTTCTTTCTTTCTTTCTTTCTTTCTTTCTTCCTTCCTTCCTTTCTTTCTTTCTTTCTTTCTTTCTTTCTTTCTTTCTTCCTTCCTTCCTTCCTTCCTTCCTTCCTTCCTTCCTTCCTTCTTTTTCTTTCTTTCTTTCTTTCTTTCTTTCTTTCTTTCTTTCTTTCTTTCTTTCTTTCTTTCTTTTCTTTCTCTCTCTC
>NW_004955440.1:3254957-3357688 GCF_000276665.1 Chinchilla lanigera
TCTCTCTCTCTCTCTCTCTCTCTCTCTCTCTCTCTCTTTCTTTCTTTTTCTTCTTTCTTGGTCTTTTTGAGACAGGGTCTCACTATGCAGTTCAGGCTGGTTTTGAACTCACTTTGTAGCCCAGGCTGGCCTCAAACTCTGAATGATCCTCCTGCCTCAGCCTCCCTAGTGCTGGGATTACAGGCATGCACCGTGGTGATTTCTTTTGATGTGCAAAAACCTTTCATTAAGATGAGATCCCAGTTGTTGATTCTTTATAGTATTTCCTGTGTAGTTTGGTTTTTGTTCTTGAACTCTCTGCCTACCCCTATGCCTTCAAAATTTCTACCTACTTTATCTTCCAGTAGATTTAGTGTTTCTGTTTTAATATTTAGATCTTTGATCCATTTTGACTTTAGTATAGTTCATGGTGTTGGTATGGGTCTAGTTTTTGTCTTTGGCGTGTGGAAAGCCAGTTTTTCCAGCACAATTTATTAAAGAGGCTATCTTTCTTCCAGGGAATTTGTTTGGCCCCTTTGTCAAGGATAAGGTGGCTGAGTGTGTCCAATTTCTCTTAATAAATTTTTTCTCCTTCCTTCCTCAATCTATCCAACCTATTAGTTTTGTTTTTTGGGGAGAACCTTGACTAATATACCTCCTTTTAATTTTGAGCATGTTCTTTAATTCATAATAACCTCTTACTTTAAACATACTGCATTATATTTAAAATTAATGAGTGAGAAACTACATAGAAGTTTACTCATTTTATAGCTAATATAAAATGGATGGTAATTATATCAAAATAATTTCAATCTTCATTGACTACTTTTAAATACCAATTTTACAAAATGTGTTCCTCATCTTGTCTTCCAGTGGGTTTTAGGCTATTTATTTATTGTACTTGGGATTGAACCTAAGGCCTCATACATATCCTCAGCCCTTTTTCTATTTTTATTTTTGATACAGGGTCTCAGTAAATTGCCAAAGCTGGCCTAGAACTTTTGATTCCCCTGAGTACCTAGGATTATAGGCATATGCAGCCCTACTCAGCCAGTATTTTACTTTTTTTTTTTTTTTTTTTTTTTTTTGGCTTTTCTCCGGTACCGGGAACTGAACTCACGACCTTGCGCTTGCCAGGCAGGCGAGTATTTTACATTTTCATAAACTGCCACATTGCTTTTCAGTAAGGTTGTACTAATTTACTCTGTGATTAGTGCATATGACATTTTCATTTAAGTGGAATAAGAACAGTAAGGCAAATGGATTAAGTTCTGACCTTACAATTACAAGGTTCAGTCAATTAGTATGGAAGGATTATTGCGGCCTTAGAAGTTTCCTAGTGCTTCTAACCTCTCAGGTGTTCCCAAGCTTTCTCCATTAATTCGTTTATTCAGTCATGCGACAAATATTTACTGGGTATCTGCTCTGTGTCAGTGAACAAAGCAGATAAAAGTTCCTACCTTTCATGGAACTTGTACTTTTCGGGGTTGGACACAGTAGAACACACGAGATTTGGATATAATTCATTCTCTTTTGAACCTCAACAAGTAAATTGTTTCTGTCATAGGGCAGAGCTCAATAATTACTCAGTGTTTTCCAGAGAGACAAAACCTACATCCTTGCCTAAAGATTGAAAAAGAAAACTTCACACCCCGCTCTTTAAGAGATTTGTACTCTTTTTTTGTTGTTGTTTTTTTTCTGATACTGGGAATCGAACTCACAACCTTGCGCTTGCCAGGCAGGCACTGTGCCACTGAGCTAATCCCCAGCCCAGAGATTTGTACTCTTCATCTGCAGTTGTGGCGGGCTGCACACATGGACCGACCATCGCATCTTTTCATCCCCTGGAAACTCATCCTAGGCATGGCAGACTGGTGTGCTGACGGGGGTTCAGAAAAAGGTGCATTTACAAGCAGTTCAGGCAGAACCAAGCAAAACATTTTTCTGATCTGAACCCAAGTTACTCTGAAGTAACTAAATAAAATAAACACAAAGCCAAAAGCGCCTGTCCTGTTCTTGGCAATTCCAGAGAGGTTTGTGTGAATGATGACAACTATTTTTTGTTTTTGAGACAGGCTCTCACTATGTAGTTCAGGCTGGCCTTGAACTCACTCTGTAGCCCAGGCTGGCCCCAAACTTGCAAATGCTGCCTCAGCCTCCTGAGTGCTGGGGTTACAGGTATGTGTCACCACATCTGGCTATGATAGCAACTTAAAAAAATTTTTTTTTTGTTTTTTGGAGGTAGGGTCTCATTATGTATCCAGGCTGGCCTCGAACTTGTGGTGATCCTCCTGCCTCAGCCTCCCAAGTGCTGGGATTACAGGCATGCACCACCACACCTGGCTAAAGTTTAAAGTCTTGTTTTTGTTTTTTGGGTAACAGGAATGGAACTCAGGACCTTGTGTTTGCCAGACAGGCACTCGTGTCACTGAGCTATATCCCTGGCCCCTATGATGGCACCTTTTTTTTTTTGGTGGTACCAGGAATTGAACTCATGACCTTATGCTTGCAAGGCAAGTGCTGTGCCACTGAGCTACATCCCCAGCCCAATGGCAACTTTTAAGAAAGGCTTTCATTGCCCAGTATTTGGTAGGCAGCAAGCATGGCTAGTGTGACTTCATAAGACCATACTAATTTTTACATGTATTGTAGTAGTTTCCTAGAGCATCTTACCAGCTTTCCATAAACCCAGTTCGAAGGACTACACTAAGCCAGTATTTTTCTGATTATTACACTGTGGCTTGTATGTGATGCTGCCTTCTGTTGCATTTCACAAGAACACTGCTAGCTCTGAGATGGTATTTTCTTCATACTCTTAGTCCTCAGAGATGGGCGTCTGAGGCACACACGTGTGTACAGGAGATGTACTGGGAGGTGCGCTCAGGATCAACACCTAGAGGAAGAAGTGGAATGCTATGCATTTGCAACGAAAACCTTGGTGGAGCCCACAGGGAACTCAGCAGCACAGATGGCCATTCACAGTCACTCCCAACTGGGCAAACGGGCTGGCTCAAGGAACCAGCATCCATCGTCAGTGGATGCAGGCTGCCCGCAGGGAGGAAGTATAACTGGACCAAGCAGCTTCTTTCCCTAGGGAGGGATATAGCTGTGAGAGCTCAACGGCCCATGAGTTCGTGAAGCAGGTGCCTGGGTAGCACATCATAACATCCCCGACAGCCCAGCCTTGGACCTCTCAGATCTACCTGCTGCTGGCAGCTACTCCACTGCATCTCAGAAGGGCACTTCTGATGGTCTCTATTCCCGGGGATACTTATAAGAGGAAGGTTAGCAGGATGAACTACAGCTCTTAAAGCTAGAGCTGATACTGAGGCTACAACGGATCTTTATTGTGACTCTCTCCTCTATCAGCCATCCTAGATTCCCCTCATTTTCCGCCAGGACCTGTGCTAGCATAGGTAGCTTACTGGGTGGGTGACCTTACCACATCACCAGGGTGTAACGTATTTTTTCCTACTCCCATTTTATAGCACAGGCCCTGCATCTTCCTGCCGATAAGGTCAGCTAGCTACCCTTGCCAAAACCAAGATCTTTTTCCTTGCCTGCCTGTTTCTGGCCCGAAGAGTATAAAAGAGCAGCTGCTCTTTGAAGCAGGAAGCCTCTGTAGCGGCTGTAGCTTCAGGTTTTGAGGGGGCTCTTCCTGCGTCTCCTGGTGGAAGTGTTAATCCTCTGGGAACCCAAACATCTAGATACAAGTCTCTAGCACAAACTTCCCAAGTGGATCACTCACTAGAAAGGACAGTGAGCCGGGTCCGGTACTGGGAATCGAACTCACAACCTTGCGCTTGCCACCTCTGTTATCCTGGACCTTTGCATTCACACAATGGTGACCATCCATCTGAAAATGACTGCTGAGCTGAGGCACGTACCTGCATGTCGGTGGCATTCCTCTTTGCACAGTACAAGTGGCACCCTGGTGGATCCTTCAAAGTGCCCTCTCCCATTGACAAGTGACCATTCTGGGTGGTCCAGTGAAAAGATCAGCCTCAGGGGTCAGTTAAGCTGGCAGAGAGCTGCTGGCAGAGTAGCTGGTTAACGGAAGAAGCCAAAAATGAGAGTGAAGGCTTTTGTCACTTTCTGTGATGGTAAAAGCAGTCAGAAGTGAGAGAGTGCTGACTCCCAGTTAATTTTCTCCATGAAATGGCACAGCGCTGCAGGGTAAGGTGGATTAACATAGGTATGGTGGTCCTGGGGCTGTTTTATGGACCCTGGGATGTGGGGAGTGAGAGAGGTGAGGAACGAAGAATCTTGGGTACTAAGTCTCAGTGAGGAAAGTTTCTAGGAGATCCTCTCGTGTCCCTCTATAAGGAGGACTCACCGGAGATGCCCAAGAGCTAGCTGCTCCCAGATTTGAATACATGGTACTAAAAAGCTATTGAACAGTATCACCACAGAATACTGTACTGATCCATCTACAGGCAGTGGTGTCTAGAACAGAAACTGGGCGCTTAAACTGGCCCTGCTTCAGACAACAGACCCCGTGCTAGTAATGCTACCTGTGATAGGAAAAGATGCCGTTCGGAGTTTATAGGAGGCCCCACCAGGAGAATTTCCTTAGGTTCTGGAGAAAGTCTATGCCATCTGCTGCAGAAAATAATACACCACTCAGAAACCAGCCCCTAGCTACTTACAGGGCCTGGTAGAGATAGAGCGCCTGATAAAAGGATGATGAAAGGCTGTCACCTGACCTTTGCATTATGTGCTCGGTTCTGTCAGATGGCACAGCAATCCATCATGAGATAGTACATGTGGGACTAGGCATGAGTTGAAAAGGGCCCGAGTACACTGAATACTAGGACTCCCCGAGGCCCACATCACCGTTAGTTCTAAACTTACAGCTCTGCTTGGGGTTGGACAGGCAAGCATGCGCCCCTCAGATCTTCTGGAGGAGGGCAGGGCCATGTTCGGTTAGTCAGCTCACTGAGGGAGTGGCTGTGGCTGTTACTCTACTACCATTCACTTTTTAACAAGTTGATATTAGACCCTTCACATCCGGAAGGGGCAGCAAGTCACCATCAACTAGACTCAACACGTTTCAGTTCTACGCTTTCCTTTCCTGCCTGCAAAGTCTCCTGTAGCAGCAATCTCCTGGGCTTACAGAACTGCTCGCACCAACACAGGACCCTACAGGGCAGCTCAAACTGAGTCACACTTTATGGCAAAGCAATGGCACAGCTCCATAGGATGTGCTGACTGATGAGGCTGACTTGCAGCTGAATCTTAGGTGTAAGTTTTCAGGGTTAACTACAGATGATTACAATGCTTTTACCTGCCAGGCGTCACGAGGACAGCTCTCCTACCCACACCAAACTTGGTGCATAATCAGTGCAGCACAGTCAAGAACCCAAAGCCCCCTGACCTGGGTCATGCTGTTCATTTTTTATTTTAGACAGGATTTTGTTTTCTAGTTCAGGCTGGCCTTAAACTCACTATAGAGCTCTTATTATGAACAATAATACCTTTTTAGTGGATTTCTGTTTTTTTTTTTTAATCACCATGTAGTGCAGGCTGGCCTTGAACTAGGTTATGTAGCCCGGGCTGGCCTCAGACTTGTAATGATCCTCCTACCTCAGCCTCCTGGGGTGCTGAGATTACAGGCATGTACCACCATGCCTGGCTAGTGAATGTATATTTTTTATGCTAGGAATTTGAAGACAGGCTTCACTTCTGTGTCTCAGGTAACCCTCATAATGTCGAAAGGTAGACACTGTTAACTCCACCATTACAGCTGTGGATTTTGAACTCAGATAATGCACATTAATCAGATCAAGACTTGAACCTGAAGCTTTCTGATTCTACATTGCTACATTGAATTGTTCAAACCACAGCTAAAGACACAAAATAACAGGGATTTTAGAGAAAAATTAGCTGCAAAACCATGTGTTTTTTTTTTTTTTTTGTACCAGGAATAGAACTCAGGACCTTGCCGGGCAGGCATTGTGCCACTGAGCTACATCCCTGGCCCAACCATGTGGTCTTGAGAATAAGCTGGAAAACTTTATGGACTGAAATAGCCAGCAGTCAAGCCAGTTGGACAGATGGGTATTTAGCAGATCCCGAGCAGCTTCAGCAGCGCAAGAGCCATTTTTGTAATTATTGAGGTAGAAGGCGGCCTGGGAAAGGGAGGATTGAAGGAGCCCTGCCAGGATCACATGAGATAAAGGGACAAATTTTTATGGCTGAGCAAAGGCAGACAAGACAGATTGCTTGTCTTACAGGCAAGCGCTCTGTAAGTCAGAACGTCAGCCTGGTGGTTTGGGTTCTGCTATACTGATGGGTTCCGTCAGATGGAACAACAACGGCTACTTTGATTGAGTCATTCAGTCTCTTGTGGAGTTGTCAACATTTGCTAGAAAATTGCAAAATAAAAATGCCCATTTTAATCAGGGTCTAGCCTACTTTTGAGATAAATATAATTTAAAATCTAGAGAAATCTTCAGGTGCCAGCAGGCTGAACTGAAACAGAAGTTATGAGAATGTTGTATTTTCTCTACAATTAGTCCCATAGGCAGCGTCACTTAGAAGCCTGGAACTACCAGCATTAAAAAAAAAAAAAAATTCGGGGGTGGTGGTGCATGGCTATAACCTGCTTTGTGAGAGACGGTCTCAAAATAATTAAACAAAATGGCTGGGGAGGTAGCTCAGTGTGAAGGCCCTAGGTTCCATCCCCAGCAACAAAATAAAACACAGATTTACTCATGGGTAAGATTAATAGTCTAAACAGTTTCAGAGATTGCAAAAGTTTTTGCTTGCTGAAAAATATATTCTTATCTAGTCCATTTATATAGTAATTTATATATATGATATGCTATATATAATATACATAGTAATTTACATAGTAATGTGCATACAAATATATATATAATCAATTAAAGGAAAATAATTTTTAAAGTCTTAACAGGTTCTAGCTTGAGTCACTCTCCTACATAAAAATAAGTCTAAGAGAAAAAGAAAAAATCTGAAAAGCAAGAATTTATTTATTTTTCTTGCGGTACTGGGGATCAAACTCACGATCTTGTGCTTGCCAGGCAGGCACATATGCCACTGAGTTATATCCCCAGCCCAAAACCAAGAATTTATACAAGAGATACCCCATGACAAAAATGCTCCACGCAACAGCTAAAAAAAGAACTTCCCACAAAACCTCCTATTCTCGGTCACTTCAACCTAAACTATGAGAGTATGAAACTACTGTTCTGAAAGACATTATCTAATCATTTAACTATTATTTCTTCTTTCACATTATAATCGTCTATCTGTAGAGGGTCCAGCGAGTTTGTATGGGATAACATACAAACTTCTTCTATGTAAATACAAAAGAACAGAAAGAAACGAGATATAGGCAAAAGTATTTTGGAACCTGATAAAGATTTTTTTTTTTTTTTTTTTTTTTGTCTTTTTGAGACAGGGTCTCGCTGTGCAGTTCAGGCTGACCTTGAGCTCACTTTGTAGCCCAGGCTGGTCTCGAACTCGCAACGATCCTCCTGCCTCAGCCTCCCGAGTGCTGGGATTACAGGCGTGCACCACCACGCCCGGCTCTGATAAAGATTTTGTTGAAAGACAAATGATGACCTGTCACCAAATATATGAACAAAAACAGAAAGAAGACAAAAATTGACTAGAAATTTATGTATGTATGTATGTATGTATGTATGTATTTATTGCAGTACTTGAGATTGAATTCAGGGCCTTTGCACTGTTATATTCCCAGCTTTTTTAATTTTTTTCTTTCTCAAGACAGGATTGCACTAAGTTGCCCAGGCAGGACTGGAATTTGCGATCCTCCCAAAGTGCTGAGGTCCCAGGGATGTAATGCCTGGCTCTGATTAGAAATTTTAGAAATGAAAAACACAGTTATGAAAATAAGCATAGGAGTAAATGGCATGACTTTTAGATGAGGCACACTTGAAGAATAATTTAATACATTAGAAAATAGCGAGGAGGGCTGGGGCACATCTTGGTTGGAGTGTGCATGCTTAGCATTCAGGAGGCCCTGTAGTCAATCTCTAGCACCAGGGAGAAAAGAAAAGGCTGGACATGGAGTGTACAACTGTAGCCCCAGTGGTCAGGAGTTTGGGGCCCGTCTGGGCAACATGACAATCCATCTTGAAAAATGACAGGAAAAAGTAGAGAAGTAGTTCTTTTTTTGGTGTGTGTGGGGGTGGCTACCAGGAATTGAACCCAGGGCCTTTGCACTCACCCACTCAGTTATATCCCAGGCCCTTTTTATTTTGGAGACAAGGTCTTGCTAAATTGCCCAGGTAGCACTCAAACTTAGGATCCTCCTGTGTCAGCCTCCCAGAGTGCTGAGATTACAGGTGTGTCCCACCAATGCAGTTGAGAAGTAGTACGTGACGAGAGAAGTTCTGACCATTTTTCATAATTAAAATCAGATGTGGGTCTTAGACAGAAAGTGAGCTGAACCCTGAGGAAGGTGGGTAAGTGTCACACGGAGCACAGGGAACTAGTGGAACTTAAGGATAAAGATGCAAAGTAAAAGCTATTGAAAGTAAGGACAAACTATCACCAAAGATAATTTGACAGCAACCGTTCATACAGAACAACAGATGTCACAATTAAATGGTATCACAATTCAAAGGACTAAGAGAAAATAACTGCTAATCCAGAATTTTGTATTGAGCCAATCTGTCATTCACAGCAGGTGTGTTCAGACTTCTGGCTTGTCTGAGGCACACTGAGTGACAAGGAATGGTCTTGAATTGCACAAAAAATATATAATACAGCTTATGTGCATAAGCATCAAGATTTCCTTCTAAAATACAGTACGTTATTATACTGTTGGAAAAGGGGGCAAGTGGCCTGCCAGCTCCACGTTGGACATGCCTCATCTAGAGTTTATAATCAATAGACCCTAACTTAAAGAAAATCTTAAGCGTTACTACAGGAAGAAAAGTACACTAGATGGAATATACAAATATGTGGGCAAAAAATTGATAAAAATAAGTCAGTATATTTAATTAACTATTGATTATAAAAAAGAAAACTAAACAAAGTAGCAGAAAAAAACCTTAGAAAGTAGAAAGAATGAAAGTATCTGTTTTTTGTGACTATAGCTGAATACCACAGACTGGATAGTTTATAAAGAATAAAGGTTTATTCAGCTCAAAGTTCTGCAGGTTCAAAAATGAAGGGCCATATCTAACAAGGGCCTTTGGTTAGTGGGAACTTTCTGCTGAGTCCTGAGGTGGTACAAGGAATCTATTGGCAGGGCAGAGCAAGTGTGCTTGAGTCTCTCTTCCTCTTTTTAGACAGACACTAATACCATCCTGGGGGTACCACCCTTACGATCTCAACTAATCCCAATTATCTCCCAGAAACCTCATCTCCAAATACCATGGACATATGTACTTGGGGATTAAGATTCCAATGCATGAATTTGAGGGATACATTCAAGCCACAGCAGAAACTGATAGAGGAAATTACTAAACTAAAAAACAGATCAGTGGGATCAAAGGTAAAGACATTAGTTGAGAAGATTAAAAATATAGAGAAATATCTAGTAAAACTAATAATTATAAAATGTTAGAAAAAGGCTTTAAACAAAATAAAGAGATGAGGCCAAACTTTTTAAAAATGTAGAGATTACTGGAATAAACAAGATCCTTTTACATGCTGTCTATAAGAAAGCCATTTTATTGGTTTTTTTCTCTGGTACTGGGAACCGAACTCACAACCTTGCGCTTGCCAGGCAGGCGCTTTGCTGCTGAGCTAAATCCCCAGCCCCTAAGAAAGCCATTTTAAATACAGAGACACAGCTGAAGTGAAGGTAAACAGATGGAAAGATGCACATGCAAACAAAAGCACAGGACGGGAACTGCTGTACTGCTCTTTTCTGCCTGTCTCTTCTCCATCTGAAGCTGCTGAGTTTGTCCTGTCTGGAGGATGTAACCATCTTAGGAAATAGCAGGCCATTCATGAGATACCTGTGAGAAATACATTTCTTTTCTATTATTTTTGTAGTGTTGGGGATTGGACCCTTGCACATGCTAGGCAAGTATTCACTCAACCATTAAGATACATACCCAGTTAAATTTTTGTTCTTTATAAACTACCTTGAGCTGGGTGTGGTGGCGCACACCTGTAATCCCAACACTCGGGAGGCTGACTTAGGAGGAGGATCATTTGAGTTTGAGACCAGAGAAGAGCTCAAGGCCAGTCTGAACTGCATAGTGAGACCCTGCCTCAAAAACAAACTAACACTACCTAGCCTATAGCGTTTTACTACAGCAGCGTAAAGGGTCCAAGAGAGTACAGGTATCTTATGACCCATCAATTTCACCCCTAGGGTATCAGTCAATTTTCCATTGCTGTTACCTTGGGAAATCAACCTAAAGGAGGTAGTATCTACCTGGCTCAACTGAGTCCAGAGTAAACTGCCTCCACTGTTATTAAAGGTCTGTGGTAAGGTGGAGCACCAGGGTGGGGAGCACACGGGGGAGCACGGCTACTCACCTCATGTTGTCTAGGAAGCAGAGAGGTTGATTTTATAACAAAACCTTCTCTCCTCAAATCCATTAAACTATGAATCCATAAATAATGAACTCACTGATGAGGTCACTGTTCTCACGATCCAAACACCTCCTGAAGGTCTCACTTCTAAATATTGCTACATAGGGAATATAGCCTTCAACACATGGACTTTTGGGGACATCTAAGGTCCAAACCATAACACCTAGGTATCTGCCCTAAGAAATGAAAATACATCTATAGAAAGACTACAAATAGTCATAGCAGCATTATTCATTATAGATCAAAGCCTGGAAGCTTACTCAGATATCCATCATGTGGTAAATAGATGAACAAATTTTGGCATACCCATCCTGAGAAATATTATTCATCAATACAAAATCCCACTCTGTTAAGACATGTACCAACTTGGATGAATCTCAGAAGTTATGCTTAAGTCAGACACAAAACTGCTCCATTTTTACAGGCAAAAACCCAACCTTTGGTTGGCGGCTTTGTTTACTGACTATAAACATGCACAAAGTAACATTTGTGGGTAATGGAAATGATTTAGCTTGATTATGATAGGTTGACTGCAAAACTGATCAAATTGCACAGTTCATGTCAGTGAATATTATTGTATATACCCAAATAAAGCTAAATATTCTTTTCTTCAGTGTTGGGAAGTAAACCCAGGGCTCTGGGCAAAGGATCTACCACTGAGCTACATCCTAGTCCTAAGTATTTTTAAAAACAAAAATAATGGTAAATTGAAGTGAGTGATTAAAAACAGTATTTATTCCAGAAAACGTATTAAGAATTTCTATTATCGTGGCCTGCTATTCTCAGAGTTAAAAAAGAATCAGAGCTAATACAGAAAAAGTAGCTGATAAACTCTAGTCATTTTTAATGGAAATCTTTAACAAATAAAATCTCCATTATCCTGGTAAAGTGCATCTATTATTGAAAACCTATAGAACCTGCCACACTTTAATCTTGACACTTTAGAAATATTTAAAATTAAATAAACCAAGACAAGCATTCCTCACCACTGCTTTCATTCAACACTTGACTGAAGAATCTAACTAATGCAATAAGCAAATATTAAGAATCAGATAGAAGCCGGACGTGTTGATGCACGCCTGTAACCCCAGCACTCAGGAGGCTGAGGCAGGAGGATTGTTGCAAATTCGAGGCCAGCTTGGGCTACACAGTGAGCTCAAGGCCAACCTGAACTGTATAGCAAGACCCTGCCTCAAAAAAAAAAAAAAAAGAATCAGACAGAAGCCAGGTATGGTAATGAATACCTGTTATCCCAGCACTCTGGGATAACAAGTTCGAGCCCACCCTAGGCAACTTAGTGAAACCACCATCTCATTTTTTTTTTTAAAGAGCTAGGGATATAACCTAGTATAAATGCCCTGGGTTCAATCTCCTGTACAGGAAAAACAAAACAAAAAAGCATTAAATTCATATAGTAGGGTAGGAGAGTGCATAGAAAGCTGTAACGGTATCCATAATTTCTTTTCCTCCTTAGAAATATTTGAAACATGAGTTGATAAAGCTGGGTGGTGTGGAGGGCTGTCCATCCTCTCATGCTGCAATGCAGCTGGCATGTTTAAAATGCTTCACCATCAAAATAATCAAGTAAGACTATTGTTCAAGATTTTATTTTATTTTGAAAGAATTTACAATTATGTGAAATTGAGAACAGCTCTAGGGCCATTATTATACTATTTTAGGGCCTAGGAATCACAGTGTAAAAAAGATGGGCAGCAGCTTTTTGAGTTTTTTGAGACAGGGTCTCACTATATAGTTCAGGCCGACCTTGAATTATGTAGCCTAGGATGGCCTCAAACTCACAGAGATCCCCCCAACTCAGCTTCCTGAGTGCTGGGGTTACAGGCACTTGCCACCATACCCAGCTGGTTGCAGTTTTGATGATCAGCTCTAATTGCCAACTTGACTAGACTGAGACCAATCCACCGATGCTGAGCTGAAATGTACCCAGGCGGGGTCCAGTCAGAGGTGGGTCACTGGGCATGCTTTTGAAGGGTTTCTCTCTCCAGCACTGTTCCCCTGCTCTGCTTCCTGGCTGCCACGAAACAAGTACCTCGTTCCATCATGCCCTGACACCGCGATGTTTCTGCCTCAGAGCCAGCCAGCTGTGGACTAAATCCCTGAATCCACGAGCAGAAATAAACCCTTCCTCCACGAACTTGTGTCGGGTGCGTGGCTGCACAGCAGTGGAAAGTTGACTGATTCAGCAATTCAGTTTATTTTTGGTTTGAATTAAATCCACAGAACACTTCTGGGTGCCTACGCAAGACACTCTAGTATGATATGAAAGACAGAAACACTGAGTTTCTACTTTTGAAGACCTCATAATCTAGATGGTAAAATAATCAATGTTCCTTTTAATTCTGAAAATGTTAGGCAGGTGTTTATGGTCCAGGGGTGGCTTCCTTTTATCGCCCTCCTATTCTTCCTATTTTTTCTTTTTATGGAAATATCTGCATTACACTGTGGAGTTACTTTTCACTGTGAAATTATCATTAGCATCTATACATGTAACATAGAAGGAAGATATTTGTAACTGTTAATTCTTACATAGAAATATCTTTTGGTGGGGAAGACAGGAGTGTATTTCAGTGACATTTACTAAGTACTGGTACCAATTAAGAACAAAACAAGGAAATCCTGCAATATTCCATGTGAAATGAACTCTTAACCAACTCAAGCTTTAAAACCTCTTTTCACATCCATTTGAACTTGTATTTTGATATGAATACACATTAAATATTTATCATTTTTATTTTCTGAGACAGGGTCTTCCTATGTGTTGCAGGCTATCTTGAACTTGCATATGTAGCCCAGGCTGGCTTTGAACTCAAAGTGATCCTCCTGCCTCAGCCTCCCAAGTGCTGGGATTACAGGGGTGTGCTACCATGCCTGGCATGTGCTTTTAGGCACTTACATAAAACAGCCATGCAGTTTTTCCTTTCCCAAGGTATAAATGCCTCAAAGCAGTTATAAAATCAGACTGGAGCTGGGCATAGTGGGCCATGCCTGTAATCCCAGCACTCTGCTGTTGGGCAGGAGAAATTTTTAAAAAGGTCTAGAGATGTAGCTAGTGTGATGGCTCTGGGTTCGTACCCCAGGGCCACAAACGAAACCAAACAACACAACCTCAGACTGCTGCAAGGTTACACAAAGACAAACTACATTAGTTTTAAAATTTTATTGAAATTCAGGATCAGAATTTAACAATTTAATACAATATTATTTTGAATATTTTCTAGTCAGTACTTTCATTCGCTTTACATGATTCCTGGGTGTAAGTTTTAAGAACTGATACTCTCTAATTTCCATGAGTTGCCAATTATAAATTTGTTAAAATCTTGGATACTTCTCCAACTGTTCTTATCTCAATGCTAAAAGTTTAAAAAGTCAGTTTGAATATTGAAAATATAAGATGTCAATACTGAGGAAACCATAATGTAGAAAAAAATTGCATAATCTTAACTTTAAAACTCCTGTTAACATTTAGTGTAGTAATGTAATATAAATTTTTAACATAACCATATGAACGTCTCATTAAAATGGTCAAGTATTTCCTACCGAAGCATCCTTGAAGTTATAAAAATCTGTTGTAAGTTGACCTACACTGACTAAATTCAAAAATAATAGTGGCACTTTAGATAAGGTATTTACTCTGTTGTGCATCTTCAGTACCTAAGGAGAACAGCCTGGTCAGTAGCTTGCTGGAAGTACACAGCGCAGCTTTAAGGCGTAAGTCGCTTGGGGTCCCGAGGGAACATGGAGGTCTGACGCACGTTATGCAACCCCAGGAACAGCATAGTCACTCGTTCCAACCCTGGAAACACAAAAATGGTCATTAAGTCCCTTTCTGAAACGCTCTCAGTGTCTTGAACTTCTAATATACTATTGTTCAATAAAACACTCCTCCTGTATTTGTCTAAGAGATGTTGCTCGAGTGGGAGGACTATCTGAAATCTGTAAGTGGCTTGAGGTCTAAAATGCGAACTGCAACAGCAACATCCAGAAATGAACAGAATCTGGTTTTTTATTTCTCTGTCTTTTTGAGACAGGGTCTCACTATGCAGTTCAGGCAGGCCTTGAGCTCACTTTGTAGCCCAGGCTGGTCTTGAACTTGCAACTATCCTTGTGCCTCAGTCCCTTGAGGGCTGGGATTATAGGCGTGTGCCACCATGCCCGGTGCTTGAAGGTGCTTGAACAGAATCTATGATGTAAGCAATTAAAAAAACAAAATCAAGCAAATCACTTTATAAGCCTGCAAGTCTCAAATGATGCAAATTTCACAATATTCAGTTCAGACAATGACTATGAGAGTCATAAACTTGTTCAAGGAAGTTTATCCATAGCCACCATGTGTGGCTCAAATTTTCATCCACAGATGTCTTTTATTAAAAAAACATCACTAGAAATGTTCTCTTGGCCAGGTGTTGGGTGAACGCTTATAATCCTAGCACTCTGGGAGGCTAAAGCAGGAAGATTCCATGTCCAAGCTCAGCCTGGACAACCTGGTGACTGAGACTCAGTCTCAAAATAAAAAAATATGTGAATTATTGAGTACTCTGAGAGAAAGCAGCCCTAAACTTCCCATTAAAATTTTTTTTAAAAAATGTAAGTTTTTTTTTTTTTTTTTTTTTTTTTTTTTTTTGTTTTGGTACAGGAAATTGAGCTCTATCTCCAGCTAAACTATATATTAATATAGCAGTGTTGTTATAAGTAAAGGTTGGTAACAGCCTGCAAACCCACAGATATGAAGCTGATTAACAAGACTACTGTATCCTTTCAATGAATTCTATATAGATTTAAAAAGATATCTTTGATACAGAAAAAGTTACAAAATACGTTTTAGAAAAACAAGGTTATCAAATGGTTTATATCACATGCTACATATTTATGTTAAAAATATTTTCTGGAAATTGTCTTATGTATATGTAAGCACAGTATTTGCAAAGGTAAGCTAAAAACCAGAAACAAGGGTTTCCTGTGGCAAGGTAAATGCACACTGTTTAGTGTCTTTTTTCTTTTTAAATTTTGAGATGAGATCTCACTACTACCTATACCTAGGCTAGCCTCAAACTTGCAATCCTCCTCCCTTAGCCTCCCTAGTAGTGGGGGTTAATTTGTACCATGCTTTTTTTCAATTTTTTTTTAAAATTTTGTTAAAATGCACATAACATAAAATATACCATCTTAATAATTTGTAAGTGTACAGTTCAGTGGCATTAATATACTTAATGGTGTGAAACCATTACCACCTTCCATCTAACTTTTTAAAAAAATTATCCTTTTTTGTCAGGGTAGGTGGGAGGGACAGGTCTAAGCTAGGCTGGCCTCAAATTCAAGATCCTACTTCAGCCTCCTGAATGCTGAGGTTACAGAAAGGGACCACCACACCTGGGAAAATCTACCATCTTTACTGGTCTTGGTTTGCTATTTTATATATTTTTCCAACTTTGTTGCTAACAGAAGCTTTTTAGTTTGATTCTGCTTCAGTTGAGTATTTTTGCTTCTGTTGCCTTGGCTTTTGGAGAGAATATATATATATTTGCCCAGAGAGATGTGAAGAAGCTTTTTTCTGCTGTTTTCTTCTAGCAGTTTTATAGTTTCAGATCTAATGCATGCTTTTGGTTCACTTTGAGTTGTTTTTTGTGTATGAAGTAAGGGTTTAATTTCATTCTTCTGTGCTTAGATTTCCAGTTTTACTTTTTTTTTTGGTACTGAGAATCGAACTCAGGACCTCGTGCTTGCCAGATAGGCATTTATGCCATGGAGCTGTATCCCCTGGTCCTCCAGTTTTACTAACACCATTTACTGAAGAGATTGTCTTTTCCCAATGAATGTAAATAAAGTAAGATTCATTTTGGGCTCTCTAGTCTGTTCTATTGGAGTGAATCCAGGGCCTTGCTCATGCAGATAAGTGCTTTATCACACCACTGAGCTATATCCCTATCCCTTTTTATTTTTTAAGACACTTGCTAAATTTTGTAGGCTGGCTTTCAACTTGTGATCCTCCTGTCTCCTGAGTAGCTGGAATGACAGGTGTGTGCCACTGCATCAAACTTATAGGTCTATTTTTATATCAATGTCATAGCTTTAAAAGTTAGTGCCTTAGTTATAGACAACAGTAGTTTTCATCTTGGCATTTCATACATGCATATAATGTGACGCGATCAGTTCTGCCATGTTATTTTCATTACTATAGCTTTACAGTATATTTCAAAATCAGATAGCATGATGCCTCCATCTTTGTTATTTTGGCTCAAGATTCCTTAGGCTATTCATTGTCTTTGTTTCTACTAAAATTTTAGAAAAAGTTTTTTCTATTTCTGTGAAAAATTTCCTTGCAATTTTTATGGGGATTACACTGCATTTGTGGACTGCTTTGGGCAGTATAAACACTTAAAACATACTAATTCTTGCACTCTATGAACGTGGGTTTTGGATCTTTCTGTTTGTATCTCCTTTAATCAACATTTTATATTTCTCAATGTACAGATTTTTCTCTTATTTGGTTAAACTTTTAAGTACTTTTATCTTTTTTTTGGTCTTTTTAAGAGAGGGTTTCACTATGCAGTTCAGGCTGGCTTTGCACTCACTTTGTAGCCCAGGCTGGCCTCAAACTCACTGCGATACTCCTGCCTCAGCCTCCTGAGTGCCGGGATTACAGGCATGCACCACCATGCTCAGGCTATTTTTATCATTTATTCGTTCATTTTTCAGTACTAGAGATTGAGCAAAGCACCTTGCACCGAGCTATTTTGAGATAGGATCTTGCTAAGCTGCTAAATCGCCCAGGTTGGACTTGAACTTGTGATCCTCTTGCCTCAATCATCCAGGTGTGTGCCACCACATCCAGAAGTATTTTAATTTTTAGATGACAAAATAAATGGGATTCTTTTTTGATTTCTTTTTTGGCTAGTTTGTTGTTAGCACATAGAAACAGACCCACTTTTGTAGGTTTTATATTCTGAAACTTTACTAAATTCATTTATTAGTTCTAACAGTTTCTTGTAGATCATAATGCTTTTTATTTTGTAAAACTGGAATTTTATGCCCATTAAACATGAGCTCTCCATTTACTCTTGTCCCAAATCTCTGGCAACCACCATTCTATCTCTATTTCTGTAAGTCTGATTATTCCAAAATACCTTATATAAGTACAAGCAGACAATATTTTCCTTTTTGCAACTGGCTTAATTCACTTAGCACAGTGTCTTAAAGGTTCAGACTAAAACTAGACCCATGTCTATCACCATGCACTAAACTAAATTCAAAATGGATCAAAGATCTAAATATTAAAATAGAAACACTAAATCTGCTGGAAGAGAAAGAAGGAAGAAATCTTGAAGACATAGAGTTCATGAACAAAAACCAAACTGCACAGGAAATACTTCAAAGAATCAACAACTGGGACCTCAACATATTGAGAAGTTTTTGCACATCAAAAGAAATCACCAACAGGGTAAAAAAAAAAACCTCATGAATTGGGAAAAAATTTTAGCTGACTGTCTCTCAGACAAAGGACTTCTATCCAGAATATATAAAGAATTAAAAAAAACCAGGCCCCCCCCCCCAATTGAAAGGCCCAATCCAAAAATGGGCATCTGAGATGAATACACACATCTCAGATGAAGAAATACAAATGGTAAATAAATATACAAAAAAATGTTCAACATCACTGATTATTTGAGAAATGCAAATTAAACAACACTGAGATTCCATCTCAGCCCAGAAAGAATGGCTATCATCAAGAAATCAACCAATAACAAATGCTGGAGAGGCTGTGGGAAGAATGGAACACTTCTCCATTGCTGGTGGGAGTGTGGACTGGTGAAACCACTGCGGAAATCAGTGTGGTGATTCCTCATAAAACTAGGATTAGAGATCCCACTTAACTCAGCTATTCTTCATCTGGGTACTTTTCCAAAAAAACTGAAAACATTTTACCACAGCAATATATGTGCACCCACACTTATAGCAGTGCAGTTTGTCACAGCTAAACCTTGGAAACAACCCAAATGCCCATTAACTGAGGAATGGCTAAAACAAGATGTGCTAGTTTTATACAATGGAGTATTACTCAGCTATAAAAAAAGATCAACTCAAGGCTTTTATAGGTAAATGCATGCAACTAGAGACCATACTCGTAAGTGAAATAAATCAGACCGCATGTGTAAACATTGTATTGTCTCCCTAGTGTAAGAACATGAAAGAGTAAATAAAACTTGAAAGGTACAATAGATATTGTGAAAGGGAAAGAAACTGCTCAAAAGGAAGGAACAACCTGGATGAGGGAAAGGAGAAAGGAAAGAAGGAAGAGGAAAAAGATATATGTTTATACAAGGATAGCTGGGATAATTGTACTGCTTATGTTTATTGGTTTACTGGAAGGAACAGTTAATGCTTAATTTTTTTTTTTCTTGACCAATTTTGCATGCTTCTATCTGGTAATCTACTAATTTGGAGATAACAATATGTAATGTAACAACCATTGCTGAATTCCTACCATCTTGTTTAGTGAAGCTCTGCACCATTGCTAATTTTTTTACTACTTTTTATTCTCTTTAATTGCTTGATCAATCTTGCATCCTTCCATCTGGTAATCTGAGCAACTTCGTTACAGATAACAATATGTAAAAAAGAACCATTTTTAATTCCTATCATCTTATTTGGAAATCCTGTATCATTTTTATTGTTTTTGTCTTTGTTACTGTCTTTCTTTTCTCTTTAAAGAAATAGCATCTTCAAGATTCATTCTTGTACTGCATGTAAAAGTTTTCTTTTTTTCTCCCTCTCAGTATTAGTGACTGAACCCAGGGGTGTTCTATCACTAAGCTATATCCACAGCCCTTTTTATTTTGTATTTTGAGATGGAGTCTTGCTAAGCAGCTCAGCCTGGGCTCAATTGTACTGCTGATGCAACCCTGTCTCCCATGTACCACGGTATGCAGCAAATTTCTTCCTTTTTAAGGCTGAGTAATATTTCACTATGGGTATATACAATTTGATCATCTATACCCTGAAAATCTAAAATGTTGCAAAGCTGAAACTTTTTTTTTTTTTGTACCGGGAATTGAACTCAGGACCTTGTGCTTGCCAGGCAGGCGCTTGTGCCACTGAGCTATATCCCTGACCCAGCTGAAACTTTTAAAACATTATGCAGCACTCAAAATATTTTGATTTTGAACTATTTCTGATTTGTGATTTTTGGATTAGGGACACTCAAGTGGCACAGTCTATGCAAATATTCCAAACCCCCCAAAGCTTCAAAATCTGAACCATCTCTGGCTCAAGCATTTCGGATAAGGCATACTCAACCTGCGTCACCTTTTGCTTGTCCATTCACCTACTGACGGTCGTCTGGGTTGCTTTCCTGTTCTAGCTAATGTGAATGACGCTGCTATGAACACAGTGTGTAAGCATTTTTTGAGACTCCATTTTCAGTTCTTTTGGGTGTATTTGCAGAAGGAAATTGTGGATCATATGGTAATTCTATTTATAATTTTTTGAGGAACCGCCATTCTGTTTTCCACACAGACTCTGCCAATCCACATTTCTACCAAAAATATATAAGGGGCCTATTATCTCTTCATTACTGGCAACACTTGGTCTTCATTTTAAAACAAACGAACCGGTGGCTATCCTAATGGGTGAGAAGGAGTATGTCACTGAAGCTTTTATTTGTATTTGCCTCGTACCTGAGGATGCTGAACATTTTTCTGTGTGCTTACTGACCCATGGGAGAATGTCTAGTTAAGTCCCTTGCCAACGTTAAACCAAGTTGTTTGGGTTTTTTAAATTTTTAAACCGAGTTGTTGGGGTTTTAGTGGCTCTCTATACTCAAGCCAGCCATCTCTACCAGATATATGACTTGCAAATATCTGCTTCTATTATGTGGGTTGCCTTTTTACTTTATTGATAATTATCTCTTTTTCCTCTCCCTTTTTTTTAGTGCTGGGGAAGAAACCTAGCACTCTCCGCTTGAGCTACATGCCCAGCCCAGTAACAGGCTTTGTTTGTGGATATGAGCTATCACGATGTTTCCTAAGATAGCCTCAAATTCATCATCCTCTTGCCTCCATCTACCAAATAGCTGGGATTACAAATATGTCTTGCTATACCCAGCTTGTTTGTTTTGGTGCTGGGACTAAAATGCAGGACCTTGTGCATAACTGTCATTTTTTTTTTATTTTTCTGAGACAGGGTTCAGGCTGGCTTTGAACTTACTTTGTAGCTTAGGCTGACCTTGAAATCACAGGGCTCCTCCTGCTTCAGCCTCCCAAGTGCTGCCATTACAGGCACCATACCCGGCTATAATTGTCTTTTGATGCCTAAAATTGTAAAATGTTCAGAAGTCCAATTTACCTATTTTTTAATTGTTTTATATGTGCCTTTCATGTAAGATCCAAGAAATCAGAGCCAAATCTAATGCAATGACAAGTCTGCCCTGAGAGCTTTCTTTTAAGAATTCTACAGTTTCAGCTCTTATCTTAGGACTTTGACACATTTTGGGTTAAGTTTTGTATCTCCTGTTAGTAAGGGCCCAATTTCATTCTTGTACATGTGCGTATCTGTGTTCTCAGAACACTTGAAGACTGTCCTTATATACCCTTTTTTAACTTGACATTTTTGTAAGCATATTTACTACCTATTTACTGTGCCCCTATCAACAATAAATAAAAACTTCAACAAAGCCATACATTCAGAATTCTTTTTAAGACTCTGATACGGACCTTCCAAAGACGAGTTAAACACTTATTTACAACACAGAGGGAATGATTTACATATACTGCAGAAGAAATCCTACAAGGATTTCTATTGAAGTGAAACGTTACACTTCAATAAACAAATTACAGCTAATTTTGAGGCACAACTTTAATTTGGGTTAATGTAAGTGTACTAATGGGTGGAGAGAGAACATAGGACACTCAACTTTTACAAATTTGGTTTCTAAACTCTCAAGAGCTAAAAAAGGAGGCTAGAACCTTAACAGAAACACACACACACACACACACACACACACACACACACACACACACACACACACACAAAGTATTTTTGTAGGGCTGGGGATCAAACCCAGAGCTTCATGCATACGCCTAAGCAAGTGCTCTAACAATGAGCTTTACCCTTAGTCCTACAATAATATCTCAGAATGTACAAACTAGCTGTTCATTTTGTACTGTGGAAATCGCATTTGTACTTAGTCATAATTCTCTTTAAAAATTCTTATGATTCAACTTTGCATTACACTTAGCACTTGTTAACATATTTGTAAGCAATAACAGAATATTACCAATGCCTCCACCAGCATGAGGAGGGGCTCCAAAGCGGAAGGAATCAATATAAGCCTTAATTTTCTCCAAATCTACAAGAACAGAAACAAAACATGTATTTTATCATCTTATTTGAGCTTCAAAAATGACCCACAACAGCTACTACTATTCAATGTTTCAAATGTATTATTTTCAGAATATACGCTCTAAATATGCATTTGTGTACCAATGCCATGATGTAAGGCTCTTTCTGTCAGCAACTGCGGATCATGGATTCTTTGAGCTCCTGACAATATTTCTTCTCCTCTCATGAACATATCATAAGAGTTAGACTGTTTCTGCAGGAGAAACAAAACAAAAACACCACTTTTCAATTGTTATCACCCTTTTCCCTTATTAAAGTATGTGCAAAAAATCTGTGCTGCCTGGAGAGCAAGTCTATGTTTCTCAACAATCAACCTTTATTTATTTATTTATATATTTATTGTTTTGGTGACAGTGGAGACTGAACCCAGGGCCTGTGCACTGAGCTACATCCCCACATTTATTTTTTATTTTGAGACAGGAGGGTCTCACTAGGTGGAACCTGGCGTGTGCCACTGCACCCCACTTAGCACAACCACCTTTGAAGAACATAATCTGTTTCTTTAAAGTACAACTACTGAGACGTGAATAATTTCTTTTTTGCTTATATCAGATTTTGTGAAACAAAACAGTAAAAAAAACCCATAAGACATTATTTAGACTATTAAGTCCTAAAATACAAAGTGAATTTCATTTCAAGGTTACTAAGATGATCTGCTAAAGTTTGCAAATCCCTTATACATTCTTCCTTATAAATATTCAGAGAAATGATCTTTAATATAGGTTTTCAGGACTAATTTGTCAAATGTTCAAATTTCACAATATCATTTTCACTTGCAGCAGCAGACACCAGCAGTAAAACATGTAACAATGTGCCTACTGAAATTGTAAATTATTAATGACGATCATTACTTGCACTATACAATCTGACATGATGACAATAAAGTTTTCCTTCTTTCCCAAATATATTATTTAAAACCAATGTACTTACAGGATTTCTTGGGTCAGGCATAGTATAGAAAGGTCTTACAGCCAGCGGATATTTATCAAGAATATAAAAATCTGTATCATACTATAAAAGAATAAATACAATTAAAACATTTTAAAAAAATAAGGCTAATTTTTAAGGTAACTTTAAAATTATGTAAATCTTTGTTCTCCAAAATTACTATAATTATACTATATACAATGAGTATCCTGTTGTTTTAAAGTAACATGTATGTCCTACAGCACTGTGTCATGATGTTTTAAATTCTCCCAGTGTCTAATATTTGGAAGCTGTTTACTATTTAATCATAGCTCAAATATTCATTTATTTCTGTACATTTTTGGACATGCAATCTCTTTCCAATTTCTTCTCTACCATAAATTATGCTGCAATGAATAGTTTTGATTTTCATTTTTTCCTTTATTATTCTAGGCCATCTAGTCTTCCAGATGCATTATATAAACTATTTGTCAATAATATCCAAAAAACCTTTTGTGTTTTATAGAAGCTATGTTAAATCTACAGATTACTCTGAGAAAGACTGATATCATTTACAATAGTAATCGTCAAAAAAACCCAGGATTTCCCAAATTAAAAATTTTTTATGTTATAAAGTTTAGTAGTTTTCTTCAAATAAAAATTACGTTTGAAAGAAAGGAAAGGGAAAAAAAAGAAAGAAAGGAAAGGAATAGTAGTAACATGAAATTACAACATTTTTGTTAGAATACTCATTATGTGACCCAGATTTAATTAAAAAGAAATCAACTACATTTCAACTTCAGACATCTTTGCTAAAACTAGATATTGGAGAGAATGTCAAAGGAGTTGGCAAACTAAAATTATAACTCTGCTGACCTAGCATTTTCAAGGTGTACCTTCAAGACGTGGTTTTGGAAATACATTTTCTAGTGAATTTAACCATTTCAAGCGCAAGCAATAGGAGGCGCTCAAGAACCTTTTCATTTCATAACATCGGCTTAAATTTTTAAAAAAGCCCATACCAAGTTTATCCTCTTTGGTATTTTAGGTTTAGTAAAACAGTAGAAAGAAAGAGCATTCCTTTTTTTTTTTTTTGGTCTTTTTGAGCCCAGTTCAGGCTGGCCTTGAGCTCACTTTCTAGCCCAGGCTGGTCTCAAACTCTCAGTGATCCTCCTGCCTCTGCCTCCCAAGTGCTGGGATTATAGGCATGCGCCACCATGCAGGGCTAAGAGCATTCATTTTCAAGTCACATGAGACAGCAGGGGTATTCAGGGAGGACATTGTAAAAATAATTATAAATATTCTCAGGGGGCTGGGGATTTAGCTCAGCGGCATAGCGCCTGCCTGCCAAGCGCAACGTCGTGAGTTCAATTCCCGGTACCGGAAAAATAAATAAATAAATAAATAAAATGAAATTGCAAAACATTCAAGTAACAAAAATAAGAACTTAAAAAAAAAAATAATAATCTCAGGTTTTTTTACCTAACCGGACAATCTGAAATAGGTATCACTTTTATAAGACACTGTAGTGTAACTTAGTATACATATAAAACACTGAGCCAATCAAACTGGGCAGAGCTTGTCTAAATATTTTTTCTATTTTCTGAAAGTTAAAAAAATCTCCTTTTTACTTATTCTGAAGGATTTCTAGAGTCTCCTGTAGTTCCTCTCCTCTACCAGCACACACTGCGGATGCAGAGACAGAAATCTAGCACATATAGATAGTCCTACCTTTTCCTTTACCAAACGACCCAACAGCTTCTCATTTGGTGTACTGAAAAAGAGACAGGAAATCAAGTGTTTGAAGACAATGCAACAACCAAAGCGTTAAAAGTTAATAAAACATCCCTACTATTCTTTTTTTGTTTGTTTTGTTTTGAGACAAGGTCTTGCTGGGTAGCCCATGCTGGCCTTAAACTCATGGTAATCCTCCTGCCTCAGCCTCCAGGATGCTGAGATTACAGGCATGCACCACTATCTATGCCTTGCTATCTTTACTATTTGAAGTTCTAAAAAGATTAAAAAAAACTGACCCTAACTGGAGTCATACACGCCTATACTTCCAACACTCAGGTGACCAAGGCAGGAGGATTCAGAGTTTGAGGCTAGTCTGGACTACAGTGAGACCCTATCTTAAAAAAAAAAAAAAAAAAAAAGCCAGAAGACACATGGCAATTGTCACTTCTGCTCCTTTTTCCAAAGGCAAGAACTAGCTATGCATGTGGTATATGCCTGTGACCCCAGCACTCTTTGAGGATGAAGCAGGAGGGTCAACTGCCCATCCTGGGAATTTGGCAAGACTCTCAAAATACAATATGAAAAAGGCAGGGGATATAGTTCATTGTGAAGGTCCTGGGTTTAATGCCAGTACTGGGGAAAAAAAACAAACGACAAGTAGTCAAGAAAATCACTTATGAATTAACATGCTACAGTGACTTAGCACTTAGAGGAACTGCTCCAATATTTAATTAAAACCAAATAGAATTCAGCAATTCATTATTCAGAAGTATCATGGATGAAATAATTTCCTACGATTACCTTCAATAAAAGTTCATTAGACCAACATTGGCTAGTCTTGCCATTAAACGCCCCCACTCT
Source organism: Chinchilla lanigera (assembly GCF_000276665.1). Classification (NCBI taxonomy): domain Eukaryota; kingdom Metazoa; phylum Chordata; class Mammalia; order Rodentia; family Chinchillidae; genus Chinchilla; species Chinchilla lanigera. The sequence goes on from NW_004955440.1 coordinate 3,280,404, forward strand.
TTATTAAAAGTTTATAAAATAACAATCAGTATTTCTAAGTCTTTAAAATGTATTAGTATTTATATGGTTATATTAAATTTTTTTAACCTCTACCTTATACGTGAAGGTTTTCCAAAACACTTAAGAAAATATTGCCCAACTTAAAGTAATTATGAAAGGAATATGGTTTGCCTTAAAAATGTGATCTAGAAATGCAGGGGATGCTCAAAATCACTTTTTTTTTGCTTAAGAAACAAATAAATAATGGGTTTTTTTTTGTTTTTTTTTCTGGTACTGGGAATCGAACTCATGACCTCAGGCTTGCCAGGCAGGTGCTGTGCCGCTGAGCTAAATCCCCAGCCCCAATAATGGGTTTTGATATACAGATATAGCTATCCTCTAAAAAATGAGCTGGTTGTGCTGGCACATGGCTGTAATCCAGCACTATGGAAGACTGAGGCAGATGGATCACAAATCAGAGCCCAGCCTGAGGAGTTCAGCAGGACACTGTTGAAATTAAAAAAAAAAAAAGGATGGGGCTTTAGCGCAGTGCAAAGGCCGTAGGTTTAATTCACCAGTGCTGCAAACAAAACAAAAACAACAAAAACCAAAGGAACCCCTTAAAAGTAACAGTAATTATTTCCTTTCCCTCCCATATGCATGTTTATTGTTTGATGAATTATGCAACTGATAATTTTTAACTTTTATTAGGCTACATAATTTGTATCGAAATTCTAAATTCTATGATATGGATTTAAGATAACATTGTATTATATATAAAATCATTTTTATGCCCTAATCTTAAGTGGAGACAGATTTAGACTATTTTCTATCCTTTCTAAATCACTGATTTAAAAAGAGAAGTAACATATGAGATAAAAACCACAGGCAAAATTCCCTATGCTCTTTAAGGACCTTAAGTAGGAAGGAAAAAATGGAAAAATAGTGTTTACAAATGAAATTATGAATGTTTAAACAAGCTACATTTTTATGTCAGATCATATCTGACATAAAACAGCACCATACCATACGCCAAAGTTACTAATATTTATGTTACTAAAAATTGTATTAATATATCCATTATCTTAAGCCCAATTACTAAAGTTTAAAAAAATCATAGAGACAAACCTCAGATCTTCTTCATCTCCCATTTCAACTCCAGCTTCTCTAAGCATGGCCAATGCTTCACAATATTCGAGTCTTAAAGTTGGCTCCAAAAACTTGAATGGCTCACATGGAAATTGTTTATTCACTGTTTGAATTTCGGTCTGAAACCTGTACGTACAATGATTGAATAAAATGTGTGAGATAAATGTTTTTTCCACAAGAGGTCACTGTGGCAATACACAAACTCATTCCTTGACTAAGTGCATACACAGGAAAAGCATTAGCTAAATTAAAGAATAAAATTTAAATATTTAAAAATATGATAATACATTTCTTAATTTTGGATTTCAGTGGCATTAATGGATTAGAATTTTTCTCTGTAATTCATATTGGTTAACACTGTTATAGAGTACCCATTTTATGAGGCATTTAAAAAACCAACCTTTTGATACATTTGTTGTTCTCAAGGAAGATTAAGTGAGTATTTGTCTTATTTTCCCCCCATTATCATTATATTGTTGTAAATTCATTTAGGGCAGTACTAATCACTTTCCTGTTTTGCGAATCCCTACAGCGTAATGCCCACCTTATACATAACAGGCCCAAGATAAATGTAAACTACAGTGAACTGAATTTCTACTGTAGATGATATTAAGACTAAAAACCCCCATACTTTTCTAAAGTATTTACGAATGAATGATAATGGGAATTTGCTTCTAAATAATAAGCAGTGGGTGAAATTGGTAAAACAAAATTGGTCAATGGCTGATAATGTTGAAATTGGACGAAGAGTTTGTGGGGGCTGACTAGGCTAGTGTCAATATTTCTGTATGCTTCAGACGTTTCCGTAATTCATAGACTTATTAAAAGCATGTTTAAATTCTCTATATAGAAATTCCTCACCTACACTTTATTTTTATTTAATTAACTTTTTTATTAGTACATGCATGCAGTACGTAACGATTACCACTTAGCATGGGGAGTTGGTACATGTGCACACCGCTTCTCTTTCTTCCCTCTTCCTTGCCTCTCGCTTCCGCCTTCCCTTGCTCCCCTTCCCATTTGAATATTTTCCTCCTACTTTTCAGTATCTGTCCCTGTCAGTAGCTATGTGATTATAGAAACTTTCTTTTCTAACGCCAGGAATGCTCTTCATGAAGTTCTAGGTAGGCCTGGCATAAGTAAAGGTGTAACTCTGAAAAGCTTAGTGACATTCATAACTAGGTTTAGGACTCGATTAAAAAAAAAAAAGGTTATTGAATGTAATATTTTAAATGATAGTTTTTAAAAATTCCTAAATAGGCAATTTTAACTGATCTAGTGAATAAAAGAAGAGTGGTCAGTAACACCTTTCATCACAGGCAGCTCTTTTGCCTGCTTTCACAAACCCACCTGTTACCCACCTTCCCAACTTTTTCTGGTTTAGCTACTATTTATTTTTGCACATGTATTATTATTGCTTAGGATATAAACTGATACATCAGAGAATATATACAACATAAACATTTATGTTTAATGCTCTTTATACTTATTGCCTGTCGCATTTTGTTTATCAGCTTTTTATTAGTACATATTTGCTGTACATAATGATCACATTCATCATAGGGAATCTGTACCTGCACAAAATTTATCTTAACTCTTCCTTTTTTCCCATTTCCCTCCCCTCCCTTCAACCCTTCTTCCCCTGTTTGTTTACAGAAGCTTTTTCATTTTTTCTTTCCATTCTCTTTTATGAATCCCTTTTCCCTCCCCCTGTCCCCTCCATTGTTCCCTTTCCCACTGGAACACGTTCTTCCTACTTCCCTATATATGTCCTCCATTTTGCTCCTTGTTTATCCTTTGGGTTTCTCACGTAAGAGGAACAATGTGATATTTAAACTTGTGTTTCCGACTTATTTCACTTAAAAGTAAAATCTCAAGGTGCATCCATATACCTAAAAATGCCTCAAATTTATCCTCCTTTCTGGCAGAGTAGTACTGCATTGTACATAAAAACCACATTTCTTTATCCATTCATCTGCTGATAGGCACCTGGGCTGTTGCTGAGACTTAGCTATGACAAATTGTGCTGTTATAAACAAGGGCGTGCATACATTGCTGTGGTATATGATGTTTTTAACTCTTTTGGGAAGATACTAAGAGGGGAATAGCTGGGTCAAATGGAACCTCTCGTTTCACTTTTTTGAGAAACCTCTATACCCATTTCCATATTGGCTGCACCAATTTACACTCCCACCAATAGTGAAGAAGGGTTCCTTTCCCCCACAGCCTTGTCAGAATTTGTTATTGGTTGATTTCTTGATGACAGCCACTCTTTCTGGAGTGAGATGGAATCTCAGCATTGTTTTATTTGCATCTCTTGAGTGACCGGTGATGTTGAACATTTTTTCCATATATTTATTTGCTGTTTGTACTTCATCTGAGGAGTGCATATTCATTTCAGATGTCCATTTTTGGATTGAGTCTTTAAATTTGGGGGGGGGGGCTCTGATTTTTTGGAATTCTTAATGTAGAATTATATAGAATAGATATTCCAGAATTCTCTATCTAGGATTTGTATTTTAGAAATTGAAGCATTTTAATGCTTTAATGTGATCTTAAAGACATTTATAGGAAAAATAAAGCTTTGTCATTCATTTATTCAAATCTTGATCTGAAGGATTAGAAAGACCCTAATAGTTGATTGTCAAATGGCTTCTCTTTGCTGTGAATTAATCCTCATTCATGTCTAACAATGGAAGTACAAAAATATGACCATCAATACTTTCAAATGTTTTTGCATGTAATTCTTCCATGAGAATAATAAATGATAAACATGAGAGGGACATGACACAGCCCAATAACCCAATTCACAAATGATACAGAAACTTAAAATTCCTAAATGATTTAAATAATATAGAAGGTAGCTTTTATCTTCAGATCATTGTCTTTAATTTACCAAAAAAGTTTAGCAGTAATGGTGTCCAATTCTACAGTAGTAGAGATTTGATTAATTCAAATGGCCTGATTCATGCTTGGTTTGTATGTATTTATTTATTTGTCTTTTTGAGACAGGGTCTTGGTATGCAGGCCTTTAGTTCACTTTGTAGCCCAAGCTGGTCTCAAACTTGCAAGGATCCTCCTACCTCAGCCTCCTGAGTGCTAGGATTACAGGCTTGTGTCACCACACCTGGCTTTGGTTGTTATTTAGAAACAAAGTAAAAATTTTCAATAGTCATTAAATAGAGAAGCTATCAAATCCTAAAATAAATGGGTTTCAGAAATCTTCTTTAATTATAAATGTGAAAAGAAAATGCTCCTTCATGTTTCAAAGGATGTTTTTGTAAGAAAATATAGTTGTTCCATAAATATTCAATGAAAGTTGCTTCAATAAACTGAACCATAATGTTTCAGAAGATGAAAGTTAACAAAATGAAAGGCCATCTTTAATTTATTCATCAAAGGTACGAAGCAATAATGCAGAAAATGCCTAGAAAATACACGTGTCTATACCACATTTGTATATAAGACCAATGATTAAGTTTTACATTTCTAGGGGCTGGGGATTTAGCTCAGTGGTGCAGCATCTGCTGGTAAGCATGACGGTCTGTGTTTGAAACCCAGTACCTCCCAAATTTTTAATTCTCTTTATTTATTTAATTATTTTGATACTGAGTTTTGACTCAGGGCCTTCATACTGAGCTACATCCTCAACCTTTTTTTTTTCATTATACAGATACTTTTATTGGATATATATTAGGTATACAGATATTAAGAATAAAAGTTCAACTCTTAGAATATAAGATAATAGGTCCTGACTTCTATTTCTGGTACCCCAAAACAGGAGTGAACATTAAGACTAAGTACGTGTTATTTACATTTATATTTCAGTTATTAAACTGATCTTTTAGTATTCACTTATTTAAAACTGTAGAGTTGATAGAATTGCTATGCCATTTAAATATATAGTTCGAACTTCATAAAACAATTTTACTGGTGGTCTTTATTTGTGGGGAGAAGAAAACTTTATGTCTAGGTGGCATAATTTAACAGTGATGTTTTTATATTATGGAGAATAAATATTGCTTATTTGAGAAATGCTATCTAAACTACAATGACATTAAATATATAGATCCTTCCCAAACTCTAATATAGTTCATAAACTATCAAATGAAGCTATGCAAGTTAAAATTTTAATACTGTCAATCAAGTTGCAAAATACAAAAGGAAAAAACTCATGAGATTTAAAGTTTTGAATATCCACTAATTTGGCACAATGTTTTTCTTACACTTCAAGAAATACCTCAATTAGATATGGGGTACCCAGTTAACAATTTCTTTGCAAACTCAGTTATAATCAAGAGACAGCGGAAAAGACCACAGATACATACCATCAGACAGCAAAAGACAGAACCATAGGCTGGTCAAGGGATGAAACAACACAACAGTCTGAATAACATGAGTCTGGAGGAAAAGCAAGCTAAACCCCGTATATCCTAATAATTAAGGGAGCAGCTCTATACATTTATAATTTTTTACTTTATTTTGTTTGATGCTAGGTATTGAATGAAGGTCTTTAGGCATGCTAAGCATCCACTCTGTCATTGAGCTTTATTCCCTGTCCCAAGTTCTTGTTTTTGTTTTTGATGCAGGGTCTCACTAAGATTGTGACACTGAATTCACAATCTTCCTACCTCACCCTTCTGAGTGCTAGCATTACAGCGTGCTCCACCATGCCTACCTCTCAGCCCTAAATTTTGACTTTTACACTAATCAAATCAAGGCAAAGAAAGCATCATCAGTATTTGGTTTAAAGACAGGGAAGTGTATCAAATTTTTTTGAAACATGTCCATGTAATATAAATTTTATCTAGAACACCTCATTTTCTGATAATGCATCATTACTATACCTAAATTTAATAGTGAACAAGGTAACATAACAAATGTACTTATATTTAAGGAACATGGTAAAGAAACTAATAACACACACTTATCTTAAAGAAAAAGTATGCTGAGCCTGACGTGATAGGACTAGCTTTCCACACACAGATGAACAAACAATTCCCGTGATGTGAATGTCCATATAGGAACTTACTTCCATGAATACTTATATACTTGGCCAACTCCAGGTTCAAGGAAAGTAATAAAAACCCTCCCTCCCTTCTGGAACTTTATTTCTCCTTTGAGGTACCAGTCTCAGAGTAAACAGGGCCCAGTGTTCTATTAGGGCAGTATACAAAAGCATCACTTCACCTAACTCTGGTAATTTCCAGTGAAGACACACAAAGGAAACCGTCTTTTAACATATCGGGCAATGTAGAATCTCTCGAAGAGTTCAGAATGTCTCACTGGTGTTAGAAACTTTAGCTTTTTTTTTTTTTCTTAAAGATTCTTATGTATTTTATTCAAATGAACAAAAATAAAAGTAAAATGGTATGTTAAAATTATATAAAAGTTGCAGAAAGTAAGCTAATCAAACACCTGACATCTCTCCAGTGGTGACTCTTCTATGCATCAGTGCAGTCAGCAGGGCTCCAGGCATTGAACAGCTGCATATGTCACCTGTGGCCACGGCTCAGCCAGTCTTAATGACAGAGTAAACTTCCTTTGTTGGTCCCAAACAACGTCACAGCCTGGAGTGGAGTGTGTGGAAGCCTTCAAACACATTTACATCCTTATCACCCCATCAGCTCTGCTGCTCTGCACCTCTTGCTCACTTCTGCATGCTGGACCACAACTGGCTGATCACCAACTCAGAAGCGCTCCGGCTCTCTGACGGCTCTGGAGAAAGCTTTGCCGCTCGCGCGCCTTCTAGAAACTTTAGCTCTTTAAGTGTAGAATTTATTTCATCAAGTTGCATCTTCTTTTTTATTCTTTGCAAGTATGATGTAGTACATATGTTATATTTAATTAAGCAACTTGATCTATTTTCTGCATCGAGTTTTTAAATTGTCAGTTGGATTTTTTTTCTTTTTTTGGTCAGCTTGCTGTTTTCAGAGTCTTTAAACACCGTATTTCTATTATGTCTATTCTCCATTTCTGGTTTTCCTGGCTCTAGATTAACACCCGTATCCTCTAGTCTTGATTCCCTGGATTTTTACCTTCCTTCTAGCAGCATCTTTGTAATGGCTGATACCTTGTGTCAATTTGAGAAGTCTTGAAGCTTAACTAAGTAACTCATCTATATGCCCTTACCACTCTAGGATGTTGTTTATTATGTTATTTTTTTTAATTTTATTTATTTATTTATTTATTTTTGGTTTTTCTCCGGTACCGGGAACCGAACTCACGACCTTGCGCTTGCCAGGCAGGCGCTTTTGCCGCTGAGCTAAATCCCCAGCCCCTGTTGTTTATTATGTTAACTTGAGAAGTCTAGAAGTTTAATTAAGTGATTAGCAGGGGCAGGGGCCTCACTCTGTAAACATCCTGAGCCTGTGCAAGAGGGCGTGGAGATGGTGTGAGTGCTCCACCACCCAAGGACAGGTAGCCCACATACAATGAATCCCCCTTTTGTTCTTGTTGCTTTTGCTGTCTTCTGTATCCCTGAACTGTTGCCCCTCTGCTGTCAGCCTGCTGTGGAGCCAGATGATTACGGACTGAAACCTCCACAAACTGTGAGCTAATAAATTTTTCCTTCCTTAATTTTGGGTGTTGGATATTTTGCCCCAGCAATGAGAGAAAAGTAATCAAGACAATCTTTAATACTTTTTCCACAATTACTTTTTTCTTGATTCTTTGTTGTTATAATATCCACAACTGTCTGTCACATCACTTCAACAGCTGACCTCCTGCCAGGACAGCCTTCTCACAGACTGAGGCAGTATTCTCAACAGGACTTGTGATTGATTCAATATGTATAAGACGTATCCAATATTTCACAAGTTTCTTAGCATCTGGAATATTTTTAATCAGGTCACTCAGTGAAGTCATTATTTCTTCTTTTGGGCATCCCTTGTTTACTTTGTCAGTAAGTAACCTTTGTTCCCCCTCCTCTGCCATGGCAGTCCAGAAGGATCCCACCAGATTTTCATTTTGTCTCCTGGGCTCGGGCTGGGTAGTGACTGAGTTAGCAGGCCTTTTCAGCACTCTTCCTTTGCCAGCTCTCCACTCAGGAGTTTTGTCCCTTCTTGGACCTGGTCTTCAGATGTCATCACTCTATTACTGGAAATCTGATTTTCCTGTTTGTACATCAACAATGATTTTGCTTTAACAGGTATTTCTTGAATTTTTGCCTGCTTTGCTCGACTTGCGCAGCTTCCACTACCATCTTCACCTTTGAACGAAGACTGGGCTGATTCGCGGGTAGCTGCAGATGTGGGGGCACTGCTGGGGATGCCTGGAAGGGCTCATACCTCCTCAGGCCACCAGGAGCACACTCCACTCATGCTGCCATGGGCACTGGCTTCTAACATCCTCTTATTTTTTAATTTTGTTCAGAATCTAAATTGCTCAGGCTGGGCTCAAACTTGCAGTTCTGCTGCCTCAGCTTTAGAGTCCTGGGATTCTGACCATGAACCACAGGGCACAGCTAATTTTTGCCTTCCTGAATGGATTAATTAGCCTTCAATAGAATAAACAAAATTCACCTTTGTAAGTTTTTAAAATATTAATGAAGCATACCACTTATATCAATGATGAATTGTTAAATCAGTGGTTTTAAAATAAAAATTTTCATAAATTATTAAAGTATTAGATAAAGCTGCTATAGTCTATTTTATACTTGAAGTACGGTAAAGGGGATATTTTACATAATTCAATTTTCTGAAGTTCCAGAACACATCTAATATTTCTGTAAAAGTTAACTCATCAACCCGAACTGGTAAAGAAAACTTTCCACCTATTAGCTTCTAATCTTTACTAAGCACTCAGTAAATTTAAAATTTAACCATTCTTGACATGGGCTTAATTTATATGTGGACAGATTTAGTAAAATTTCAGAATTAGTACACTGAAGAGCTATTCTATCTCTGAGGTGAGTAATATTATTTCCATTTAACAGCTGAGGAATCTGAGGCACAGAGGTAAAAACTTGTATAATGCTCACAGAGATAAGTAGCAGAGCTGAAATTTTTTATTTTAGTTTATTTTAGTTTTTCAGATAGGGTCTTGCCCTGTAGTTCAGGCTGGCCTTCAACTCACTATGTAGCCCAAGCTGGCCTCGAACCTGTGGCAATCCTCCTGCCTCAGCCTCAGAGTTCTGAGATTATAGGCATGTGCCACCATGCTGGGCACAGAACTGGAATCTGAACTCAGGTTATCTACACAGTGGTACTTTGGTTCATGAATGCTTTTGTTTGCAAACAATGTGGTTCACAAACAGAAGCGTTTGGCAAAATTTTACTTTTGTTTGTAAATTCTGCATCAGGTGACAAACACAACTGTAGCCATCTTTCCCACATAAACACAACATGGACATCTTTTCCAAAATCGCAGTAGAACAAATTAAATTTGTGAACTGAAGTATCACTGTGTATAGCTGAACCTGAGCACTTACCTATTCCATACTACATCCCAAATAAGAAACTGCTATAAAACCAACAAAACTCTATTTCTTTACACACTCAGGGTATCAATATAAAGGAAAAAATAAATATAACTGAGTTGTTCACAAACTGGTAAATTTTATCACTAAAAAGGCTAACAAGTTGCAGCTTAACTGACTTGAATCCAGAAGCATTATTCTGTGTGGAATTTCCAACTCCAGTGATTTGCTACTTAAAGACAGGGCTACAATCTGTGATTGTGTCACTGTATGAACATAACAGAATGTACCTCCACAAACTAAGTGGCTATGAGGTCATTTGTTGATATGATCTTCTGGGACCATCGTGGTATATGTGATCCCCCTATTGACTGACACATCCTCATATAGCACATAACTGTATTTAAATTATTTAATTGTCAAGTATGCCCCACAGAAATTTAATTTATCTCTTCCAAGCCCAAATTATTATTTAAAAAAACCTCACCAAATTAAGGCCATTTGGGATATAAAATACTTTACCTTTCTTGAAGTCCTTTGAATATTTGTACCAAGGTGTCAGCAATTTCTTCCAAAACTTCATGGTAATGATAATTAAAAGCCATTTCAATGTCCAAACCAACAAATTCAGTTAGATGTCTATGGGTATTGGAGTCTTCGGCTCTGAATACTGTGAAATTAATAAAAGAAATAAAATGCAAATAGTATTTTAAATTTTAGGTAAACTGAGATTTAAATGCAAAATTTGGTTTAATACTGCTCAAGTGTACTATTTTCATATCACTGCAGTGATGAAGGACTTCTGACAAGCCATCTGCTTTGGCAATCTCTGGGACAGCAAATCCACTACCAACTCCTACGGTTGCACAGTAAAAGCTGTACCAAATGTAAATTAATAAAAGACTCCTGAGAACCCCAAGGGAATACAAGATCCTGAGGTACCCTCCTCAATAATTAAAACCTTCTCAATAATTAAAAGAGATTCAATTATGACCAATATAGTAAGTTCTTTTCAATTTTATTAAAACGAGACTCAAGCTAAATGAAATTCTGTACAAATGAAGTAACATTATCCATATTCTAGCCATTATTTCAACCCAACTCTCATTACCCGCACTGCATTGCACTGCGTGCTTTCAGTGTTCCTGGTCTAGCCTGGTTCATCTTTCACATCACTGCCAAATCAGTATTTCTTTAACACTACTTTGCTCCATAACATAAAATGATTCCCAAATGACTACTGCAGTAAAACATAAAAATGACGAAAAGAAAGAATCTAAACTTTCATGCTTTCACAATTTAACCTTAACCTGTACTTCCCATTTCTCCTTAATACTATTCTTATTTTTGTTTCTTTGAGCAGTCTCCTCTGACTAGATGTCAACTCTATTGCTTATGTATCCTGTTCTGTCCTTACAGCACATTTCAGTTTGGATTTTCTTTTATAGTGACTCTAGCAAATTTCATCTGCTTTTTGCACTTGCTACATAATTACCTACTACATAATTAACACCCATCTGCTAACTGTACAGCACAATCTGATTATTCATTTTAAAAATCATTTGATTATTCCTTGTGATTGCTATATGCACATATGTCTTAGGTTGGGAGCAGGAATGTTTACTCTCCCATCTTTCAAAACTTGATCTACAAATCAGCACCATCAACTGTACCTGGATACTTATAAGAACTGCATGATCTTAGGCCTCACCCCAGATCTACTGACTAGCATCTGTATTTCAAAGAGACCCCCCCAGGTGATCTGTATGCATTAACATTTGAGATGTGCTGGTCAACTCTTTTTTTTATGTACTTGATACCTGGGGTAACCAGACTATATATGAAGTAGGTGTTCAACAAGTAACTGGTTAATAAATTCAAAAAATTAGGACAGTGATCTTGCCAGTTTTTCTATTAGCAAGTATTTAATTTTTATTAAGCTATCAAAAACATAAAATAACTTCGTAAATTTTATCAATGGTTGTTGTTTTACATATTGTTATCGACAGATAGTTTCTGAGGAAAACAAATAGACAAATAATAGTGAGTTACAGACAAAAGTGGTAGGAGATTATCAATGGTTGTACTATACTTTGGTATCTTCAAAATGGTTTTTAAAGAAAATAAATACAGCTATACATGAGTGACCAACTGAATAATCACTGACTATTCTCAATGGCTGTAGGAAACACATAGTAATAAACATAAAACCATTTATGAAATAGCATAGGAACAATATGAACATTACAGAGTTATGGATGATTAGTAGGAAAATATCAATGGCTGCTGTAATACATGGTGGTATCTTCAAAGTGGTTTCTCAGGAAGACAGAAATGCAAGAAAGATCTAACAAGTAGTTACAGCCTAAGGGTTGTGAAAAATAGCATATTACCTCCTCACCAGTGACTCCTTTCACTGAGGTGTGATGGCTGGAAGGAAGGCCAGGATTGAAAAGAAGGACTGAGAGACTTGCACCTGTGTCTAGCAACAGGCTGTTTTCTTTTTCCTCTGTAGTCATGATTACCCAGGGCTCCCCATGGAGATGACAGTCTGGCCAGAGGGAGAAGGCAGAGTATGCCCCGGGTCCCCTCATTCCTACTGGACTAACTGGTAGGAAGGGTCTGAGCTCTGGGGCCTCTGCTTAAGAGGGCAGACCGATCTCCAGTAGTCACCGTTGCATTCAGGGCATGGCCCAGGGGGCTTCTTAGGGCAGTTCCTCTTGAGGTGGCCTGGCTTTTAACAGTGGTAGCAGATGAATGTAGTCATCGAGTTCTTCTTGGGGCCCTGAGAATCAGACTTAGGATCTGTTTCTCTTAGTGCTGCAGCAAAAGCAGCTGCTTTTTCTTGGTCTCTCTGTTTTCTCTCCTTGGCCTCCTTCTCATCACAGCTATAGAATACTAAGGAGGAAATTCTTACTAACATCTCAAGTGAGCCATCTGGGGAACTTGGTAAATTTTAAAGAATTAAGTAAACCTTTTTTTTTTTTTTTTTGCTTATAATTAACTTCACAAATATATGCCATATAATTATATCATTGTACTTGACTTTAATATAACCTGTGAAATGTAAAACATCTCCTATAACTTGACTAGCATAAGATCTATACTAAAGATGGTACAAACATTAGGGAAACAGAACAGCTCTAGAATAAAATTGTTAGTAAAGCAGAAAAAAGTAGACTATAAACTTTCAACAGTAGGAGGTTATAAAGAAAACAAGAGATAACATCTGGAAGAGTGCAACTATCTGTTTTTTAGTAATGGGAAGTTGAAAGGCCAGTCCAAATGAGGACTAGTTTTGTTTTTAATTGCACTTAAGATAAAAATTTTCTTCACTATTCTTCAAGAATAGATGTGCTGGGTGTGGTAGTGCATACCTGTAATCTCGGCACTTGGGAGGCTGAGGCAGGAAGAACACTGTGAGTTAGAGCCCAGCCTAAGCTATGCAGTAAGTTCAAGGCCAGTCAGAACTACATAACAAGACCCTGTCTCAAAAAACCAAAACCAAAACAAATCTCCCCCAAAACAAAACAAGAACAGATAATACTTACAATTTTATTCATACAAGTAATGCTCAAATGTATAAGAAACTATTGAGTATATTTTAAAAAATCTTTACCCAGGTACACTGTCATTTCTATCTCAAAGTCTAGTTTTTATGTCCAGCAGATATAAGAATTGAGCCTTCAAAATGTTTGCATATTATGTATGTAAAACATGTACCTAATACCATAAATACTATACAATTAATGAACTCAGAAAAACCGTAAGTGATAAAATCTTACCTGGTCCAATACAGAAAACCTTGTCAAAGTCGGCACAAATGCACATTTGCTTATACAGTTGTGGGGACTGAGCTAGGTATGCGTTATTCTTAAAATATGACACAGTAAATACATTGGCGCCTCCTTCACTGGCAGCTGAAATGTAAATATTTACATTATTATAATCAATTGTAAGTTTGTTTACATAAGCTTCTGCTAAGAACAATCTATACTTTGATTCAACTAATTTACTTCAAGAAAAAAAGAAAGACTGGAAAAACCAAGAACTGTAGAGAAATTGTACCACAGAGATGTATTTCTACTTCTCTGGATATAAATGCTCCCTTTCTGCACAAATTTCAAAAATATTAAAGGTATTCTAAAGTTGTAAAAATTTTAAAAAGGAAAAAAGATATTCTTCATCAGTTTTCCAAATACTAAGATTGTAATGCTTAGTTTGTTATTTGTATCTAAATGCCACTTATAATGTGGCATAGTCTTTTTTTTTTAGTGTTACTTAAGCAACTCTAAAAAGGGTGAAATAATCAGAACAAGATTTTCATATATGAATGAGAATTAAAAAATCCCAGCTAATTCAAGGCCAGCCTGGGCAACATAGCGAGACTTTTATCTCCAAGTAAAATATGTAGTTCAATGGTAGAGCACCTCTGGGTTCAATACTAAGTAATGCAAAAAGAAAAAAAAAAAGTGTGTGGGTTAGGTGGGGAGACCACTAATATTAATGTGTTTCCCCACCAGTATGTATTCAGTGACTTTACAACACAATTTCTACAGATAAATTTCAGTACCAATTTTGAAAGAAACATACAATAAAAATAGTTCCTTGTCTAACTTATATAATCAGAATTAGACTTTGTGTATTACTGCCTCATTTTATAGTTATTATCACAATAGAACTCATAGAATAAGGAGATGTAGTATTACTGGTGGTGGTGATATGGCTGATATGTCTTTGAAATACTAAGTAGTATTAATACTAAGAGGCAATAAACTTCAATACTAAAGAGTAATAAACTCTAACTAAATAAATACAAAGAGGCAATAAACCTCCAAGGACACTCAGTATTATCCAGTTAAAAAAATTTTATATAAGCAACTCTGGGGAAAGGAAGGAAGACATATATTTTTTTGAGGAGTGGGATGTGATGGTACAGGGGACTGAACCTAGGCCCTTTGCACTGAACTAACTACACCCTCAGCCTCCCTTCCCCACTTTAAAAATATTTTTTTTAATTTTGAGACTGGTCTTGGTAAGTCCTTAAGTTGCTCAGGCTGGGTGCCATTTCCCTGCTTTAGCTTCCCGGAGTGCTAAAAAGTAAGTTTATTTCTAAAAATTAGGGAAAAAAAGAAAAAAAAACTAAAAGAAAAAAATAAAAAGAGAAATATTTTGAAGCATACCTGAAATAATTTTAGGAGTTTGGATTTCCACAAAACCTTTGTTAATTAAAGTTTCTCGGAAGAGATGGCAGATGCCAGACTGGAGACGGAAGATTGCCTGACTAGTTGATGTCTATAGGACAACAACAAAATGTAATTAAATCAATTTTATACATTTATTGAGCACTTGCCATGTGTGCTCTGCACTGCTGGAAACCTAAAGGTAAATACAATTATTGCTCTCAACATTTTAAGTCTAACACTGTAGTAGAAGAGAAGACAAGCATACAAATGTAACAGAGGGCAAAAGGTGGTGAAGGTATGCTGGAATGTAATGGCTATGCAGTACATGATCTTACAAAGTTCTTCTCACAACGAAGGCATAGCAAGCAGATGTCTTAATTTGTAAGCATTCCATAAAAGAAAAATATTTCTTAACAAATAAATGAAACACCTTACTTGTGAATTTTTTACAAAGCAACCCATTAAGTGAGATGTACCAATATTTGTGCAGCATTCAAATGCACTCCAAATGAAAGTAAGACTTTAGCACTGAATAATAAATAAAGCTGCCATACACTTAATCATTATTATCAATAACGTATTAATTGGAGACAGTCACATACTTGTTCCAATTAAGAAAAATAATAAAAGGGGTAGGCATTTGATGACAATGATTCCCCAATGGCACATAAAGCAATTAAGCGTAGTACTCTGTCATCTTCTTTTTTCTCTCCTTTCTCAGTTACTGCACCACCCCCCTTTCAGGTTCAGTCACTTCTAATAGTGGCCAAAAAGGTCTAGAGGTAATTATCTTAAGAACTGGTTTCTTATCCCTACGTCCTGCATATATATCTCCTATGACTATATAGGTGCTGTGGATAGCTGAGTTAGTATTC
This sequence comes from Chinchilla lanigera, assembly GCF_000276665.1. Taxonomy (NCBI): domain Eukaryota; kingdom Metazoa; phylum Chordata; class Mammalia; order Rodentia; family Chinchillidae; genus Chinchilla; species Chinchilla lanigera. Next base: position 3,296,012 of record NW_004955440.1, read on the forward strand.
AGCAATTTCAATTACTTGCCCTGTGGCAAAGGGCTCACTCCTGACATGGTGCACACAGCATTCTGAATTTAAACAGTAGAGCCCTTTGAAAGCACTGTTAATGATGGCTACCCTGTATTTCTTTCACTGTAAAGAATACTATTTAATAATCTTGAATTGAGATCAGGGCTAAATAAATTTATATAAACCAGGGGACATACTTAAGTGGTATTATTTCATAATTCAAACTCAAATTCAAGATGCAAATAATTTAAATTCAACATGTAAATCAATAATTCTTCACAAAGGAATGGGAATCATCTAAAAGACCTATATAATTCATTAGACTACCTACTTAGTTTGAATACATCTACACTTAAACTAGAGAGAAAGACTTGTGGCTTTTAAGAAAAAACAGTATGTGGTTTAAGGGAAACATTTGGTTCATCCAATCACAACAAATTGTATAATATATTTTCAAAAACCTACCAACCTATTTAAAACCAAGAGCTGTTTAAAGCTCTTTCACCATTACGCATATGGATACAGAGACATATGTTTCACCAAAGTTCTTTTTTTTTTTTAAATTTTAATTCCCTGCAGGGGTGCACTGTTCCCGGAGGTACAGCAATACCAGGACAATGTGTAGAGCGGATGGAGCAAGCTTCTATTCCATCTCCCAGCTGCAAAAATCCATTTAATATATTGTCCTTGGATAGAGGACGTATCAAGATATTAAACTGATAACAGATACTACTTAATCTTAGCCAAAAGGTGATGAAGCAATCACCAAAGTTCTTTAGGAATGTAGACAGATTTTTTTTTTTTTGGTTTGGAAAATGTTTGTTTAAAGTAATTAGGTGGGCAATGAATTAGAAAAAAAGCACTTGATACTTTTAGGTATCCCAGTCTATTCATTAACCCACAAGTCTCAAAATGGGCTATATTACTGAGCAATAATACAAATGCTCAGATAGTTACTTTAACTATTCTCCACTACATATATATGCAATATAGAAAGGAATATATTATAGAAACATACAGTACATGCTACTGTTGTAGGATAGTTTCAGAGATAATGTGCTCTCCCATTAATGGGAGTAACACGGTATATTGGTGAAGCAAGGGAAGTTGAGAAGAGCCATGGGGTTTCTTCAGGGTCAGGTTACTTTTGAGTTCTAAATTGCTCCCTCCTTTGGGCATGTCAAAACAAATGGCCAAAGGGATAATATAATACATCTTTTGAAATGCTCAGTTTCTATATTCACTTGGCAATACAAGGAATGAAATGACTGTTCTAAAAATTCATGTAATAGTCTTATTTCCTTGATAAAATTTATCTTTGAAAGTAAGCAATATATATTTCACAGTATTTACATAGAACGAGATCTGTCATATGAATATATTAATATTTTGCAGACTAAATGGCTTTAGTGTAGGGGGTGTACACAAAGAAATGGATTATAGTTTTGAACCAACTAAAGCAATCCATTCCTACCTGGGAAAAGTATTTAAAAGTATTCTAAGAGGGAAAAATACCCATCTGCTACTCTGACAATGTTAGCTGTCAAGAGTGGGGAGAAAGAAGAGAGTAATTATGATCTAAATGTAACTCTCCTGAACATATTCCCAGAAAACCCTCAGAGCAATGCCCATCAGCAAGGATGAAGCTATTTTGCCAAAGCAATCCAGAATATAAACTAGGTGAGTGCTCTAAACCAAAAAAGTGGCAAGATAACTTAATTCAGACTTTGCCAGGAATGAAAACTACTTTAACATTTTAACACTCTTGGGGCCAGATGACGAAGTATTTTTTAATTAGGCCACCTGTCTGGAAACTTCATAGAAAAAATACTTCATTATAGAAATTTTCAGCTACATGAGAATATGAAGATGTTTCTTGGACTATTTCATACTACAGGGAAAAAGTAATTACACCTTTTACCCTCAACCTTTCCAACCCTTCACCTTGCAAAACTGCGGAAGAAAAAACAGCTGTTTTTGTAAACTAAGTTGCTTAAAGGATTTAAATTGCTAGTGTACACAATGCTTGCTATTTCTTTCTTTCCTTCCTTCCTTCCTCCCTCCCTCCCTCCTTTCTTTCTTTCTTTCTTTCTTTCTCTTTTTGTACTAGGAATCAAACTCACGACCTCACACTTGCCAGGCAGGCGCTGTGTCACAGCTATATTCCTGGTTCAGTGCTTGCTAAATATAAGGTCAAACTAGGGGTTAAAAATAAAAGTGTTTCTAAGGATCATATAAGTACCACAAATGAATGATACCTTTTGGGTGGCACAGGACAAGCAGGGGACACACGCCCCACCTAGAATGCCAGCCCAGATTGCCCAGGATTTCCACATGCTCCTCTAGCTTTCCTAGAAAAATGTGAAAACTCCCATTTTTTTTTAAGTTGGTTTCTCGTTCTGTTGCCCATGCTGGCCTTGGAATGCCTGGGCTCGAATGATCCTCCTGATTCAACCTCTGGAGTAGCTGGGATTACGAATGTTCATCACTGCACCCAACAAAACTCCCATTTCCCAATGGTGGCAATGAATTTAAGTTAAAATAATGACAGTCATCAAAAACAACCCCAAACTCTCTGGGCCAAATTCTAGAGGCACAAGCTAGTAACAACCATGTAAACAAACACCACGGGCAAATACAGTATGATACCTAACTCCTGTGGCCAAAATACACGAAAAACCCGAGGTTTCCAGGCAACAGAAAAACTTTTTATTAGTATTTACTTTTTTGACATAAATTAAAATGGAGACAATAAAACCAGACAACAAATAATGACTAAAACTGAGTGCATTATAAGGCAGACTTACATAACTGCAAAGGAGTTGGAAACAATTCTTAAAGTAACAGAATCTGAACATCAGGTAGAACATTTAAGTAGAGGAGGAAGATGTGGTCAAACATTAAGAAAGGAAGATGACACTGGCTTTACTACAGCGATGAAACCACTGGAGTCTTGCACTTGCAACTAAACCAAAACGGAAATAGAAGACCCACGAGATTACTACATAAACCACCAGGGACAACTGTATCTTTTTATAAATTCTCTGTTCAGATCAAATTAAAAGGACTGAGGCATTAATTACTCATCTGCATCTGGCTGTCCTAAAATGTGCACATAATTTCTTTCAATTTTGTAGTGATGTTAATTGTTACATTTCCACTTGCTGACTAAACGTGTCCAAAACATGTATCACCTGGAATGAACCCATACACTGGCTTTATGATCATCTGTCTTTTTTTTTGAGACAGGCTCTTGCTATGTAGTACAGGCTATCTTTGAACTCAATTCACTATGTAGCCTATGCTGGCCTCAAACTCATGGCAACATTCCTGTCTCAGCTTCCCGAGGGCTTGGTATTACAGGTGTGTGCCACCACATCCGGGTTCACCTGTCACTTTAAAACAAAGTGATTCAATACCCTGTGAACTAGTACTTGAATGTTTCTGTTTCCAGCAATTCCTTTCAGAGGATGGGTCAGTCGGAAAGGCAAACTGTTTCTTGTACTTTATACTTAAATATAGGCAAACGCTAATTAGCTTTATGGTATCCCTGCCCATCTCAATTTTGGCACAACCGTATCACTCAATAAATAAATGAAGCATACCCTAAGATCAATGACTCTGTTGTCTAATCTTGTATCTTGGTTAACTGTAGCTCTTCCTTCCTGAAAGAAAAAAGATTGAAAAAAAGATTTTACTAATTTTTTGATGAACACAAAAAATACTACTACTTAAAAAGTAAAGCCATGTTTACTTTTAAGACTAGGTATCTGTTTGTTAATATTATGCAAAAAAAAATCAAGGATCCAAAATAATGTCAGAAACAGAGGCAGTGCCAAAAAGCAGCGTTAAAAGAGAAACAAGAGAAATGAGAATGAACAGATGCTAATTCTTTCTTTCTCTCCCCAACCCCCACCAAAGCCTTGTTTCATTATTGGGGCACATCAGAAAAATTAACCACCTGCACCATTACTGATTCCTGCATTTAACCTGTCAGCCTCAGACTGACTGAACAGATAAAAGCTGACACAGAGCAGTGGTTCTCAGAAGTGTGGTAAGGAATCACTGAAGGTTTCTGAGACTCCGTGAATCCATGAAGTCAAATGTATTTTTCATAATAACACTTTCCACTCATTTGTCATGAATGAACTGGGAAATTTTCTAAGGGCAGTATGATGGGTACTATCATAGGACAGCAAATCCAGAGGCAGTGAGAAAATCTAGTTGTTGCACGTTAAGGTAGACAGTATAAAGATTTGTACATATATAACACAGTCACTCTTCACAGTATGTTATTGTCTTGGAAAATATGTTATTATATAAAGTCATACATTTATATCATTTAATACACATATTTAAAAATTCGTTTTAACTTCTATTTCTGTAAATAGTGACAGACCATCAAAACAAATGCTGGGGGGATATCTTCAGTTTTGTTTTTTGGGGGAGGTGGTTTTTAGAGACAGGCTGCCCTTGAACTCACAGGGATCCTCTTGCCTCAGCCTCCCAAGTGCTGGGATTACAGGCATGTGCCTCCAATGCCTGGATACTTCCACTATTTTTAAGTGTGTAAAAGGGACCTTACGACCAGTAAATCTGGAAATTGCTGGTGTGAGAGTAAATTACTCTATTTATTTACTGGTGCCGGGAGTGGAATCCAGGGCCTTGTATGTGCGAGGCAAGCGCTCTACCACTAAGTCATATACCTGGCCCCTGCAAGAGTAAATTCAACAATAGGCTCAAAGCAATTCACAGGCACTCTTAATATAGAAGCAGGACACTAGGTTTTTAATATTTCATGAGCTAGGCATACAGTAGAAGGGTATTTAATAAATACAAATTTTACCTCTTCTCCTTCTACCTCAGGCCGAATCGCATCATCCAGCTGTAAGGGCAGGCGGGGTTCAGCCAAACTAATGACATAAATCTGCAAGTGAGAAATTGCCGAAAATAGCAAAAAGCACGCAAAGCTGGATTATCTTCTGCTTAAAAACAAAAAACAGATTAAGCAGTATTTGCATACACCTTTAACTACTTGCTGAAATCATACAGGCTGATACAAACTTTTCACCTATAAAATGGGGTTTGTAATTTTTTTAAAGCTGTTGTTAGGGAAATCAATCTCAGAGCTCTAGTTATGAGGTCTGCTGTAAGAAATCAAACCATGGTCAGACGAGCTGCTGTTACTGCTAACAGCATTTGGCGACTGCTATTCCTAGGGCTAGGTTCAGTCCCTCTTCGCTATACCTCTCCTCCCTTTTCTCATTCTCTCTCTTTCAAAGCACTCCTTCATCGTCTCTTATCATCAAACATGTTGCATCTCATTTTCTGCTACTCTCCTGGTTGGGGGCTGCAACAGAGAATGTTCATTTATTTATTTAGTTGTTTTTTTTTTTTTTTTTTTTTCTGGTACCGGGAATTGAACTCACGACCTTGCGCTTGCCAGGCAGGCGCTGTGCCACTGAGCTAAATCCCCAGCCTCGAGGATGTTCATTTATGTTGTTGAAATCCCTCAACATTCACTGACATAAGCTTCACATTTTAGTGATAAAAAGCAATTCGTTCATAAAGACTGACTTAGGGTTGTCTGATCACCCTTAAAAAAAAGTTACTGTAGGGGGCTGGGGATTTAGCTCAGCAGCAAAGCACCTGCCTGGCAAGCACAAGGTCGTGAGTTCGGTTCCCGGTACTGGAGAAAAAGAAAAGTTACTGTATTAGTTATTCCCAATTATTGCAGAAAAACCTGCTATAGCACAAAAGGGAAACAGGCCTTACTTGGTTAATTCAAGAAAGGAAATTACATTCTTCATGTGGCAGATCACATTTAGCATTCAGTTCAGACACTTCAAGAAAGTGTCAGAAGGATACTTCAGTCTTCCACATCATAAAATAGAGTTGGTCACTATTCTCTCTTAACCCTAAATTGTAGGGTTCCCTTTGATAATTTATCTTCAACCCAAAGTTAACACAACTGAAGAACTACTTCCACTTTGATAACTAGTGGAAATGTATCATCTCCTTCATCAGGTTGTACTGTGATTGCTAGAACCTCACACAGTGTTCAGCACAAAGTATAATCAATAGCTGCTGTGGCGTAAGTAAATGAATGAAAGAAGAGTCAATGCTAGTGAAGTCTACAATACTTTATGTTTGTGAAACACAATATACTATTTTTATTTTGGTGTAACTTGTCTGTAAACTCCTTAGACTTCGTTAACACTTATCAAGGTTGGTACTACTTGTTTGACTGTAAGAGTATTTTTTTAAGCTGATGGGGATTGAACTCAGGGCCTTCAGTATGGTAGGCAAGTACAATTACCACTGAGCTATCTCCCCAGTGCATTAAGAATATCTTAATAGTACATTTGTTTTAGTCAGTATAATTTTCTATACAAAGTACTGAAAAAGATACATGGAAGATGGAGAGAGGGGGCTCTTTCTTGGCCACCATAAATGGACTTAGGTTAAGAGTTCCTGGTGGGGATGATTCGAAGTTAGACTTACACAAAGAACAAAGTAATTTGTCAAGCTGGGTTGGTAAAAATACAAGATTTTCTACGTCTCAAAGAGTTTCATGATAATCAATTCCTATTTAAATATAACCTTGCTCCCAAGTTAGTATGTATGTGCTGTTCTCTGTGAATCTATTAGTCTGCCTCTTTTATGCACACTTGTGCTTGGAGACAGACAGACAGACAGACACACCCACACACACAGCTGAGGGTGGGACAAAGCCACTTTGTTTTGAAGAATATGTCTTGAAAGAAATTTAATGATGCATATTTTAGATGCAGTATGAATCTGAGATTTCAGTTTGAAAGGGTTAGGTTCAAGGTTGTAGGGTTGTTTCAATTGCAGTAAATATGTGCAAATTTACTCAAGGCATTTTAAGTCAATGATAATGAACACTTTCAGTTTTTATGCTGCAGAGGAGATGAGGGATAAATCTTGCACACTTGTGTACACACAAAGTTACTACTGGGATGTGAGACCGATATGAGAATGTCTCTTTTGACTTCTCTATGCTGCAAAAATATTGCAAGTATAATTAACCTTTGTCAGTATACCAGAAAAAGCAATATTCGTAACAAGACAGGCTTCTAACTGAATAAAGGTTTTCACGCATGTTTCATGATTTTCCCTTATGACCATGGCTGCATTAATTCCTCCTGTTTCTGGATGCACAGTCCTAGCAATGATGTTACCTCTCTTCCCATCAAGAGCGGGACTCTACTTCTCCATCCCTTAAATCTAAGTTTTGCAAAGTGATTTAGACCTACAGAATAGGTAGAAAATGTGAAATAAGCAAAAGCTTAAAAAGTGTTTGGGCACAGGGCTTTCCTTATGTGTCTCTGGGAACCATCTTGGTACCATACAGACATGTCTGGCCTGGGCGCCGGTTGAGGAGAGGCCATGGAAAGAGATGTCCAGGTACGTCAGTGAACGCAATCAACGCCACGTGTAACAGACTCTAAATAGCTCACAGAATCATGAGCAAACAAATGTCTGTTATTTTAAGGCAGTAAATACTGTGGTAATGTATTATATAACAAACTGTTTCAGTAGTCATCTTATAAATGTCATAGTTTACATGAACTTGAATGATTAACAACACATACATTTGACATAGAAAGCTGTAAGAACTACTCAATTTTTGCACACAATTATTGTATTTTTAGACACAATTTTACACACACATATACATACACACATCTTTTTTCTTCTAGGGTGGCAATCAAAGTAGGGCCTTGTGCATGCTAGGAAAGCATTCTATTATGAGTTACATCACTAACCCTTACAATTTTAATATTGCTAAATGTTACCTTTTGAACATGTAATTCAACATCTTGCTGAGTACAGCTTCCAATTTTCTGATTCACTTTTCTCACTACGCCTTCTACATCTACGATGCTTTCTTTGTTGATGCTGTCAAAAGAAAAAATTCCCAACTTCAACCATCTCATTGGAAGTGTCAATTCATTTGGCTTATAAGCAGAAAGGCTATGTTATTCTCTCTTTTTAAAAATACAGTAGCCATTTGAGATAAAGCCAGTCTACTTAACCTACTATAATAAGCTACTATGTAGCATACCTTGTGAGATTCCTTGAAGAGATGACTTTTTAGATAACGTAATTTAGTTACCATTTATAAGGTATTCTGGGCATAAAAAGCAACAAGACCAAGTGAATTGTGAAATGTACAAAAAGTCTTTCAATTATTTATTAAAGAACATTTCCCTCCCTATACTTGAGATTCACTAAGATCAGCATTTCCTATATTGAGAAATATTGGCTTCAATAAATGCAATTATTAGTATGTAATGGAATTAAATAATAGAAGAAGGTCAACTGAAAAGATTTCAACATAAAAGGACACTAGGGTGCTGTTTTGCAATTAAATATTGTCTATAGGTTTGCGTATACTTTGTCACGGGATTTATGTCAGCCTAACAGACTGTGAGTTCTACTGAAAAGAAGTGGGAACAACATACAATGAATGTAAAATAAATGCATCTTGGGTAGTTTATTCTTTTAACTGTTTATTATTTAACAAACTTGAATTCTGAATGTCAGACACTCAAATTCTGAAATAAAAAACTGAGTTGTTCATTAAACACTTATTTTTAAAATTTCTAATACATAACCAAGAAAGAAAATGTATAATCTGAAATAGCGATTTCCATAAAAAAATGTACTAGTTTTATTTTTGTGTATTTTCATGTACTGACAGAACGTGTCACAACGTATTTGGTGGAAAGGGTAAGATTTAACTTTCATGAAAAAATTCATTCTGATGAGGTATTGGGATTTTAGTAGATATTCCAGAAACCCAACAGTACTTTTTTTGGTGTGCATGTGGGTACTGGGAATTGAACTCAGGACCTCGTGCTTGCCAGGCAGGTGCTGTGCCGCTGAGCTATATCCCCAGCCTCTCAACAGTGCTTTTTATATAAGAGGATACCATAATCAATTTCAATGAACGCTTACTTAGGGTGATAAAGGGATCAAAATGAGGACATTAGGTAAAGAACGCTAAAGAAAGAACAAATAGGGGCTGGGGCTTTAGCTCAGCGGCAAAAGCGCCTGCCTGGCAAGCGCAAGACCGTGAGTTCGGTTCCCGGTACCGGAGAAAACCCAAAAAAAAAAAAAAAAAAAAAGAAAGAACAAATGTATTTTCCCTTTACTACACTGCCTAGAATTCTATGTAACCAAATGCCTTTTACAAACTCAATGGTACACATATTTCTTACGCTTTAAGTCTCTTGCACTGGAGCTAAAATTTTGTGCATTGAAGAAACAATGTATTATGGTAAAAGTAGCTGACACACCAAGGTAAGGCCTTTCTAAGACTTGAAGAGATCAAGAGGCTTCTGTTTATTGTTAAAAGGGCTTTCTGATACTGGAAATCAACCGTCACCAGATCTGTCTTCAATGTGACTGTCACCTACCAATTGCTTCACCTGTTTGCACGAGTGTATTTGATATCATGTGAGAATTCTATTATTTGTTTCACACCATTCCGTGAAAAAGGTTTTCTCCTCCTCACTCATCAGTACAGTGTTTCAAGTAACCTGCCTTGCCCCTACTCGAGCTCACCTGGCTACCTTTCCACTCTGTCCCCAGCTCTCTCTGTTCTCTTTTCTTACCTGCCCCCTTTTTCTTTTCTTTGTCTTTTTGAGACAGGGTCTCGCTCTTGAGTTCAGGCTGGTCTCGCAGTGACCCTCCTGCCTAGCGTCCCCAGTGCTGGGATTACAGGCGTGCGCCCCCATGCCTGGCCTCTTACCCCTTTTTGTGCCCTTGTAGAAGGCACCTGATGGTCCTTTGGCCCTTCCATTACCATATATATAATCTTTTCCAAGACATTCAAATATATTTACTCTTAAGGACCGTGTTGTATCAAATTTCCTCCTAAAAATAGCTAAAACGTGGTCAGAGACCAGGCTGTTGGAAATCCAATGAAATAAAAAAATTTCTTTCTCCTTCAAAAGTACATTAATTCCTTTTATTTTTGAACATTGAATAATTTAGTTCTAATATGACATACAGCTAAACCTATGTCTCTATTCCTATCCACTTATAGAAATAAGTGAATTCAGAAGAAGAAACATTAAAACAACCAAAGTCAGATTTATAGAAAAGGATCAGACTAAAACTGGTAACTACAACTAGTAAAAGGCTATATGAGGGGTTTATGTGTATTTGCGTGTGTACATATGTACATACACATATATAATTAGTCAAAACAAAGATAGGAATGCTTGAGTATGTTTCTGCCAACAGAAGGATAAAATTCCACCTTGACTGTAAAGTTTAGTTAATCTAATTTTAACTGACTTATATGTGAACAGGCTCTATACTTAGTGTGCTATAATTTAACTGCTATCACAGATTATTCAGGTTTGAGTTTTACCTTTTGAAATTAATATGCCACTATGTTCATATTCTGAAAAGGGCTGCATGTAACAAACAACTAGAAGCCTTGGGTTTTTACAGAGGATGTGACAAGGGAAAAACCCATGGTGGAAAGCAGAGAACTCTTGGGAACTATTTCATTGCAGGAGAAATGGATAAAGTAAATTATACATCTTTTAAAGAGCTAAGTCAGCTTTTTTTTATTACTAGTCCCTATCCCAAAAGACACTATCACTATTCATATGTTTTCTCTTTTCCAACCATCCTGTTACCCTCCATATAATCACTTAATGAAAAAGATAAATTGATATACTTTTGATATTGAAATATTCTACCTAGGGGGCTGCGGGTGGCGCAGCACCTGCCTGGCAAGTGTTAAGTCCTGAGTTTGATTCCCTGGTACCCCAACCCCCGCCAATACTTTAGCCAGCAGGCACAACAAATATCATGTCATCCATTAGAAAATGACAACCATCAATTTTTTTTTGGTACCGGGAATTCAATTCACGACCTTGCACTTATCAGGCAGGGGCTATGCCACTGAGCTATGTCCCTGGCCTGACAACAATGAATAGTTTAGTTCTAACTAAACAATATGATAGAATAGTAAAAAGCACTGTTTGTTATGTAAAGTACTTTGTAAAAAATATTTTGAGTTGATAATCAAGTTTTTAAAAATAAAACATGATTAGCAAACATGCAACCTGAGGAAAAAACAGACAGTACCTGGCTATCTGAAGGAAAAGAATTTCACCTTTTGAATATGACTGACATAAACTTAACTCATTAAATACAGAGATTTTTCCTTTAGCTGCAGTTCCATCAGTCTTAATGACTGGTTTTCATATCACACATGGAGTAAGAACCTAGTGAGACCTGGTGGTCCACACCCGTAATTCCAGCATTTGGGAGGCTGAGCCAGGAGGATCGATGTTTGAGGCCAGCCTGGGCTAAGCAGTGAATTCAAAGCCAGCCTGAATTACACAGTGAGACCATGTCTCAAAAAAAACAGAAACAAAGGTGTAAGAAATTTTTAAAAAGTCTGGTTGAGGGGGCTGGGGATTTAGCTCAGCGGCAAAAGCGCCTGCCTGGCAAGTGCAAGGTCGTGAGTTCGGTTCCCGGTACCGGAGAAAAACCAAAAAACAAACAAACAAACAAAAAAGTCTGGTAGAACTATTAAAAGTGAGTATTAACTGTTGAATTAAATAACAGTTGACTGCTGAAAGAGAAAAGAAAAAAATATATAAACACACAAATCCAAAACAGGAAAGAGGAGGTGTGACAAAGTCACACAGTAATAGATGTCCATGATAATGGCCTTCTGTCATCTAAGTTAAAAGGGAAGAATGTGTAAAACAGACTTCAAAGATTTGGTTAAAATGGTCAAAATAGTTTAGTATGTGAAGAAGTTTATGGTCAAAAATAATTTACTAATGAATAAGGCCTACTTCTAAAATGTTGCCCATTTTTATTCTGTATTTTTTTTTTTTTTGGTTTTTCTCCGGTACCAGGAACTGAACTCACGACCTTGTGCTTGCCAGGCAAGCGCTTTTGCCGCTGAGCTAAATCCCCAGCCCCTTGCCCATTTTTATTTTAAGTTCTCACCATGTATCTGTAGTACAATGAGCCATTAGTTTCATGTCTTCATTTGTTGTGGTAGTGGTATTCATTCACATTCTTGCTGTGGCTTTAAGGGAGGCAGGAAGTACTTCTCTGCCCCTTGACTTTTGGGTTTGGCCATATGACTTGCCACTGAATGGTCATGGTATCCTTGTCAAAAACATCCCATCAAATAATACTGGGTATACAACCTTACATCTGGGCTGTCTATTCAGTACCACTGGTTTACCCACAGTTTTTATGACTGTGATAGTTAAACTTAACCATCAACTTAATTGGCTGCCTACCAAATTAGCAGAGCACAGTTGTGGGTGCTTGGATTATGGAGGTGTGACCTTGAGGTCTACATGTACACCACTCCCCACTATTCCTGTTCTGTTTCCTGGCTGCCATGAAGAAAAGCACCTTTTCCGCCACACCCCTCTGCCATGATGTTTCTGCCTTTGTGCCAGCCAAGCATAGACTGAACCCTCTGAAACAGTGAGTCAAATTAAACCTCTCCTACTTTAACTTGTGTATATTTGTTATTTTGTCTCAACAACAGGAAAGCTGACTAATACAAGTAAGTTTTGAAATCAGAAGTTTCAATCCTTTAACCTTGCTCTTTTGCAAAATTCTTTTGGCTCTTTGCAGAGGTTCCTCTAGGTTCCACATAAATTTTAGGATAAGTTTTTCTATTTCTGCAAAAAATGCCATTCAATCTTTGACAGGGATTTCACTGAATCTGCAGATCAGCTGGAACAGTATTGCTATACTTAAGGTGGTTTTGTTAGTATTTTTTGCAAAAAGTCTATTAATACAATCTGAAAATTTAAAAAGTTAAATAAAAAAAAATCCTTGAGCCTAAAGCTATTATTTGAAATAAGTTAAATTTTTTTTTTTTTTTTTTTGGTACTGGAAATCAAACTCAGGACCTTGTACTTGCCAGGCAGGCGCTTGTGCCACTGAGCTATACCCCCAGCCCGAAATAGGCTAAATGTTTATTTGTAATTCCTCACATACAAACTGAGACAGATACACAATGTATATTATGCTTTACAGATATTTAAGACACCAGATATTCAGTTGTCTCTTGCAATCCATGGGGACTGGTTCCTGAGTACACCAAAATCTGCAGATGCTCAAGCTCCTTCTATGTAAAATGGTGCAGCATTTTCATATAACCTATGCATATCCTATATACTTTAAATCACCTCAGTTACCTACAGTACTTAACATGTAGTAAAAACTACAGAAATAGTTGTACAATCACATTCTGCTTTTTCAAATGTTTTTGATTTGCAGTTAGCTAGACCTATGGATGCAGAATCCATGTATATGTAGGTCTGACTATAAGATTTGACTGAAATATTAGCATTCATATCAAATACAGAATTTATACATTTAAATGAATATTGTCTTCTTTAAAAGTAACTGCTCAGGGGAAGGAGGTAGGAGGTACAAACATACATTTAAAAACCAGCACTACCTGAAATAATTTTCAAATTACTCATCTGAATTGGTTTTGTTCTATAAATCAGGTTTTAGGGGATAGTCATTTATGCTTATCATTTACTACCCTTCAGCAGTGCTAAAGACCATGATAGAACTCTGAATGGGGGGAAAGAAGAGACCAATTAAAATTTAAATTAAAAAAAAAGAAAAAAAAAATGAAAGATGCTCAAGAGGCAAAAAAATTGCATGTTTCAAAAAGAAGAGAATGGAGAGTAGCTCTCTTCAAGCCCACCCGCCCACCCCCCCGTATTAAGGACTAAACCCAAGGCCTTTACATTGGGCTGTATCTGTAGTCCTTTTTGATTTTCAGACAGGGTCCCGCTAAGTCACTAAGCTGCCCAGGCTGAGGTCAAACACGCACTTCTCCCGCTTCAGTTCCCACAGTGGTGGGATTACAGGTATACTGATAATTTGATTTACTCTATCAAAAAATGGGGGTTATATACTTCAACATACTTACATTTTATTTATAAACTGCACACATGTATTACTAAACAGGTTTATATTTAGATAATGACAAACTTGGAGAGAAGTTCACAGCTAGTGAATGAATGCAAATCCACATATAACAATTTTCTTGATAGTTTTTGACTTGAGGTGTACAGACATCTTGTCGAATATATGAGACTATCATTTTTTAAAAACCTCAAAAATATAGCAGGTAAAAAGATCTCACTGTGTGGGTAGAAATGTCAGTGATAATATTTTATGCTTATATTTTTAGTATTATTTTTAATCTGTGCTTTCTTTGTGGAAATCCTTTTAAGTCACTTGTCCATTTTCTGTGCGGCAGTTTATTCAAATATAACCCCAGTAATAAAACCACTTAACTAGGCACAGTAAGCTGAAATTGGTTACAAGATACTGACAGTGAACCAAAGAATAAGGGTACCAGCATCAGCTCTTCATTAATGCGATGCCACAATCCATCTTCCTTCAGAAACTTCACATGTGTAGATGAATCCAAATGATAGGCCCTGTGTTTACCTACAAATTAACTAATAAAAGGACATTTTTTTCTCACCCTTTTAGATAAAGGAAGAAAGGAGGGATGACAGAATAGGACACAGTAAGATTGGTTAATTTTCTTTCCTTCAATGGGTCACCGTGTGCAATTCATACTTCAGACACCAGTGGGGTCAAGACCAAAAATCATACACATTGAGAAAGGCTGTGTCTTAGTTACTTTTCCTCTTGCTGAGACAAAATACCTAACACCCAAAGTTGAAGGAGGCAAAGGTTTATTTCAGCTCACAGTTTGTAGAGTTTTCATACCTCTAAATAGTTGGCTGGCTCCAAGGCAGGGTGGCACAGCAGAAGAGCATCAAGGAAGAAAAACAAGTCCACAGCAAGGTAGAGCAGGAAGAAGGCAGCAAGCAGTGTGCAGTAAACAATAGCAGCAGCAGCAGCAGCAGCAGCAGCAGCAGACTGCTTCTCCCTTTTATCCCTTCGAGGTTACTTGCCTTTTGGATGGTGCCTCCCACACCCAGGGTGGGCCTTCTTTAATCCCAGCACCACCTCCTTAATCCCACATTCCTTAATCCCAGCATCACACTCTCTAGATCCAGCCCCCTCCGAAAAGCCCTACCCATGACCATGTGAGGCTCGGAGGGGACATCTACATACAAGACATAACAGGCTGTTAATGGAGTGGATGATTCCAAAGTCACCTGTCTCCTATTTAGAAGTAATTCACTAGTACTTCTAAACAGGAGACAGATGAAAAAATATCTTTAACAGCACACAACTTTAGTCAAAGAGGTCAACATCTTGCACATAAATGGTAGAGAAATAAAGCTGAGGAGAAAGTAGTTTACTTGTCTCTTTCTATTTGATCCTAGTGATGTGTGGACCCTAGAAAGTTCTGTTGGACTATGAAGCAGAATCACTTCCAATCCAGACTGCCTTAATCAGTGATTCATGAGAAATGGCAGGGTTTGTTCTAATGATTTTAAACAATTTTTGGAAAAATGTTTAAAAAATATTCCTTTAAAAATTTATTTTTCCTATTATTTATTGTTCAGGATTCAAAAAATTTTAAATTTTCAACATTACATGTTTGCAGTACATAATGATTACATTCACTGTAGGGAATTGGTACATGTATATAAAACATCTTAGTTCTTTTTTTGGTTCCCCTTCCCTCTACCTCAGAATTGAAATGTTAATCCAGTCACTACTTCTCCAGTGTTTTCCATTTGGTCCATACTCTTCTACACTTTTTCTTATTTGTAGAAAATAAGTAGTGTGTTGTAAATCTGTGTCACACTTTTATGGTAGTTTTGCTCATTTTTATAAATGTTGAAGAACACACACTTATTTTTATAACTTGAATTAAAATGATCTTAACATATAATCCCCTAAAGCATTATTATCTCCATTACCACTTAATAATTTCCTATGAAGCACTGCACATATACCATCTCATTTCACAAGTGCCTACAAGGTAGGAATTATCACCATTTTACAGAAAATAAAACTGAGACTCTAAGAGGTTTATATGGTAACTGGCCTCCCATCACACAGTTAGTAAGGTTATTTGCTGATTACTCTACTAGATAATTCTTTTATAGACTCACAAATGAGTGCTAAACTTAAACACCTCAGAATATATCTTTAGTTCACTCTGAAATAATACATTCTCATTTTTAAAAGCTTGTAAGTGGCAAGATTTCTGTATAGTTTTATATGACAGACAATGGAAATAATGAATCTTGATAGTTTTCCAAATGTCCAACCTGTGTTACTTTTCTCAATAATACTACAATACTGATGTGTTTTGATGTCCTGATATTGTTACTGGGTGACAGCAGAAATCCAGTAGAATCTTTGTATAAATCAGAAAGTCATCATTTAAGGTAATTTTTGACCTAGCAGAATTAATCCCATAATATATATTTATATATATATATATTTTTTTGGTACTGGGAATTGAACTCAGGACCTTGCGCTTACCAGGCAGGTGCTTCTCTGCTGAGCTATATCCCCAGCCCTAATCCCGTAACATTAACCCTAAATTTTAGACTTATTTTTGAACATACCTCCCCCTACCCTTTTTTCTTTTTGTAGTGCTGAAAATTGAACCTAGGGCCTTGTGCACATTATGCAAGCACCCTACCATGCAGCTACACCACAGCCCTCTTTGTACTTCTGAGGTACTGGAGATTGAACCTAGGGATGTTCTATCACTGAAATGTACAGCTCTTTTTATTTTTTGAGACATGATCTCACCAAATTGAACAGGTGGGACTTGAACTTGTGATCTTGCTTCAGCTTCCCTCAATCCTGGAATTACAGGCATCTATCACTGCACTCAGCTTTGAGGTTTTCAAACTTGAACTGGATAGGGCTACACATAGTTATTTCTTCTGTAGTAAACACCTTGTTGCAGCAAAGAGGTATTAAGCATGCAGGTGCAGCTGTTCAAAGTGTTCCAATACTTAACAGTATAATTGTGAAAACTATGCTTAGTAACTGATCTATAGCATATCCACACCTCCCTTTGGGCCTCACAGAACCTGCAGCTTGTCTCTGTATATAGTTTGATCCATCTTTTCTTTTCCTATAATTAAGTTTCTTATATAATACATATGTGTCTTACATAAATCTCTGTATACTCAAATCCAGCAGAATGCCTGGACCAGAGCAGGTGCTAAATAAAAGATGAAATTAATGAGACTTATAAGTACTATTTTTGCTACAGTTCAGATCAAATAGATAATGCAGCAAGCTGAAATTTTAACCTACCAACTAAGAAGTACCTGTTTCTAGGTGAAAGATCTAGAAAGGAAAGAAAATAAACAAAACTAGTATGTAGCTAGGGACTCATTAGATAATGAAAAACATTTGTGATTCACCAGATACCAATAAAGCACTTAACCACAATGACTAATGGAAGAAAAATAAGATAACTACAAATGTATATAATAATGGTACTGAGTTGGCCTTATTTTCAGAATCAAAACATCTGTGTTTGGGGAAGAGTTGTAAAGCACAAATAACAATATACAATTTTTAACTTAAAAATGATATTTACATTAATGGCAGCCCTTTATAGAAGTTACTATAATTTTACCCTTAAATTTTAAAACTTATTAGAACAAAAGAACTTAAAAATCTGTGTTTACATTTATTGCTGTCCTCTATATCAGTCAATACAAAGAAAGCCTCAAGGGCTGCCTTGAAAAAAAAATCTGACCTGACAAGACTCAACTCTAACACAAATTCTCCTTCATTTTTCAATAGCATTAAATAAAAAAAATTTTTTTAAAGGAAAAAAGAAAGGAGTAACTTCTTGCCTCAACTCCAATATTAGCTATGAATTACACTGATATCAAGATAACTCAGGTATCCAGAAACACAGGCCTACATGGGTTTTATATCTTGCTTCCAGACACATTTCACTTCAAGACTGCAAAGCATTTTAGATATACAATTAAGTCTCTTCTTAAAAATCTCCAGAGAATGAGATGTGCCAACCTCCCAATGCAGCTCATTTAGTTGCTTTATTTTATATGCATTCAGCCAAGAGGAAATTGATCTTTCTAACACATTGATTAAAATAATGTGTTGAACAGTCCAGTGGCACTTAAATCCAATTAGAAGTCAACTTTTGGGATTAGTATATTGATGAATTGGATATTCTTAGATAATTTAGGGGAAAACATCTGACACCACATTAAACTTAAACTCCAATGTTCTTTTAAACTCAAAAGCTAAAAACTGTTAGCAGCACAGTCTAGGCAGGGGACAGATAAGCACCTCACGTTTAATATATAAAGTAAATGCTAAGATCATGATCTACTTAAGATATTAAAAGTGACCTCATATTCTGCTTTTTAAATAATTAGGAAACCCCAGCTGGAACTATCTGATTTGATATTTTTAATAGTGGAGACCTAGCTTTTTTCCACCTGGTATATGGCCAGAGGGAATAGAGTTAAATGTATGGCTTCATGGAATTTACATATAAATACCACTATTTCTTCCACTTTGTTGTGTGAGTTCCAATGTTTTGGGGTAGTAACATTCAAAATGGAAACATCTAGATAATAAATAGGCCCTAAAAATAAGTTAAAGCATTTCATATATAAAAATCGATCCAACTCA
This sequence comes from Chinchilla lanigera, assembly GCF_000276665.1. Taxonomy (NCBI): domain Eukaryota; kingdom Metazoa; phylum Chordata; class Mammalia; order Rodentia; family Chinchillidae; genus Chinchilla; species Chinchilla lanigera. The sequence goes on from NW_004955440.1 coordinate 3,314,651, forward strand.
AATGAAAATTAAGTGGGGATTAGAAATGGCTTTTTCCTCAAGGACATATTCTTCTATACTATTTCCCAAACCAGATTCTGACAGAATGGTTAGCAGCCAAGCAGCTGGCTTCCCAAAGAGAATGTTACAAAGTATTCTTTTGAATCACCACATGGTTCACTGGCCCTCAAGTTTCTAACTTATAAATAGGATTTTTGTTTTTTTTTCAGCAACAGAATCCACCAAATTGGTTTGGATGTTGTTGGCTATGTGCTATTTTTAATCATAATAGAAGGTTAGTATTATGTAATAGAACTCAAAGTTTTCCAAATTTTCCTTTGTAATTATGCTTAGAAACTAAAGGACACAGAAGAAAGAATTCAAAGGAAAGCTGTAAACCAGATAGGGATGGATGAGGCTCATACTGCAGGTCACAGGGAGATGTTTGAAGTTACGTGTGTTCTGAATATTCCTGCATCACTGAGTGTACCTGTGTACTGTTGTCTGCAATGACCCTCTGTTCCACTGATGAAATCTGGCAAAGCCAAAAACAAATTCTCCTCCTCACATTATTCCTAACATATCAACTGTGTTTGAACCAACTCACATTTTCAAGACGTGTGTTTTACCAAAATAGTTCTCATTAAACAGAAAATGGTGTTTGTTCAATGATTAGGTAAAATGTTGGGTTTTATGTTTCCTCTCATGAGTAAGAACAAGGACAATAAAGTAAAAGATTACTTCGCATTTTCTGGAGTGAGAAACTAAGTGCTAACAACACTCACCTGGAGCAAACTGCTACCACCGACCAAGACTAAGGTCATCACTCTCCAGGGCTGGGATGAGATTACTGTCCCTCACTTCACCCAGCAGAAGCGGGGCTCTTGGACCTCCCAAACTCATCTATGCTGAGTAAGTTGAGAAGTCCTAGGTTTTAGTTCATGAAATGTTCTAAGACTGAAACAGGTTGTTTTACTAAAAACCATCTTATTTTTCTGACTGACAGTATAGTGCGCCTTCTACCCTAAGTCTTGAATCTTACTCTAAATATCTTCAAGCGGGGCTGGGGACTTAGCTCAGCAGCAAAGCGCCTGTCTGGCAAGTGCAAGGTCGTGAGTTTGATTCCTGGTACCAGAAGAAAACCAACCAAACAAAAAAAACCAAACAAAAAAAATACATATCTTCAAGCGTTATTTTTCCTCCACTGTCTTCACCATCACTTCATTTAATAACTCACTGCTATGGCCATGTTTAGGGTTTTGCCCCTCAAAATTTCATCTTTTTAAAACTTCAGGGACCATATCTCTGTCTACGGTTTCTACCAGCCTGCCTATCTCAAGCCTCCTGATCTTCTAATTAGACTTGGCCCAGACTTCTCACCTTGGTCTGGGTATGTAGCTCAATGGTAGAACACTTGCCTAGTATGTATGAGACCCGTGATTCAATCACAAGCACAGCAGAAAAAAATTCTAAAGTTTTTTTTGTTTTTGGTAATGGGAATTGAACTCATGACCTCAGGCTTGCCAGGCAAGCGCTTATGCCGCTGACCTACATCCCTGGCCCAGTGTTTTTTTTCTTGAAAAAGACCTCTAGTCTTTTCATATGTCTTCTCATTTTTCTCCCAGTATTTGTAGCCTTCTTCTGAGCTTACACAACTCCGTGTTCCATTGCTACAATTACCGTCCCTGTACCCTTATCCTCTGCTGCCCATCTGTTTCTCTTGCTCTGCAAATACCCTACAAACTCCTCTGATTCTCAGTACCATCATCTCGCACTGAGCTTTGACAATATTTTGTAGGATTTATGGCACAATGATTATTTCCATTCCTCAGCTGAGCCTAGTGGTATATACTTTATCTTTATAATAAAAATCAAAGTTTTCAGACAAAAGCTTCTCCAGTACCTCAGAAAAACTCAGAAGCTGCACCTCTTTGGATGTCCACTTCCACAAGCAAACTGCTGATGTTTTCAAGATAAGGTACCATATTTATTGCAGTACTTATACATTTCTTAACTACGCAACATGTATAAAGCTGTTAACCTACATTTAAAAAGTTAGATTCTTGCCTTTTAAAAAAAGTGCTATCAATTAAATTTGAGTGTCAATTCGTTAACCCTGTTTCTCAATACTTTATAATTTTTATTGTACAATTTTGCATAGCAGTGATTTTCAGAAATGTCACATAACAGAAGAATCAGTACCACAATACAAAAAAGTATTCTAAAAGGACACCCAAACTCAAATGCTCCAATATCTCTTCTTTTTTGCTGAAGACAGAGCAACTGTAGGGGAGAATTCTGGTTTCTATAATTGTGTAACAAAAAGCCTACAATTTGATGGATTATGAAACAGTATGTATCAGTTACCCAGTAAAATTCTTTCACTTCCTTCCATAACAATGGAAAGGACAAATCCCTATTTTAAATTCCAGGTCTACAGTTGTATTTTTCACGCCAGTTGCATATGCCATACAGCTGCTGTGATGAGTGACTCTGTGCCTTATTTCTCACAATGAGAGAGAAAAGGATATGTAAGATGTACAGTGTTAATAAGGGAAAAAGCCTAAACAAAAGCAGGTGCAGTTAACTAGATCTGCCTAGTGATATCTAGACTTCATGTTTACAACTATTACATTTTTTATTACTGATATTATTAAGGAAAAGTAACTGTCATTGCAAACATGAAACTCAGTTCCAAACGCCTCCCCTCCCCATTTTTAGCGTGTGGACCAAACCCAGAGCCTTGCAAGATAGGCAAGCACGCTATCACTGAGCTATCACCATCCATTCCCAGCCCCCGCCTTTGTTTTTTATAGCACTTTTTCTTTTAAACGATGGGGTGATGCTTTAGGAAGGTAACTACTGCAAATATATAAAAGAGACAAACTCATTCGCATTACTAGTAGTTAGAAAACTTCTAAATTTCTCCTTGGGAACTGTTTTTAGCATCAGCTTGTAACTCAAACATAAAAATATCTTTCATTATTTTATAATCAGTTATACTTTTTAAATCCAAAAATCTCTCCTCCAATTTGACTCTCAAAAACTTGGGGAGAATGCTTAACAGTTTGTATTTGAAGTAGCCCTATACTGTGGAGGGCTTTCACCTAACATCATTACACTATCTCAGAGAGGCAGGATGATACCGAGGATACAGCGTGAGCCCTAGAGCCAGAAGACCTCAGTTAAAAGGTCTCTTAATGTTTCAAAACTCAACTTCCTCATCACTAGAAAAGACCAAAAGATACCCCCCACACACACTAAAAAACCCAAAACTCAAAACCAAAAGTGTCGACACTTCACAGAGCTGTTGTGAGGATCAGGTGAAAAAATGCAAGTATAGCACTTACTAGCTCTACCTTAGAACATAAAAATGTCAGTTATTATTGCTATTACTGTAAAAAAAAAATCTGTTATTTTCCTACTCATTAGATACAAAGGATGCTGGTGACCACTTTACTGTGCTTTTCAGATCTAGCAGACAGACTAATAATGAAGAGAAATCCAAATAAATATAAAAATTCATGATAGACTTTGGAAAGCATGGCAAGATACAGCAATGGCAGTTCTTACCCTGAATTTTAATTGCAGATCGTTTCCTTTTGTAAAATAAATACAAGATTAGATTCTTAAATGCTTCATTTAAAAATCTTACTATACTTGACAATATTTCCTGCATGGTTTATCTTCTCAGGCATTGTTCGAAGAACTCTGAGAAGTGGGAATATGCAGGTGCTGACACAAAGTCCAGCCTTTTCTCTATCACTGTGGAAAGGGTCTGGATATTATGGGGCAAAGCCCGGTGCCCCTCCACAGCACTTAGAACTAGGGAAAGTGATCTCCCACATTTTCCACACTGAGCATAATGCTTCTTAAATATCAAAAACACTTCACAGAAAGCAAAAAACAGCAAAGTCTGAAAGCTGAAGTTTGGTTGAACAGAGTTCAGAAAAAGCTAAAGAAGAGTTTGGGAAAAGTTAGTACAGAGCCAGTGCTCTGAGTTCTCTGGTTTTCTACTAGAGCCAGGGCTTACTAGTGCTTGGCAAAAATTAAAGGTACTCTAAATCATCCTAGTGGTTCTATGTTGCTTATTTTATGATTCTGTTTTCTTCACCAAAACTTCAAAAATTTAGAGTCTAAAATAAGTTAGACGAGAAGTATGAACAATTTAATATGGTATGGACCAGGCGTTCTAAAACTAGTTAAGGGCTTTCTTTCGTGGAACAAAAAATGTCAGAGACCTTCAGTTATAAATAACTTTCTTATGTTAATTAAATACCTTCAATTGTATAAAAATATCACATCTTTTTTTATCCATTCCTCAGCTGATGGGCATTTGGGTTGTTTCCAAGATATAGTTATGACAAATTGCACTGCTATAAACATGGGTGCACATGTATTGCTGTGGTATGATGTTTTCAGTTCTGGAAAAACACCCAGAGAGGGAACAGCAGGGTTGAATGGGACCTCTAATCCTAGTTTTCTGAGGAATCTCCAGACTGATCTAAACAGTGGTTGTACCAGTCTACACTCCCAACAGTGCAAAAGGGTTCCTTTTTTCCCCACACCCCTTCCAGCATTTGTTATTGGCTGACTTCTTGATGATGGTCATTCTTCCTGGGGTGTGATGGAATCTCAGTGTTGTTTTGATTTGCACTTCTCGAATGACCAATGATGTTGAACATTTTTTCATATATTTATTTGCCAGTTATATTTCTTCATCTGAGAAGTGTGTCTAGTCATCTCAGATGCCCATTTTTACATTGGGTTTTTGAATTTTGGAGGCCCGATTTTAAAAATTCTTTGTATGTTCTAAATAGAAGTCCTTTGTCTGAAGGACAGTTGGCTAAATTTTTTTCCAATTTGTGAGTTTTCTTTTTACTCTGCTGGTGATATCTTTTGATGTGCAAAAACTTTTCAATAAGATGAGATCCCAGTTGTTGATTCTTTGAAGTATTTCCTGTGCAGTTTGGTTTTTGTTCATGAACTCTGTGCCTACCCCTATTGTCTTCAAGATTTCTTCCTACTTTCTCTTCTAGTAGACTAAGTGTTTCTGTTTTAATATTTAGATCTTTGACTCATTTTGAGTTTAGCTATAAAGAGAAAACTCGAGGCTTTTATAGGCAAATAGATGCAACTAGAGATCATACTCATAAGTGAAATAAATCAGACCCACATGTGTAAACATTATATTGTCTCCCCAGTGTAAGAACCTAAAAGGGTAAATAAAACCCAAAAGGTACAACAGATGTTGTGAAAGGGAAAGAAACTGTTCAAAGGGAAGGGACAACTGGGATGAGGGAAAGGAGAAAAGAAAGAAGGGAAAAATATATGTATCTACAAGGATAGCTGGGACAACTGAACTGCTGATGTCTACTGGTTAACCGAAAGGAACTTAATGCTTAAACTTTTTTTTAAAACCAATTTGCATGCCTGTATCTGGTAATCTGAACAACTAATTTGAAGATCATTGTTGAATTCCTACCATCTTGATTAGTGAAACTGTATCATTTCTAATTCTTTTATTATTATTTTTTATTCTCTTTAATTGTTTGATCAATTAAGTATCTGGTAATCTCGTAATATCTGGCTTATATTTGGTAATCTGAGCAACTTTGTTGAAGATAACAATATACAATGTAACAACCAGTGTTAATTTCCTATCATCTTGTTTTGAAATTCTGTATTGTTTTTATTGTTTTTGTGTTGTTTTGTTTTTATCTTCGTTGTTATTGTGTTGTCTCTTCTCTTTCAAATAAAAAAACACCTTGAAGGACAAAATTGATATATATGTGTAATAATTATAGCTCATAACTTTAAAATACAATGAATTTTTAGAGAAAACTTAAAAAAACTAAAATCCACAATACTAAAGTTTTACTAAAACTAAATTGCTGACATTTGCTTTACTATATTAAGTTATAGCCTCCATGCCAGTTCTATATTTTGTGTTTCTGTATTTGACTTAATGATAGTAAAGAATGCTTGTTCATAATTACATAAAACATTAACTTTGAAAATGGTTCAGAATGATATGGTCTAATTAAGCAAATGTCTCTAAATAATCCAAAATGGCAATTTAATGTATCAGTTCATCATTTTTTTTTTTTTTTTTTGGTTTTTCTCCGGTACCGGGAACCGAACTCACGACCTTGTGCTTGCCAGGCAGGCGCTTTTGCTGCTGAGCTAAATCCCCAGCCCCTCAGTTCATCATTTTATTTTATTTTATTTTATTTTATTTTATTTTTTTGTTTTTTTTGAGACAGGGTCTCATTATGCAGTTCAGGCTAGCCTTGAACTCACTTTGTAGCCCAGGCTGGTCTCAAACTCGCAACGATCTACCTGCCTCAGCCTCCCGAGTGCTGGGATTACAGGCGTGTGCCACCACTCCCGGCCAGTTGATCATTTTATAAAACTATGCTGTTCATGAGAAAATTAATAATGTAGCACTGCTAACTAAAATTTGCATCAAAGGTCTACTGTGAAAACACTGACAGTGGAAAGAAAAACATTTTTGCTTGCATGGAAACTACTATACTATTAGTGATCTGCTGACTCTGTAGAGACAAAAATAGAATTCAAAACGTCTGGCTTGAATGGTACACATTTTCTGAGTTCAGTATGTCTCTGTACTAGTAATTAAACCCAGCAACCCAACTTCAGTCTCTATTTAAGCTGCTCTGAAGCCTTCATTTATATAGAAACAGATATCATTTGGCTTCAAATGGCATGAACACAATTATAAATATAACGGTAAGTGCTAATGGAAACTCTGAGTCACAAGGCAGCTCTCAGCTATAAATTGGCCTTTAAGATGATATGGATAATATCCTTATATATTTTTAGGATTATCATCAAAACAGACTAAAATTTTAGAAGTATACACAGAAAATTTCCATCCCCCTAAGAATATGTATTTGGATCCTTAAGAAATGAATAGAGAAATCAATCAATAATGATCATGAAGGACATGGGTATAAGAAAATGCTGTAGTTAAAATATGAAGTAAAGTCAGAAGAGAAGTCACTGCAGGTATGGAAAGTCTGCTCAATCCAGAGTGCATACGCAGAAGTAGTGGGAAGTAACAGCGTAGAGAGGGAACCAGCAGGCAGAACATTGGGTATGGTTAGAAACAAAAAGCCATTAAACAGTACAAAAAACTAGCACTGGAAGAGACTTTTGGCAGGTACAGTGTCAGTGTAAAGACGGTGCAGAAAGAACATGTATTCCTCCAAATATTAGTTGATTAACAACTGGACTATTTTGTTCTAACTTAAATTATGTGTGGCGAAAATCATAAAGAACACTACAAAAATTTTTTAAGCCAAATATGTTATTTGCAGAGACACATAGCAGGCTTTACTCTCAAATGTTTTTGTGAAGAGTACTATTGTAGAAGAATATTATTGTCATTGTTGCCATATGTGAAAACTGGATTATCCTCCATGCTTAAAAACAAGTAACGTTTTTGAAATATAGTATAAGTGAACACAGACTATAGTAGTTAGTAAAAATTCTTATTATTCATCTATTTATATTTAAAGAATTTCTTTTTACTATTATTCAACAAAAAAACTCACGCCTCATAGTCTTCTTTTATAGAACTGCCAGGTCACTGAAGAATACTGTCAGAGCATGTCATCTCAAAGTGAAATGTATGAAAGCTACCTTAATCTTTAATTTCACCGGTGAAGCCAATGAGCACCCATTTTAAATGAAACACACTATTCAGTCACGAGAATCTTCTCTTTTCGTAAGGTAACAAAAGGTATTAACACACCTACTTTTAATTGCCCTGGCTTGATTCCCTTAGCATATTAGTGCCAGGAGTTATACAATTAAAATCTAAGTACCACATGTTAAACCTATTGCATAAAATTGGCTCCATTCACTTATAACCAAAGGCTTTACGATTTCTAATAGCTCAACCCTTTCCCACACAATACTAACTATATAAAGTCTGAGTTTTAAGGGACTAAAAACAGCTACATGTTCCTTTAAAAAGAACCCTAAATTATAATTTAATTGTTAGATCTGAATTACCTAGGTCTTGATTAAGTTCCACTTTAGAAATTATGAAATCAAAAGACTAATTTTTCCTTTGTCTGAAAATTCAACCTCATATCATTCCATTTGAATGAAAGCCTGGCTTTTCTTTAAAAAATATATTGTGAAAACATTAGTAAATTAAGTTCTTTTTGGTGATCATTTGCTACTAGTTATTCCAGCTAGTAAATTTTGGTGGCTATTTTGGTTGTTAGTCAAGTCACAGGAATTTTGGAGAAGATCCAAAATAACGAGAATAGCTTATTTGTGGACGACTACAATGTACCTTCTAAAGACATCACAAGGATTGACTGTCCTCTTGTTAGTACAGTGCCTCTCAGTGAATCTTAAGGGTATATGGGACTTTGTTGTACTTTTTCCAGTACTGAGGACTGAACCCACGGGCTTGTCTATGATAGCTAGTACTCTATCAGTGAACTACACCTCTAGCCCTGTTTTTGTTGAGCCAGAGTCTCATTCAGTTGCTCAGGCTGGACTTGAACTTGTGATATTCAGTGTCTTCAGTAGCTGAGGTAACTGTCATGTGCCACCTGCTGTTGGCTGTAACAATCAAAAGACTTGTACACTAGAAGTTTTTTAAGGACTGTAATGCTGAGATTATAATGCAATTTAAAGAAAAAACATATTCTCTATTAAACTGTCAGGTTCACATACAGTATTAGTTTACAGAACTAAATTGATATATAAAAGACAAAAATTGTAACGACTGTTTGGGGTTGACTTTTTTCAAATATTTTTCAGTATATTAAATATAATTTAGCATATGTACCTGTGAGTTTTTTTTGGTTTTTTTGGTAGCGGTGCTGGGATTGAGCCTGGAGCCCAAAGATTAGGCAAGTGTTCCACCACAGAATTACAATTCCATTTTCCTTTTTTCTTTTCATAGAAGGCTCTCTGTATAGGTAGTTTATTTCTAGATACCAAGCTCATTTACGTCCTAATTCATAGGATAAACACTGACCTTAAAAGGCCGTACGACCAATGTATTTCATAAGCACACTACCTATGAAATGAAAACAAGCAAAGTACCAGAAGACACAGGCAGACGACACGAAGTGGCTATTTCTGAGGTGGAGGACTAGGAGAAATGGAGAGGTAGACTACTGTACTAGTAGTACTAAAAATACTGAATTGATCAATGAGCTGATACAATTCAAAATTTTTTAACATGAGTTCAGGTACTATTATGAAATAACAAAACTGAATTTGATAAATCTCTAAACCAAAATCAGGAAGTGCCCAAACATATATTAGGAAATTAAACTGGAGCGTTTTATAGTTTCTTTGTAATTGCTGAGTTCGTAATTCTATCTATAATAACCCATCTTTGAAAGCATACACATAAAGAAGAGATGTTTTTTTAAAAAAACTCAATAGAAAAATAGGACATTTAGTCTAGATTTATCTAAAAAACATTTTTAACTACGAAATACTTTATTACTTAAAAAGTAAAGAAATCCATTTCCCATGTTTCTTTGATCATCGTCGTGGGAATAAAATTCCAATTGAGAAAAACATATACACAAAACTAGCTGTGTCACCAACTACCAAGGGAATGACTCTCCTAGCCTTACAGCCACAGTATGCACTGCACAGCCACCCCCTTTTCCCTATCTATATCTATATCTTGCCTTTTTCAAGCTGAACAAAGCAGCATGTTTCTGCAAGAACTCTGAACAAGACCGTAAGATCTTTACAGCTGGGGGAAAAGAAAATTTTACCTTATTCCCTCTAAACTGTTTTGTTGGCAAGGTTAAAAGTTGTAATACACTGTAAGGTATGTTTTATTTTCTTTAGAGGAAATTATCTGAAAAACTACATTCTTTCACGTACTTTTATTATTCAGTTTAAAAACCTGTTGCTCTACATACACATCTCAAACTGGGGGAGGGAGGGAGGAAATGAAGCTCAACAAACAACAAAATAAAGTTGCTCTGCTATGTTGAGGCTGCCAGGCTTTTTGTTACTCTACTTGAAAGTAAATGTGACTTGTCTGTAAAGAGTGCTGCTTCAGCAGTTCCAAATGAATTTTAAGCCTGTGCTCCATATTTTCGCCTTTGTAAGTTTAATGTATTCAGCAGCACTAAACTGACAATTTAAATAACTACATTTTTAAACAAACGAAGCATTGATGTTAATGTATGAAAATGGTCCAAACCCTTGGGAGTCTTGGTTCCCACCATTGTTTATTCTGACAACAGGATATAATTGCTTACTTACTTGGCAGCAAACTTAACCATCTGCTTGCTTGCATGGTCTCCCACTGCAACAAGAGCCTGGACATTAAACTGCTGCTGACGTAGGACTAAGAAACACTGCTTCCCTGAGTAAGACAGAAAGAACGCAAGTGCATTAAAGATATACTTCAGGTTTCACAAAGAACAAAAATACTTCTCTACTTTTAAAATCAGGCCAAAATTTACTACATTTATCAGGCACGTACACATAAGTGTCCGGCGTCCACAGCCAAAATATAGACACATAGCTCACAAGCTGTGGTTGAAGAAACCTAAGTTCTTATCATGAGTTACAAAAAATGCTTCTAACATACTCTTCATGAGAACATAAGCAAATCACAAACAAATTTCAAGTAATTTCCCATTACTTTCAACATTCATTCATTAGTTACTCTATTCTACAGGCAAAGGCACTGCTTGGCCTGCCATGAAGCTTCCTTCAATGATGCAACACAAAAGTGCTAATAAAGCGCTTAACAAGACCACAAGCACTCCACAGGGGTGGTCCACCTACAGTATTCCTAGTGAAGGGCATTTTAAAGCATATTTAGATCAACATGATGGTTCTTTTCATCTTTTGTTTTCCGTCTTTATCACCTTCCCAATCCTTCATCTTTTATGATAATCTTATATTTTAAAACTCAGAATAGTTTACTTTTCTTTATGTTTTGTTCTCTTCAAACCTTATGGTTTTATTTTTACATATCTCAGGCCTGATTTCCCTTTCTTTTATACAACTGTCATCACTTATTTTTAACCTGAAAAATACTGCTTGTAACAGATTTCAATCATTATGTATCCTTTTGATACCCGTTTTCCTCTAAAGCAAACTCTTTTTAAAGTCTGATCAAATGCTAGAAAACGACTTCCTCATAAAAATGAGTTAAGTCTCTTCAAGATCATTTTTCTCATCAGATTGTCTTGCAAAACATCAAAAGATTATGACTTTTAAACTGAGAATTATCTTTTACATTAAGAATTAGCCTTGCAAAAGAAAGCACAAATGCAAACCAACTTATCATTTTCAACACACAGTATTTTGAAATGCAAATCAGTTAGTGATCATGAACTTAAAACAAGGCTGCAAACAAATGTCAACACTGACTCGGGAGTCATGTATGATTGACAGGTTTTTATCATTAAAAAAGATAATAATTTTCCCTTTTTCTCTAGCGTATGATCCAGTCCCAAAATAAACCTTTTTTAAAAAAAGTTGTATAGACAAATTCCAAAGGATTTAAGACAATGGATTGTTAAAACTGGCACAGAGGAACTTGCAGGTGGATCAGAATTACATTATCTTAAGAACTACTACTGAAACCACAGCCAGACACTATCCCCCTCAGAATACAATGCTGGAGAGAAATGGAAGCAATGTGTATATAGCAGTCCTAGGCTAAGCCAGGATTTAGTCTGAGTATTTTAGTAGCCTCAGCTAGAGGCAACCCAGACCTAAAGCTGTATTACAAAGCTCTCCTGTGATGAAATCCAGTAATCAACTCCAGTGCTGTACAAAGACCCTGAGACCACCAATGCCTGCACAGGAAAATGTCTATGGGTTAGCAGTAGGGGGTAACATTTAGTTTAATGGTTTGGTAGAGTGTAAAGACTTTGAAATCAAAAGCCTGGTGTATACTATCACTTCCTATGAAGAAGCCTGTGGGAAAATTATTAAACCACTTTCTGTACCAACTCTCAATCTGTAAAATGAAGAAAAAAATAGCGTACTACTCACAGGGCTTTCTTAAGGTTTCTTTTACAGTCATGAGGATTATATAGTATGCTTAAAGTTAAAGCCAGCCTCATTAATGTTAATTATTAACTAACATTTGTTATAATTAACAGTACCACTATTGAAGAATGATTATCATTCCTATTTTGTAGTTTGGTTACTATGTACACAAATACTATACTGGGTGCTGAGAACACAAAGGTAAATATTTGCTAGACACTCAAAAGAGATTATAACATGATAAAAATAATAAACCCATCTGTGAAGCACAATCTCAATTTTGTTTGTGTAAGAGGTGTCCTAAGATTGACTATAAAGCCCCACCTCACTCTCCCTTCAAAATAGTAAAAAAATGGAGCTGAGTGTTTAACTATAGGGGCAAGTACTTTCTAAATTTGAAAATCACAGAATATCTGTACACAAAAAAATAGAAGAAAAAACACTTAGATTGCCAAATGACATAATCTACATAAGAGTTTGTGTTTAATAATATAAAGATCTAAAGACTTATGACAAAAGAATGTTGAGAGTCCCGTGAGTAAATGGACAATAGATTAGAACAGATAATTTGAAAGAAAAGAAGAAACCACAGCAATAAAAGGAACAAAATATTACTGGTAATGGAAATAATGTAAGTTGAAGCAAACAGTGATGACATTATTTACCTCAAATAGCAAGGGTTTTGAAAAATAAATGCTCCATCATAACTTACTGATTACAAAGTAAACAATGTTTCTGGAGAACAATCTGGCAACAGGCATTAAAAGGCTTAGAAATATTCTCTTGACTCAATAAATACATTTCTTAGAATGTATGGCAAAGGAATTAAATATGGAAAGATTACCTAAAGAAATGGAAATTCTATTATCACTCACATTATATTTATGTAGTGTTCATTAGTAGAGAAGAAGTATGTGTGACTCCAATACTATAGTCTCCAAGCTTTTGGTGTTAAAGCACTTTGAAATCTCGGAGCTTTAATGGTCCACTTTTAAGGATTTTCAAGACTCAAAACAAAAAAATCAGCACTGGATTCCTGTTAAACAGAACTGTCAACTTAAACTACCTCTGCCAAGTATTTCTGAAACCAAGTTCTTGTCGTATGTTATGGCAGTAAACACAATTGTTCTTTCTCTGGTTGTGGTCAGTGATTTGTTTAGTTCAATGTTTTACAAGCCACTATCACACACACTAGGAATAGTGTGCACACTTTTTGTACAAATTTAAAAACAAAGGATGTGATCATGCTTGAAAATGCGTATTTCTTTTCTGAAAGAATTATAAGAAACAGCAGTGGTTATTTTGGGGGAAGATTTTGGTGAGATGGGAGGAGGCTATGAGACCTCTATTTTATATCTTTTCATACTACTGCAATTTTTACATCCATTTATTGTTTTTTTAATTTTCTGAAATGAATATTTCTCAGTTCACTAAAAAGTTCTACTGTTTCTGAGCAACTACTGTGAAGATAACAATAAACAATGTACTAATCATCGTTACTCTCCTATCTTGTTTTGAAGTTTTGTATCATTTTCTCTTTAAAAAAAGTTCTACTGTGTTAAGTATAGGAACTTCAGTGGACAGATTAAGTCAACTGTTAAATATTATTCATCTTTCTTCTTGCAACCTTGTAACACAAAAATAGTTTACAGAAAGGGAAAAAAGAAATCAATGCTCCAAACAAGTCAGCGAATGTACTATTTTCTGGATTTAACTGTTAAGTTCCTAACACTTGAAATTTATGTTGCATTTTGCTTAAGTTTTTAGAAGAGGTAGTTTATTTCTTAAATTCACACAGGAGTAGTGTTTTAGAATAATGTAAAGTTTAAAATCATCTTTTACAGAGGGAAGTACAGTTTACTTTTGAGCTGAAGAACACTGTAGGAAGCCAAGACAAAAGGTCTACTATCATCTCTGTTACGGTGATGACTCGGCTGTGAAGTGATCCTTCATGGGAGAACTAGGTTATCGAAAATGTGAGGTGCTCGTACATTTTCGTCTCTTCCCAGTATCTTTTAGCTTGTTAAGCTGCTGAGTTCACTACGTAGGCAGTGGACATCCTAATAGTCAACATTAATATTTTCCTACGTCATTTACATAAATCAGTTAGGGAATAAAGCAAGATTTAAGTATTTTAAGGTACTTCTAATTTATTGCTTCCCCTGAAATGGTATCACATAAATACAAATTAAAGTTCACAACTTTTATATTAAAAATCTTAAACTCAATATAATTTATAATATAATTTATAAATAATTTAATAATATAATTTTTAGGAGGAATAATATAAAAAGATATTTGTGGCAATGACTTTCACATACTACTATATAAAAGAAACTACATGTCTGAAAGAAACTACAGACATTCCAATTGCAGTCTCTCAATATGGACACTGAAGCTGATAAACTTTTACGCTTGAAAGAAACTAATTTTAAGCATATCATTAAAATTAAAAATCTTTCCCTGCTTCTATCTAAAACACTTCAAGGATGAATCTATTGTAAGAAATCTGGTTTTAAATTTTAAAATATTGTTTAAAATACTGCTTTTAATTTAAGAACAACAGATTTTTGTTATAGACTTTTTTAAATTTAATAAGACTGTCATACTTCTGACACTATAATTGTGACACTTTTATTTCTTTATTCATGATTTCACAGAGCTTTGCTCTACTTAAAATTGCCAGCATGGGTTGGTTCTCCAAATCTAGCTTTCTAACTTTTAGATGTGTTACTAACTTCTTCAGTTTCATTCAGCACATGAATGATTACAAGTAAGTCATATTTATTGGTATAATTTTTTCCTATGTAAGCTTTAGGAAAAAAGGAATAATAGCAATTAGGTTTCTGTAAATTCAAAGCAGAATGTTTGGTTAATTTTTTTAAAAGATAATGTGCATTTGCAGAAATAAAGAACACTGACAATTGCTACTGGCAAAGAGCCCCTGGAAAAAGGGGTACTGTGACACACCGGTGGGAACACAACCGAGTACAGTTTCTTAGACGATAACCTGAAATTAGAAATTTTAAATAAGCATGTACCTATCCTTTAATCTAGCAGTTTCACTTCTAGATGTCTATCTTGGAGAAATGCATCTATGCAGATGTATAATTAGTATCATGAAAGGATTTCCCCACAAACATTGTTAACTGAGTATTTTTTTAAAAGTTGTGAAATAATATATAAAGTGCAATGTAAAAACTCACACATCAAAAACAAAACCAAGCCATGTTGCATTAAAAACAAAGATTTGGAAAGGTACTGGACCGATTAACAAGAATGAATGCAAGGACTGGGACAAGCAGCAGAAAAGAACAAAGGGAATATCACTATTTCTGTATTTGTTGAAAAATTCACATGAAAGTACTTAATGTGTTATATGGGTAACTAAGTACTGGTTGAGTGTCCCTTATCTGAAATATTTGGAACTGGAGTGTTTTGCACTTCAATCTCCCCCCCCAAATGTTTGAATATCTGCATGTAAATAATTATACAACTTGAAATGGGACTCAAGTTGAAAAATGAAATGTGCCAGGCATGGTGGCACACACCTGTAATCCCAGCACTCGGGAAGTTGAAGCAGGAGGATCGTTGTGAGTTCGAGGCCAGTCTGGGCTACAAAGTAAGTTCAAGGCCAGCCTGAATTGCATAGGGAGACCCTGTCTCAAAAAAGACAAAAAAGAAAGAAAGAAAAAGAAATGCTTGTGTTTCATATACACAGTACACACGTAAGCTGAATGATGACTTTATACAACATTTTAAATAATTTTGTAGGAAAAAATTTCTATGGTATAGAATTTTCCACTTGTAGTGTCAAGTCTGTGCAAACAGTTTTACGTTTTAGAGTATTTCAGATTTCAAATTTTCAGATCAGGAATGCTCAAACTGTACTATAACTTAAAAACAGCATAAAATGATAAAAATCAGATTACAGATACAAAATGCTGAAAACCGTAAGACTGAAAGGAAAAGTAGCATTATATTAAAAAAAAAAAACTCTACTTGCATCTTTTGTAAATTGTGCTTATTCTAAAAACCCCAAAATGATGTATAAGAAATTCATTTTTATAAATCACTATGATTGCAAAAAGTTAACTGTCATTTGTGATATTCTATAAAGCTGCCACAGTAATGAAGTAGCAAATACGGAATCCCTGTTCCAAGAGGAAATATAGGCTTAGGTTCCTCTGTGCCTACGGTCACAATATTTTATCAGCTGATCAATACATAACTTCTTATGTTTCTTTTTAAAGACACTTTATTTAATACACAGTGTTGGCTAATCACACCAGTGCTTTCTCTGGAAGGCACAGCACAGCTTTTCTGTGCCTAGGACATTTTGAAATCATACGTGTTTACTTGTTTACAGTGTGAGGGTTGAAACACAAAGGAAGAGCATGACCGAGTTTGACTTTGGTTGGGAATCTGTGCACTGGGAAACTCACATTTTTGCTGCTCTGAACATGTGTATTTCTGGCATGTCTGAGAATGTGCAGGAAAGCATAGCAAGTATTGACTTTGAGTTTACAAATATATTTTATAATAAGCAAATGTGTAAATATATAACTCAAAGTGAGAAATAACTGCATTTGAAAATTTATTATATAGAAAATTTCAACAGAAAAAGCTAAGTGAATAATATAATAAATCTTTATATAGAATGGTCTCTCTGTCTCTATGAAGGTTTAGTTGCAGGAACCCAATGGACACCAAAATTAACAGATGCTCAAGTCCCTTACATAAAATGGTATATCGTATTTGCATATAACCTACATACACTGTGCTGTGTACTTTAAATCACCTCTAAAGTATAATACCTAACATAAGGTAAAAGCTATGTAAGTAGTTTTTATACTGTATGACTTAGGGATTCATGACCAAAAGGTAAGTGTTCAGTACAGTTGCAGTATTTTTCCTTGAATATTTTAAATCTATACTTGGCTGAATCCACAGATGCAAAATTCACAGACATAAGGGCTGAGTCTATATACATCACTGAACATATTCTGAGGGAAAAACTGCTGGAAAAAGGTCTGCTTGAACCCAACATCTGTACCTGATAAACAGAAAGCCTGGACTAGAAGAAAATTAGTTTTAATCTATACTTTCTATCTTGGTATTGTTTTCTAATGACATTTTATAAAGACCCCTCACATTTCTGAAGTAACCTGTAAGAAGCTTAAATTTCCATTACTTGAAAAATTCTTCAATATGGGAATCCCTGTAGTACTGAAAAATCTAATTATTGCAAGAAAAGAAAAAAAGAGATAAAACATCTGAAAGACAAGGATAAAATAATCACAATTTGTGAATAAGACCACTATGTCCCTACAATTTCATGTATTTTACTAATTACCAATTTATGATCATTCTTATTTCAGCTTTATCCCAAGCCAACTCTGAATTCCTATACTATTCTGAAACAAGCCCCAGTCATACTGTTACATCTATACATATTTTGGTATGAATCTCTACAAGAGGTCTTTAGAAAAAATAAGTTACCTCAGTACTATTATCTTAACTGAAATTTAATTCTTTAACATTAAAAATCCAGTAAATGTTCAAAAAGGCAAACAGTTGGAGAAGTCTCAAATGTCGTTTTTTTGAAACTATATTTAAACAAGATCTGAATATACGATCAGTTGAGAAGTCTCAAGTCTGTTTTAATCCATAGGTTCTCTTCTCACTTTCAATTTATTTACTGATGAAACCAGGTTGGTTTTGCCCATTGTTTTTTTTATAGTCAAAGAATTTTAATGGCTGCACCTCACTGTCATTTAATATGTTTCACAATGAACTATTACTACTTTTATAGTAAATGAAACAGAACCAATGTTTCCATTTTACAAATTAAAAATACTGTAAATGATGATGTAGAACTACACAAAACACTGGTATAAACTCATTTTTTAAAAAAACAAAACAAAAAAAGCATTAGGTTAGTTTAAAACAATTCTTAAATATCACTTCAAATTTTAACACTTTTTTATCCGATGGCGGGTAGAACAACAAATGAGTCTTCTTTCCCCCTTCCTCCTCTCTTTCATGAGGACTGAACCCAGGATCTTTGCACACAGCTTCAACCACAGCAATTTTTAGAAAAACAGTCTCACTACGTCCCCCAGCTTGGGCTTAAACTGTGACCCACCTTCCTGAGCCTCCCAGAGTTTGGGGTCAGAGGTCACCACTATGCCCAGCATAGGGTTTAGTTTTTGCACTGTTTGAATTTTAAAATATATGTACTGGTAATTTTAAATTAAAAAAGAGGGCTGGGGATATAGCTCAGCGGCGCAGTGTCTGCCTGACAAGTGCCAGGTCAAGAGTTTGACTCCTGGTACCAAAAAAAAGAAAAAAGAGAAAAAAATTTAAAAAAATAAAAAAGAGAATGCAGACCAGGCATGGTGGCACACACCTGTATTCCTAGCACTTCCAGCACTTTGGAGGCAGAGGCAGGAAATCACCAGGAGTTGAAGGCCAGCCTGGACCACACAGTGATACCCTGCCTTGAAGGCAGGAAGGCAAGAAGGCAAGAAAGAAAATAAATGTGGGCCAGGATATAGCTCAGAGGCATAAGTGCCTGCCTGGCAAGCGCAAGGTTGTAATGTATTTCCATTTAATTCCTCTAAAATTCTCACTACCTATGAATCATTTACTGATTTATTTTATGATATACAAAACAGGAAAATTACACTGGAAATTCTTTTAAAAGAGCTTTAAATCCTTTGGTCTGTCTAACATAACATTCACAGACAAGATGTTCTCTCCTGTATCATCCTGGATCATAACTATAAAATTCTTGTGATTTGTTTCAGATTTTTAGGAATGTATCATGAACTAGGAGACAAAACAGTTTGTCACCAATGGAAAAAACCACTTGCAGACAATCTGTTTTTTCTCTAAAGTGAGGTTTTGTAATTGTCTTTCAGTTTTTTAAAATATGTTTGGTCTTCTCAATTACAGTGAGCAACACAATAGTGTAAGATCCAGAAGACAACAAATAAATAAGTTTAGTACTTATATATTTACTTGTGGTTCACTATGGTTCATTATTAGGTGTTTTGCAGGAAATAAAGCACTTAAAAACCTAAAAGGGAAGGCAAATAAGTAGCTATCATATGTGGAGAAGGACATTCTTTAGTTACTCTTTCAAAGTATGACCTCAGGCCTCACCAAGCCATACTAGCAAAAGCATCGATGGAAAGAAAATGACTGCAGGACCTGTGTCCCTGTGGAAAGCCTGGGGGACAACACTAGATGCTTTGCTGAGATATGCCCAAAGGAATGGTAACATGATGGCTAACTAAGGCAAGTCTTATTTCTGTGGTAACTGAGTTGTGCTGTCCTTGCTAAACCTGTTGATATCCTTCCATTTGCCATGCTGTCTCCTTTGTTCTTTCTCAATAAAAGGTTACTGAAAATGGTAATTGGGGCTTCAGTCCAAGAAGCTGCAACCCCTGATCCCAGAATTACGCCTCTCTTGTTTTTCTTGTTTCTCTTGCTTTTCTTTTCATCCAAGGCACCTCATTCTCGGGACCTGTCACCCTGGACAGAAACGGAATACAGACCAATAGCCATACTCATTTATTTAGTTATTGAGGACTTATAAACATAGTGCAACTATGCTTACTGTAGGAGAAGAAATTGAGGATTGGAAAGGTTAGGCAATTCGTTAAGGTAACAGATTATAACCAGTGGTTTAGGTGTCAGTCTATCTCACTCAAAAGTCCTCACTTACAAATATGGGGGAAATATCACTTACTTATAAGACATGGAAGGAATAAAATGAGAGGTATTTTTTGCATTGTCTTTTTAAGCAGTGATCTTGATATATACAGATACAGAAGAAGGAAAACAGCATGACTGGTAGCAAAATTCAGTCTCTTTGTTTTGTTTTCTTTTTTTGTCTTTTTGAGACAGGATCTTGCTATACAGTTCAGGCTGGCTTTGAGCTCACTTTGTAGCCCAGGTTGGCCTCAAACTCACAACGATCCTCCTGCCTCAGCCTCCTGAGTGCTGGGATTACAGGCCTGTGTCACCATGCCCAGCAAAATTCAATCTCTCTGAAGTCCAGAATTCAGACACTGGAAAATAAAAACTTGCATGCTTATATCTGGTAACCTGAGCAACTGATTTAAAGACAACAATATGCAATGGAACAACCATTGGTGAATTCCTACCATCTTGTCTAGTGAAACTCTGTACTGTCTCTGGTTAATTATTTTTTATTCTCTTTAATGGTTTGAACAATCTTCCATTCTTATGTCTGGTAATCTGAGCAACTTAGTTGAAGATAACAATATATAACAACTATTGTTAACTCCTATCATTTTGTTTTGAAACCCTGTATCACTTTTAATGTTCTTGCTTTGTGTTATGTTTGTGATGCTGGTATTTTGCTATTGTTTTTTTTAATACTCTCTTTAAAATAAAAAAAAAAAACTAAGTGAAGGAAAAAAAAGGAACTGGGAAGGAACTGACAGGAAAATATCAGAAGTTAGAAAGTCAGTGCACAACGCAGGCAAAAGAACAAGACAATCTGAACACTTGGTTTGTGGTCTGTGGCTTACTAGAAAGGGAACCTGGCTCCCCAGGAGAGAGGTAAGTGCCCAGGGATGAGAGACTCAGAGAGAAATGGTGGCACAGTCCATGGCTGTTGTGAACTCCAAAGCTGCTCTGAGTTTTGCTGGGAGAGGGGGATATTTCTTCCACAAAGCAGGCAATATAACTAGAGAGGGCTTTTGTATCAAGAATGACCACTGATGTTTCTTAAGCCAGGGGCCAGCATCCCAAGCCTATAGCTCATGGTGCTTCTCCCACTCTGACTCATGAGTTCAGACTGCAGAATTGGGGCTGGGGATTTAGCTCAGCGGCAAAGTGCCTGCCTGGCAAGCGCAAGGTCGTGAGTTCGGTTTCCGGAACCAGAGAAAAGCCAAAACCAAAACCAAAACCAAAACAAAAAAACCAGACTGCAGAATTTGTGCTCTCTGGACCAATAATAACACTTTCCTGTAATCACTCACTCTTCAAGGAAAAAGTCATTTTGAAAAAGATTTCATCATGTGAGGAATAGTACCAAGTGGAATAGCACTTGTACAGAACTGAAATATTTCATAGAATTGTCAGAAATGATCCTGAATTGACAATGGCTCTCACAATGGAAAACACATTCAAAAACTCAGTTGCATTTGATCTTCCATGAGTAATGGAAACTGAATTCTATCTTCCTTTAAGTACAGAATCACCTCCTCCAGACACTTCCCTGGTGCACTCATTCTCAGTCCTGGATTGAGTTCGTCCCTGAAGTCTCTTGTTGTCTCAGGTTTTTCTCTGCTCTAATAGTGTTCCTTCATCCTCCTGACTCACTCATTGGACAGAACTCTCTCCAGGACTTTTAAGGGAACTGGAATAATTTGAAACAATTGAAAACACTTGCAAGCTTTACTGTGTGATATGACTGTTACATCTTGTAATATGGGGAAAATGCAGTTTCAGGTATATTGTTGGGAATTTCTCCTGGTATAGTAAAGCTTAAGAGGAATCTAAACCCCCTTCTTAAAAAACCACAAAGCAAAAAATACATATTCTCACCTGTATCTCTAGTTAGAATTATCAATAGAAGGTTATGAATGTAACTGGGTGTAGGATGAGGAAGCATATTTCTTGCTTATAAAATGGAATTCCCCCATCAGTCCTGCTTTAATTATTCAATTTGGGTAATTATTCGATTTGGGTAATTATTTGAATTCAAGTAACTAGATTTGGTCCATTTATAGCATTTTTATTAATTTTATTAGTAAAAAGACTGATAAAAGTGATCCATCTGAACTGCCAGTGGTACAAAGCACCGGGATAGGCATACATGTACCACTAGTGGTTCAAGCCTACAGGAACTTGTTTAATAGGAAGAACCTGAAAGCTTTCCCTCTAAAATTAGGAAGACAAGGATGTCCATCTCAAAATATTAATCAGAGCAAACAGGCAAGAGAAAAAATAACAGGGATATAATAGAAAAAGAAGGGGCTGGGGATTTAGCTCAGTGGTACAGTGCCTGCCTGGCAAGCACAAGGTTGTGAGTTCAATTCCTAGTACTGGCAGAAAAAAAAAAAAGAGAAAAAGAAGATATCAAATTAACATTATTTGCAGATGACATGTCTTCTACATAGAAGACTTAAAAAATTCCACCAAGACTCCTAGAATTAAAATCAAATTCAGTAGCATAAGAGGATGCAAAGTCAACACACAAAAATCACAACTTTTCTGTACACCAACAATAAACTCACTAAAAAAGAAATTAGGTAAATAACATCTTTGACAATAGCATCAATAAGAATTAAATACTTAGGAATTAACCTAACCAAGGAAGTAAAAGACCTCTACAGTGTAAACCAAAGTACACTGAAAAAGGAGATCAAGGAGGACCTCAGAAAATGGAAAGGTACACTGTTACTGGACAGGTAGAATAAATACTATATAGTTAAAATGATCATACTTCCAAAACTGATATACATATTTAACAAAACTGATATACATATTCAATCCCAATCAAAATACCAACAACAGAACTAGATAAAACAGTTCTAAAATTCATATGGATCCACAAGAGACTTAGCATAGCAAAACCATCTGGGCCAACAGAAGTATGACAGGAGGCATCACAGTCCAGACTTCAAGTTATACTACAAAGCTACAGGGATAAAACAGCACGGTACTGAAGAACAAAACAAAAACAGACAGACAAGTGGGTCAATGGAGCACAACAGAGAATGCAGAACTTGAGGCACAGCTACCTGATCTTTGACAAAGAGGTCAAAAACTTATGCTAGAGAAAGGATAGCTTCTTTAACAAATAGAGCTTGAAAAACAGCTGTTCACACACAGAAGATTAAATCTAGACCCTTATCTCTTACCATGAACCAAACTAAAATCAAAATGAATCAGAGATCTACATATTAAAACAGAAACAATATGGTGGGAGACAAAACAGGCAAAACTCTTGAAGATAGAGGTATAGCCCAAGGCTTTCTGAACAGAACCTTAAGTATGCAAGAAATAACACCAAGAATCAACATGGGATCATATCTAATTAAAAAAGTTTCTGTACAGCAAGGACACAACCAATAGAAGAGACAACCTATAGAATGGGAAAAAGTTTTTGCCAGCTATTCCTCAGACAGAGGACTAATATCTAGACCACTGGTGGCGAACATATGACACATGCGCCACAGTGGGCTATTTGTATCACTGAAAGCTAAGAACTCAAAAAATACAGCCCCCCCACAAAAAAACCCAATCAAAAAATGGGCAACTGAAATGAACAAATACTTCTCAGAAAAGAAATACAAATGGCCAATAAATACATGAAAAAATGTTCAGCATTTCTAGCCATAAAAGAAACACAAATTAAAACAACACTGAGATTCTCTTACTCCAGAAACAATGGCTATCGTCAAGAAATCAGATAACAGAAATGTTGCTGAGGAAACAGGGAGAAAAAGAAACTCTCTATACTGTTGGTAGGAATGTAAACTAGGACAACCACTATGGAAATCACTCAGTATGGAGATTCCTCAAAAAACAGGCATTCCATTTGACCCAGCTATTCTCCTTCTAGATATCTCCCTGAAAGAGTTAAAGATATCATATTACAGTAATATGTGCATTCTCATGTTTCTAGCAGCACAATTCACAATAGCAAAATCTTGGAAGCAGCATATGTCCATCAACAGATGAATGTATAAAGAAAATGTGATATTCATACACAATGGAGAAGTGCTCTACTAAAGAAGGATAAACTTGAGTCATTTGTGGGAAAATTAATGTACCCTGAAACCATAATGTTAAGTGAAATAAATCAAGACACAATAACTTAAATATTGCATGGTTTCTCTTACAGAAGAAACTGAAAATAAACATAAAGAGCAAAATAAAAGATTTTTTCCATATGGGAAGAGGACCACAAGATGGAGTAGGGAGGGAGGAGGGAGGAGGGAAAATGGATAGAAAAAACCAAAGAATTAAGATGTGTTATGTACACACACCAACTCCCCACAAGGAGTGTGAGCATTATGTACTACAAAAATGTACTACTAAAGAGACTTGAAAATAAAAAAATTAAGTTTTAAATTTAAACAAACAAAATAATGGACATACATTAATTCTATAATAGCAATATTTTAAAACACAATAAAAATGGTGTAAATGGGATGTATTCTACACAGTATTATAGAAGATAGAACTCTACTAAAGATACAGTGTTTTACAGAATTTCAGGATTTTGTTCCTGTATCATGAATTAGTAGGAGACTTTGGGCAAGTAGCTTTAGGACTGTGAATCTCAGTCTCCTCATGTATAAAAGTAATGTTTGTTCCGCCTACTTTAAATATTTATAGAGACAATCAAATGTCAAAAGTATACAAAAAATAATACAACTATAAACCAATATAAATGTCATTAATATTTTCAGACAGTGCATAAGAAACTATGGTTTGCTGCAGCCACGCTAATGTTCCTGTTGTTGTTAATGCTAAACTCTTAGCATAGTTGGAAAAAATTTTCTACAGTGTGGAAAATGTTCTGTATTTGTGTTGTCCAAAAGGGGAGGCAGTGCCACATGTGGTTATCAAGCACTCAAAATAGAGCTAGTGTGACTGAATTTCTGGCTTTAAATTTAAATAGCTACATGTGGGCACTGGCTACTGTGCTGAACAGCCCAGACTCAACCTGATTCTCTTGTACTTCTCTCCCCACAATTACAAATAGAAATGTCTTAGCATACAAGAACCTTTTCAAACATATTCTTTGCAATAGTTAAATGTTTGAGAAACACTAAAAAGTATCTTTAAGCCTTAGATTTTATCGAAGCCATTAGGGTAACATTATTTTTAAGATTGTCTTACAGGAACCTGAAACTAACTAACCATGAAATAATACTTCACAGTGATTTAAGAAAGAAAAGCTGCATGTTTCTGTTTTGTTTTTATAGATTTACTTTGGTGTGTGAACAACTTAAAACACTGTTAAAAAGATAAAAGATAAAAAACTCAGTGTTCTTATCATGCAGAAGGCCTATAATCATTAAATCAACTTTACCTTTAGCTCTGCTTGTATGAACTCTTGCACGCACCCAAACAACTTCATCAGCTTTTTGTACTGTCAAGTCTTTAACCAAAGCCAAAACTCGATCTGCAATAAACAGTAAAGCAATTTTTAAATTCGAAACTTAACAATGTTTTGTTCCTGAAAGCGTGAAAACTTAAGTAATTCTCAATTTGATAGTACTTTTTTCTCTGTCACCTTCAGTGCACATTTTATCACAGTCTTCATCACCAAAAGCAAAGAAAACGAAATAGGAATTTCAAAGCTACCAGGCATCATAAAAGGATTTCCGCTAAGCATTGCCAACAGACTTTAAAACTCAAGCCAACTTCCAAGTCTACTGTGTAAACTCAAAACAGTGAAAGAGAAAAGTGAGACAAAGCATCATAATATTTGAAAATGAAGATTTGAAAACCCTGAGACTGAAAAACATCTGGCTTACTGACTAAGCAATCAAAATTTAAACCTAAACAAAGTACCATTAATCTGAAAGAGTGGGCTAAGAGTGATGATTAGGATCATTTTTCAACTTACTAGTAAGGGAGAAGGCTAGGGCAGGCTAAAACTAGCTGGGAGAGTAGGTATGACCTATTAATTACAAAATCCCGGGAGGGTGTGAGAGACTAGCTAGGGAAGTAGGTGTAACCTGTTCATTAGAAAATCCCAGGACATATGTGCAGAACAGCTCCCAAAACCCTGCTTGTGGACTTCTCATGAGATCTTAAGCAGGTTTTTGATAGGATGGTCCCAGACCTGGTACCAGCATAGGAAATATGAAAAAAAGAGAGCCACAATTGAGCTCTTGCTATTGTGTCCCTTCACGATAGCCCAATCTATCCCCTATAGTGTACTTTTTCCTACCTTTATTTGGCCGAAACTCACATCTGCAGAGTTTGCTTTTTCCTACCATTCATAAATGTAAAACTTTATCACCATTTGTGCTGGATCAATGTTTTGCTCGGGACAGAAAGAATCTAAAAATCACCTCTAGAAGGAGACTCTAGCACTCCAAAATCTGGTAATACTAGCCTTACAGTAAAGGAATTGGGAAAAATGTAAGCCGATGGGAACGGAAACTATTTTGAGCAAAGTATTAAGATTTTTGCAGAGGTGCTAATACTCAAATTATAGCACTACCAAAGGAGCTAATGAGGACAGAAGGTCAAAGGCTCTCGGTCAGATGGCCTGGGTTCTCATCCTAGGCCTGGCAGATTCTTGGCAGTGTGAGGCAAGTTTCTTATTTCTCAACTTTGGTTTGTTAAGAGCTTTTAAGGATTTTGTAAGGATTAAATGAGAAAATGAATGTTGGGAGCTGGGCGAGGTGGTGCACTCCTGTAATCCCAGCACTTGGGAGGCTGAGACAGGAGGATCATTGCAAGTGCAAGACCAGCCTGGGCTAAAAGTGAGCTCAAGGCCAGCCTGAACTGCATAGTGAGATCCTGTCTCAAAAATTTAAAAAAAAAATTAAAAAAAAAAAATGAATGTTGGGAAAGAGTCAAGCAGAACAAGAGTTTAATAAATAATAGCCAACAATAGAATGCACCAAATCAGCAAAAAGATATACCAAGTAGGACTCATTCCCAGAGATGCAGAAATGTGTTAACATATGGAAACAAAGAAATGTAATATACCACATCAACAGAACCAAGGATAAAAACCACATGATCATTTTAGGAGATACAGAAAAAGCATTTGACAAAGTCCAACACCCATTCATGATAAAATCCCTAAGGAAAATTGGAATAAAAGTTCTTTATTTCAATCTGATAAAAGGTACCTATGACAAACCAAGAGCCAACATCATACTAAATGGTCAAAAACTAAAAGCTTTCATTCTAAAATCAGAACAAGACAAAGATGCCCACTATCACTATTCTTGTTCAATGTTCTGGAAATACTGACCAGAGCAATTAGACAAGTGAAAGAAATAAAAGGGAAATGGACAGGAAAAGAAGTTCAATTATCATTATTTGCCGATGACGTATTTTACATAGAAGACCCCAAAAACTCCACCAAAAGACTTCTAGAATTTATAACCAAATTAGGTAGCATAGCAGGATACAAAGTCAACACTTAAAATCAATAGCATTCCTGTCCACAAATAACAAACTGACTGAGAGAGGAATTAACAAAACACCAGCTTTCACAATAGCATCAAGAAAAATGAAATACTTAAAATCAATCTAACAAAGGAAGTAAAAGACCTTTACATTCAAAACTATAATACTCTGAAAAAGGACACTGAAGAGAATATGAGAAAATGGGAAGATATGTCTTGTACTTGGATAAGGAGAACCAATGTACCAAAAATAGCTGTACTTTCAAAACTGTTACACAGATTTAATGCAACCCCAATTTAAATACGAATAGCATACCTTACAGAACTAGAGAAAACAACCCTAAAATTCATATTGAACCAGGAGAGACCTAGAATAGCAAAAGCAATTTTGGGCAATAAGGGCAAGGCAGGCATATCACAGATCACAATGATAAAAACAGCACAGTACTGGCAAAAAAACAGATCTAAAGATTAATGGAACAGAAGATGCAGAAACAACTCCGAACACACTCAGCTACCTTCTCTTTGACAAAGGGGCCAAATACCTTCACTGGAAGAAAGACAGCCTTTTTAATAAATGGTGCTGGGAAAACTGACTTCCACATGCTGTAAATTGAACTTAGAACCTTATCTTTTACTGTGCACTAAAGTAAAATCAAAATGGATCAAAGACCTAAATATAAAAGCAGAAATAATCTGCTGGAAGATAGAACAGGTAAAACTCTTGAAGACATAGTGTAGGCAGACTTTATGAACAAAACCCCAACCACACAGGAAATATTACAAAGAATCAACAACTGAGATCACATCAAATTAAAAAGATTTTGCATAGCAAAAGAAACTACCAACAGGGTGAAGAGACAACTCACAGAATGGGAAAAGATTTTCACCAGCTATTCCTCAGATAAAGGACTAGTATCGAGAATATATAAAGAACCCAATCCAAAAATGGGCTTCTCAAATAAATAGATACTTCTCAGATGAAGAAATACAAACAGCAAATAAATATATGAAAAAAATGTTCAACATCACTGGTCATTCAAGAGATGCAAACAAAATAATGCTGAGATTTCATCTCACTTCAAAATGAATGGCTATCATTAAGAAATCAACCAATAGCAAGCGCTGGTGAGGCTGTGGAGAAAAAGGAACTCTTCTTCACTGTTGGCAGCAGTGTAAATTGGTGCAACTAGTATGGAAATCAGTGTGGAGAGTCCCCAAAAAAACTGAAATGAGAGGTTCCATTTGACCCAGCTATTCCCTTCTTAGTATCTTCCCAAAAAAGAGTTAAAGACATCACATACTACAGCAATATATGCATACCCATGTTTATAGCAGCACAATTTGTCACAGCTAAGTCCTGGAAATAGCCCAGGTGCCTATCAACACATGAATGGATAAAGAAAATGTGGTTTTTATGTACAATGCAGTACTACTCTGCCAGAAAGGAGGATAAATTTGAGGCATTTTTAGGTATATGGATGCACCTTGAGATTTTACTTTTAAGTGAAATAAGTCAGAAACACGAGTTTAAATATCACATTGTTCCTCTTGTGTAAGAAACCCAAAGGATAAACAAGGAGCAAAATGGAGGACAGATATAGGGAAGTAGGAAGAACGTGTTCCAGTGGGAAAGGGAACAATGGAGGGGACAGGGGGAGGGAAAAGGGATTCATAAAAGAGAATGGAAAGGAAAAATGAAAAAGCTTCTGTAAACAAACGGGAAGAAGGGTTGAAGGGAGGGGAGGGAAATGGGAAAAAAGGAAGAATTAAGATAAATTATGTGCAGGTACAGATTCCCTATGATGAATGTGATCATTATGTACAGCAAATATGTACTAATAAAAAGCTGATAAACAAAACGCGACAGGCAATAAGTAAAAAGAGCATTAAATATAAATGTATATATTGTATATATTCTCTGATATATCAGTTTATATCCTAAGCAATAATAATACATGTGCAAAAATAAATACCTAATAGCTAAAAGAGAGAAATAAAGTTGGGAAGATGGGTAACAGATGGCTTCCTGAAAGCATGCAAAAGAGCTGCCTGTGATGAAAGGCGTTACTGACCACTCTTATTCACTAAGACGAGTTAAATCTTACTTATTTAGGTAATTTTAAAAAACTGTCATTTAAAATATTCAACAACTTGTTTTTTTTCTTTTTTAGATCAAGACCTAAACCTAGCTATGAATGTCATTTAAGCTTTTCAAAATTATACCTTTACTTATGCCAGGCCTACTTAGAACTTCATGAAGAGCATTCCTGGCATTAGAAAAGGAAGTTTCTATAATCATATAGCTACTAACCTGGTTTTTCTTGTGATTGTATCATTGAAGATATTCCATATCTCTCCTTAGCATAATCCTACAAAAAAAGTTTCTTGAATTATGACTTGTTATTTAAACACATAAACACAAATAACCATACTGTAATGAATTTATTTTTCAGGTTCATTTCATTAATCCAGTCAGCAGTTTTTAAATATGGCAATTTATCGTTCAATGGTAATCTGTCACCCATTTACAGACATATCTACAGAAATAAAAAGCACCTTGTTTCTGGTTTGTTTTGGAAATCATCAATGCAGCTGCACTCTCAAGATAAAACTTACACATATGTACAACACACCTTAACTACTTTCTTGAAAAAGGGTGACCAAACTACTTCACAGCAGGAATATAAATTTCCTTGTGAAGGAAGTAGGATAAAGTACTACAATTTTATTAACTATTGCTTTGGAGAATCAATGCTTTGGGTAAGCCATGTCCACTTTTTAGAAATCTGAGATGCTGAACAAAAACTAACTACAACATTCCTTTTGTAAAACAGCATCTAAGAATGCACCAGCTTCCTGTTTCTAAAAACTAGCTTGAGAAAAAGTTTACAAGGGCTACCCAAAACGACAATACAAAAACATCAAATTTCCGGTCACAAAGTTAAGAATAGGAAACGGGAGACTTCAGGTTCAGGGTACTAACAAATTATACTCACGAAACAGGTGTGTGGACTTTTAGTACTATTCATATTTCAGAAACCTTTATTCCATTTAATATGCTGAGTTGGCGTATTGATTATATAGCTTACCAAACTTTAGAAAATTCCTCAATATATAAACTAGGACCTCCGCTCAATAGCACACAACTTGTGGAATGGTTCAAACTTCGGCTTCTGTAAAGCACTTAAGGGTCAGGGGTTCATCTCAAAGGCAGTCTCTATAATCTTTGCTATGTACGTCACTGGATCACGGAGCAGAATGAGAATAAAAATGTGTTCTTTAAAGCTGTCATATTCAAAATGGTCATTAAACATACTGGCAGGTAGATGGCTTTGCAAAGTACTGTGATTACTTGCTAAAACACTGGGAACACTAGGGCTGAGAAGAGATCAGTTACCGGTGTTACCAAAATTTTCCCGGGGAGGGGTGGGGGTTGGGTTCGGATGTGCATTGCGTGCAGGACGTGCCTAACCAAGGCTTTAAGCCTGACCCCGCCGCTTCTACTTCCGGGGCAGTAGGTGCCTCGCGCCCACCCCACCCAGGAGACGGTTCTCGCAGGCCACGCGACCCGGCGAGCAAAGCGGGCCGCTGCTGGCCCGCCACGCTGCTCCAGCCACAGGCGCGCAGGCCCCGCGGAGGTTTCGGGAGCACAGACCCGGGCCCGCGGCCTGCGCCGAGACCGCGAGGGCAGGCCCTGCTCACCCCACTCCCTCTCTGCGGGCGCGGTCCGGCACAGTTTGCCCTCCCAGGCCCGGGGACGGAGGAAACCCACTTCCGCCGCATCCATGATCTCCCGCGGCTTCTCCTGACTCTTGCGGCTGGCGCTGGCGCTGGGCATCGGGACTCTGAATCCGGGAGTGGACACCACCCTCCCTCGGAGGCTTCTGCACGGCCGGTCAAGGGTCTTCTCCCTCCCGGGCAGTCTCCGCCCTCGGACCCTCCTCCGGTGTCAGGACTGGCGCGGACTCCGCCTGGAGGGGCGGCTCGGGAAGGATCGCGAGAACTGCAGCTCTCTCGAGATCGCGAAGCATAGGGAAGCGAGCGGGGGCGGGCGGTCACCTGTGCCTCTCCAGGTCCCACCCGTGCGGGATTGCCCTTAAATAGAAGAGAATCACCGGGATTGCCTCTAAGGGGCGGAGGCCCAGGGTACTTGTTGGCTCTTGCCGTAATGGTCTGGCTTCCGGTTTAGGCTTTATCCTGAGTGTGTCTTCTGCTCTGGTCTCCCGTCAGCCCTTCCAACTCCTACAGGTTTCAATCACAGACTGGTGGCCAGAACACCCACCCGGGCCCGGGCCTTGGCTTTTCCTCGTATGTACATCCGGGTCTGGTCTATGCTTCTCCCAGTGGAGGTGAGCTGCCTGGGGTCCCAAGAGGCACCTTGACAGACCATTGCTCCGCGAGTTGGGGCACAGACTGCTGGGTTGTAGGCAGTTGGCTTGCTAACTGGTTGCTGGCACCTACGTGAGAAGTGGAGACACATGGCAACAACAGGCCCCACACGGTTGTGCTGATTGCCTTGGTGTGTTGCACTGTTAGAGGTAGTGCACAGGGTCGGCTTTCCAGTGGCTGAAGCCCCCCACGTTAGGCTTAAAAACAAACAAAAACCTACTAGTAAGTCTTTTATTGAAAGTAATTTCAAGACTTGGTTACTATTTGCTTCGCTAGATTTCTTTCCATTAAGTTTCAACCATCTTTGTGATGTTTTGGCTTGGCAGAGAGCGGCACAGTTAATGCTAGTTAAGGGGTTCAGGTAGACCCCAGCACAAACCAAAGGTCTTCGGAAGTGCCTTCCTTCAAATGTTGGGATACAATACCAGGATAGACATTGTCTTTGCTCTAATGTAGCTGTTATTTGCAGGTGGGGTAAAATTTTGTTCTCTATTTTATTGGTTTAGTTTGTTTTTGTTTGTAGTACTTCTCAGAGACCTAGTCTGTCAGATGCTCCTGTTAGCATAATCTCAGAGGCAGGCAGACAACCTCTTAAAGTGGCTGACTGAAAGTGACACATGTCACATTTTGCTCCTATTTTGTTGGTCCAAAACAAGTCACACAACCATTCCTGATTCTATGAGCAGGAGAATCCACTCATTCCTTAGGGAGTGACATGGAATATTTGTGATCAATAATACATTCCATTAGAAATATATTTCATAATATTCATAGAATTCCAGCACAGAAGGAGTGTGAAGTTGCTTCATTTTGGTACTGTATTTTTAAGGTTTTTATTCTTTCAATTAGGTATGGTGCTAATGTATGAACTGATTGTCAGAAATCTGAATACCAATCCGGACTATTGTCCCTTTTCTAGGGTAGAGATTTGACATTTTCCTCTGTCCACGAAGCCTCTCCAGGTACCTCCATACTCTGGCTTCTCTGTCCTGATAAGAGTATTGTCATTTGGGTCATGGCCTTGGAGGAAGACTGAGAATATAGTCTTGTTTTTGTCCCTTTTCCTGGTAGTAATAGAAAAGAAACATTTTCCAGATCAGCGGTCACATGCTGTGTGCCTGAGGGCGTGTTCGTCTATCCTAGTATCTAGTAAAGATACCATAGGAACCACAGAGGCTACGGTTTGGTTGAATTTGTCTACTGTCAACATCCTTGATCTGCCTGGTCTGTTTGGAGCCATTCTAGCAAAAACAGGAATATGATGGAGTGTTGACTATCGGATCTTTAACTGTTGACCTAATCAGCATCTAATTTGAGTCTTGACAGACCATTCTGTGGTTCTTAAGGAACATAAGAGGATAGGTAGTCACCTCCCACTCAATTCCCTACAATTTTAGGAGGCTGACACGAGAGGTTTCTCATCACTTCCAGGGTTCTAATTATGTATGGGATTTCTTGTTTCCCTTCCCCAGTAGAGTTGCAAAGCATAAAACTGCTTAACAGGAGTCTAGAATTGTCTCATCAACAAAAGGTTGCCTCGCAACGCCTTGCGGACACCTGCTCTATTTTTTGTTCAGTTTTGTTTTTGAGACAGGGTCTCACTGTGTAATCCAGGCTGGCTTTGAACTCACTATGTAGCTGAGGCTGGCCTCAAACTTGTGCTGATCCTCCTGCCTCAGCCTCCCAAGTGCTAGGATTATGGGCAGGCACCACCACACATGGCTCAGATACATTTTGTTTTAATGTTACCTTCTTGATATGTGAGACAAGGATCATAGGGAACTGGCACCTTTGGTTGGTTTGTTCACTGTCTGTGTAATAAACTATCTGAATCTAAAAGTGGTGTGACTGATCAAGTCAGTCAAGCCTTGACCTCGGCCTTGCTTGTTTTGAGATCTCCCTCAGCTGTTTGGTGAATCCTTGATTGTCTGCTTATGTTAAAAGTGGGAACTTAAAAACCTGAGCACTTGTGTGGGAGTTATCAGCTTTGAGTTGTACGGTATGATGATCTGGTTGAGCCACATGATGAGCAAGATCAGCTGTTGGTATCTTCAGATCTTCCATTTGGTTGGTCAGATTATTCATTAAAATAAACATTTTGATCTTCTGCCTAAAGAGTAAAGGCCCGATTGCCAGTATTTTGAGGGGCTCAGCATTCAACATGTATTTGGTCTCTGAATTTCCCTAGTTTTAGCATAGTACTAGTTCCTCAAATCAAAAGATCCATCCGGTTACTCTCTCCAGAGGACCCATCATATCAAGGTGGGAGAAGACGCTTGCCACAAGAGTGGAGTAGGGAGGAATCCCTGTCTTCTCACATAGGCTTCCCCCAAATTCCTTATTATACCTTCCCGTTCACCTCTTACTTCCAGAGATACTTGGTGCAGCCTGTTCTGAGTCTTTTGAGGTTCCTATGATATAAATTAAATTGTTTCTCCTGAAGCCTGAGGACTCAGCTTTCATACCTGCTAAGTAAGTTACTACTAGTCTGTGTGCTTTCTAGCATTCCACATTTTGGGAATGTTCTTCCTGTTCTCCCATCTTCTTGATTATAGTTTTTGTGGTGGTGGTGGGGTGGAAGCAAAATTAGATCTGCCACCTCAGCATAGAAGTCATTTTTCAGGAGTCATTTTTATTTTTATAATGTCAGTGTATACAAATTTTCTAGCAGATAATTGATACTTATCATGATAAATATTAATGTTCATTTATTCTTTCAGTGAATATTTATTTCTGGTACTAGGAATTAAGCCCAGGGTCTCATTCATGGTAGGCAAGTTCTCTACCACTGAGATATATTCCCAGCCCTCAGTATTTACTGAGTGCATTAGTCTAGACATTTGGGATGTATGAGAGAACAAAAATAGACAAAAGATCCTTGTTCTTGTTGATCTTATGTGTGTGAAGCTGAAGGTGCATTGGAGACCCCAGGAGTTTAGAGAAGCCAGGAATGTGGATTATCTGAGGAAAACTGCAAGGAGGGAGCAGAGTGGGCCCAAGAGAGAAGCCATATAAGCTACAGCCACCAGAAGTGCCATAGGAGCAGAACCACCCAAGCCCTTTGAAGTTCATATCTGCCACAGATTGCCTCAAACGCTACACAAGGAACTGTAGGACTTAATGTTTGCCCTACTGGGTTTTAGATTTGTTTTGGTCCTGTTGCTTTCTAGCCCTCTATTTGTACCTTTTGGAACGGTAATACTTATGCCAT
Organism: Chinchilla lanigera; assembly: GCF_000276665.1. Taxonomy (NCBI): domain Eukaryota; kingdom Metazoa; phylum Chordata; class Mammalia; order Rodentia; family Chinchillidae; genus Chinchilla; species Chinchilla lanigera. The sequence goes on from NW_004955440.1 coordinate 3,349,424, forward strand.
TGTATGTTGAAAGGGCTTAACTTTCTTTTCTCTTGTACAGGGATTTATAGGTAAGAGTTTGCCTGAAATCTCAGAGGAGACTTTGGACTTTTCAGCAATGCTGAAACTGTTAGGACTTTGGCAACTCTTAAAGATAGTCTAAATGCCTTTTGTGTAAAGGGATATGCATGAATCTTTGGGAGCAACAAGAACAGAATGTTATGGCTTGTGTCTAGATGTCCCCACAAGACCTCATGTGGTCATAGGTGGGGCTTTTCAGAGGTGGCTGGATCTAGAGTATGTGACACTGGGATTGATTTGTGGTGCAATGCTAGGACTAAGGGTGTGAGTGCTCCCTGCCCTAAGGAGGGGGTAGCCTGGATAAGATCTAAGGGACAGAAAAAGGCTTGTTGCTAGTCGCTTGCATGCTTTTGCTGTTTTCTGCCTGCCACGAACTGATTCGCCTCTGTGATGCCTCTTTACCAAGCCACCCTGCCTCGGAGCCATTCAACTATGGACTGAAACCTCTACAAACTGTGAGATAAATAAACCTTTTCTCCTTTAACTTTGGGTATCAGGTATTTTGTCTCAGCAACAGGAAATGTAACTAAGACATGTTTTAGAGAATGGAGGCAGATAATAAATAATAAACTTGAGTAAATTATAAAACATGCTAGGAAGTGATGATGAAAAGATAGAAGAAGTAGAACAAGGTAAGGGGAATGGGAAGTGCTAGAGGTGAGTAGGGTGGAGTGTGTTGCAATATTAAGTATGGTGGTCATGGTAGGCCTCATTGAGAAAAGAGACATTTGAAAATCTGAAGGCAGTGAAAGATGTGGCCATGCACACATCTGGGAAAAGAATATTCTAGGTAGAGGAACAGCCTGTGCACAGTCTTTTAAGGTAGGAGGAACAAAGAGCCCAATGTTCTGTATGTAATATCCTCAAGGTTTATGAAGTATGTAGATCTCCTTATCTCTATCCTAAATGACTCTAGTTTGCCATGCCTTTCTAAAAAATTATGGTTAAAAGTATAAAATTTACACTCTTAACCTTTTAAAATACAGTTTAGCAGTATTAACTGTACAGTATTTAGTTGCATTTTCATTGTTAAGTAACAGAGCTCTGGAACTTTTTCATTTTGTAAAACTGAAACTTTATACCCCATGTGCTATGGTTTGCATGTGTATTGTCCTTGAAGGTTCCTGTGTTGGAATCTTGGTCCCCTGTGTGGCAGCATTGAGGTAGAGGAGACTTTATGAGGTTTCGTTTGGTGGAAGGTAATTAGATCAAGAGGGCAGCACTCTTGGAAAAGATTAAGTACTTCTCAGAGGACAAAGTTAATTCCTACAAAGTGGGGTGGGTGGGAAGGGATTGTTATTAAAGAGGGAGGCTGTCCCTCCCTGAGCTTGCTTCCTTCTTCCCACACGTGTAGTTCTGCCACAGCCCTGGTGTAGCCAGACACCATACACAATGCTTTTTGGACTTTCCAACCAGCAGAATTGTAAGCCAAATAAACCTCTTTTTTTTAGAAAGTATCCAGCCTTGGGTATTTTGTTATAGCAACACAAAACAGAGTAAGACATCACAGAACAACAACTTCCTATTTTCCCCAGTTCTTGCAAGCACCATTCTATTTTGTTTCCATGAGTTTGACTACTCTAGACATCTCATATAAGTGGAATCATATAGCATCTGTCCTCATGTAAATTGCTAAGCTTTTTGAGTTCTTGTATTGAGAATTCATTCTGCCTCCAGCCTTGCTGTCATGTTGAATTTAGCTATTTCTTTGCTCGTATGCCTGCATATAACTCAAATCATAGCACTGTTATTTACCAGCTGAATCAGATGGGCCGCCTTGGGCTGTGAGGGAGAGAAGTTCTGACCCAGACTGTTTCAAACAATAAAGGAGCATATTGCTTGCATAGCAGGAAGTTTGGAAAATGGGAGAGTCCAGGTTTGGTGGGGGCAAGTGTTCAACAATGTCACAAGCAGTCCTTTCCTTCTCTCAGCTCTGTAGGCTTCATTCTCAGGTTGGTGGCAGGATGAACTGGAGCTGATTCAGGTCTCATATTTTGTCATGATATGAGGGAAGGACAGAGACTTCCTAACATCTTGTGTCTTTCTTAGACAAACTTTTCCTCAGAATCCCTGTGGGAAGATTTCCTTCACATCTGATTGACCAGAATTGGATCACATACCTATGCCTGGAACCGCTATTGAAACGGGAAAGAAGATCAGCAGTTTAATCTGGCCTGCTCCAGGATTTGGGGTGGGAAAAGGATGTTGCCTCCACTGAAACATATGGGCGAACTGGGAAGAGGACTTATAAATAAAATAGGATTCTGTTAGGAAGAGGGGAAGGGGAGAATGGAAGCTAAATATACAGCTACAGTGTCCACTGCATTAGCTGTGTGATTTATTTTTGTTTTGTTGTTCTTTTTGGTACTGGAACTTGAACTAAGGACCTTGTGCTTGCCAAGTTGCTGTGCCCCTGAGCTATATCCCTGGCCCTAACTGTTGATTTAAGGAAAGTCTTTAAACATTTCTGATCCTCAGTTGCAAGAAAATGAGCACAATACTCTTCTCATGTGAGAATTAAAAATATTTTATGTACAATAATTGAATAAGAAAACATGTATAAAAGCATCCAGAACATTCCATGACACATTATTGTTTATCTCAGTGGTTCTCAAATAGTGTTATGGGCTAAACTGTGTACCCCTACCTTTATATCTCCCAACTCATATTTGAACTCCTAACCCCTAATTCCTCAGAATATAACTATCTGAAGATAGTGTCTTAAAAGAAGCAATTAGATTAAAATGAGAAACTATAATTAGTGTGGGCCTTAATGCAATATGACTGATGTCCTTATAACAAGAGTAAATCATGACATAGACACACAGAAAGAAGATAGCAATCTGTAAGACAATGAATGAGGTCTTGGAAGAAACCAAGCCCTCTAACATCTTGATATTGAACTTCTAGCTTCCAAAACTGTGAAAAAGTAGATCGCTATTGTTTAAGGCACTCAGATTGTGGTGAGTTGTTGTGGCAGCCCTAATATATTTGGGAACTTGTTAGAAATACGATCTTTAGTGCCATCCCAGACCTACTGAGAAAGTCTGACAGTGAAGCCCATTAATCTGTTTTAAAAACTCTAGGAAATTTTCATGCACTCAAGAGCTGGGCTAGTTATTAAGGCTATGGGAACACAGTTAGCCTTTATAGCCTAACTAGGTTCATATCCCAGCTCTCTACCACTAGCTACGTATGTAATTTGGGGTATTTAAGAAAAATCTATTTTAATTTCCTCATTTATAAAAATGGGGCTAACCCTAATCCTTATCCCTTAGGTTGTTGTGCTGTTAAATTCATCCATCTAGGTAGAACTTAGAACAGAGCTGAGTGCATAGTTAATGCTCTACAAATGTGACCTGTTAAGATAACATGTAAATGTTGAATCTGAACCTCCTAAGGGCTTTAGTTTGTAAAAACAGCTAAGCTTATTGGAATTATTTGTAAACAAGGATCTGAGTATTTCCTTTAGTAAAGTTGAATATTCTAACCCTTATTTTGGCTGCATGAGATCTTTTTTCCCCCATACTTCCTGGTTCTTTCTGATGTAGAAAATGTAGATGGTGCCAAGTTCTTTGGAGTTTATGCAAATAATGCACAGTACACATTGTTATATTGCTCTTCATCCTCTAGGAAGGCCTATTGTCATCAATTTTATATCCTGTTCCCACGAGAACTTCACCTTTTTCTATTTGCATTCTGTTCTTGATGGATTGTCTAGTTTCTCACTTGGACAACTTATCCTTTTTCTCTGATGGCGCATTTAAATCTACCTTCTATTAAAAAAAGTTTTCCATCAAGGGATCTAGATATGCATTTCCCTTGTTTTTGCTCTGCCTTCTATCTCAGGTGACTCCAATTGTTTTACAGTATGCAGCTGCTCCTAGATACTAATGACATTTTCACTGGGAAAGTTACATTTCCCAGCCTTGTTTCTGTATATTTGATTGTCTTCAGTATTTTATGTGAGTTGTAAACACACTGGGTAGAAACAACTCAATAAATGACAAACAGTAAAATGAATAATAAAAAGTTATAGTCTCATAAAATGAGAATGAAGCAGTGGGGGTGCTTTCTCAAGTAGAAGTAAGCCAGTGATGTCAGGATGTCTGAAACTGCTGGATGGCTACTACCTCCCCTAGAAATATTCTTTTAGTTCCAAACTTGTTGTTTCTGTAATTCTTCTGTGCAGACACAATTCTTTTTCCTTTCCACTTACCTGCTTAATCACTCTAGGAAACATAACCATTCATTTATCATGCAGGCCTCAAATCTTAGTGTTCTCTCTTGCTGCTTTCTGTTCTCTCCAAAATTAAAAAAAATCTATCAGAATCTTTCTCCTTTTTCCTTTTTAATGTTATACATCTCTAACTTATCTCCCAGACCAGACTTTCTATAGTCATGGGAACTGAAGAGTTTGAGATAAATAATAATTCACTTGGCTAGATTTTTGCCAATCTTATTTGTGATTTCATATACAACTGTGGCCATATCCAGAAATTCTACAAGGCCTTTAAACATTTCTCCCCAAATAAAATATAAAATGCAAATAAAATGTATAGTATATCATACTTTTTAATGAATTGTACACAAGGGAGGAGGTGGGAAAAATGAGGTCTCAGGAATAGCAATTACGAGACTCTCCTTGCCTCTTCTTAGTCATTATTCAGGTTCCCTTTTATTGTTTTCTGCTTTGCTCACTTTAACATACTACCCTTCAGCTGTTCACTATACGCTCATCATTGTCACTATTCACAGAGTAGGAGATACTGCAGTAGGTTGTACGTGTTTAAATTTTTAAAAAGTGCATTCCAGTAAAAGACATATTGCCTGAGACCCCCTCCAAATACCCTCCCTTCTCACCTCAAACGCATTTATCCCACCATTCTTTCTACTTTCTGAAGCACTTCTGGAAGTCCTCTTTTTGAGTGTCTTTACTTGTGCTGTCATGCTGCCTTGATGTCCTGAATCTATTACAGATGTTCACTTCTTATGGTCATTTTGACTTTGGGGAAGGACCAGACATCACACAGTGCCAGGTTCTGTGGTATGGTGGATGAAGACACATTTGCATGTTTTTATGAGCCTGTATTTCTGTTGGATAGGTCTTAGTTACAGTGTTCACTGTATCTTTGATTGTTCACAAAAACATGAAAGAGGACCTCTGCTTCAAAAAGTGGCAAGAACGATGATATAAATGTGTTTAAAGTGAGGTGGAGTATTTTGAGAGGGAATAATGGCAAGGTGTCTTTTCACTGTAATAAATTTTAAATATTTGTTGTATATCTATATCTATCTATATCTATATCATCTATATCTATCTATCTATCTATCTATCTATCTATCTATATATATATATACTTTTTTTTTTTTTTTTTGTCTTTTTGAGACAGGGTCTCAATATGCAGTTTAGCCTGGCCCTGAGCTCACTTTGTAGCCCAGGTTGGCCTTGAACTCGCAGCGATCCTCCTGCCTCAGCCTCCCAAGTGCTGGGATTACAGGTGTGCACCACCATGCCTGGCTCATTGTATATTTTGATCACACTTTAGGTGTGGTCTTAATTTCAACCTTTGTTTTAAGGAAAAGTTGTTACTTTTTGGTCTTAGAAATCACTAGAAATCACTGCTAGTTCTGAATAGGATTTAGACTTAAAGGAATTATTTTCCATATTCTGAGGAATAACCATATTTAAGTCATGTGTAAATATGTTATGCTAATTTAAAAATATTCATCCTCATTTACTTTTTCACTTTAGTGGGTAACTCTGGAATTCAAATTCAGATTTATATGCCTAACTGAGTCACTCAATCCAAATGGTATTAAGAAAATCTCATTCCTCACTAATCCCTTAGCTGTGGTAGATCTTTTCAAAGATGGCTGCAAAAGTTTCTCTCATCCCATGTGTTCTTTTACATGCGATTGTCTTAGTTATTTTTCTTGTTGCTGAGACAAAATATCTGACACCTAGAGTTAAAGGAAAAAAGATTTATTTGGCTCACAGTTTACAGAGGTTTTAGTCTGTAGTCAGCTGCCTCTAAGGCAGGGTGGCATGGCACAGGGGCATCACAGAGAAGAAATACTTCATGGTATGGCAGGCAGAAGGCAGCAAAGCAATGAAGTAGCAGCAGAAGCAGGAGGTGGCCTACCTTTTTTCTGACCCTTTATATCCATTCAGGCCACTCGCCCTTAGGGTGGTGGCACCTAGGGTAGGCCTTTCCATTATCCACACCCAGAATTACGCCAAATAAATCAGTGGAATAATTAGTTATTGAGGTCCGCAATCTCCTGAATGAGTGTATGATGAGGGCTAAATAAAAAGAGGCAAATGGAATGATTTCAGGGCTCCAGGAGGATCAAAGCCCTCTTGCAGAATTTGAAAGTCTTAGGGTAAAGACCAAGACCTTCTCTGGGTGGCCCATATTTATTTGGTTATCAGAAGAAGGGAGTGGAGTACTCAAGAGGGGAGGAATCACTCAAGGACTTCTTCAAGTAAGGTATTAAGTTAATCCACCTAGGAACGAGATGCCTGAGGCTACAGTATTTATCTAGTTGAGGTTGGATCCAGGTGTCCGTGGCTGTGATCTTGTCTTATCCTTTGAGGCTTTCTGCCTTCATCACCACTACAAGTTTTATTAGGGATTAGTGACTCACAGAGGTTCACTTACTATGAGCCCAGACTCTTTCTGTCCCTTATATTGTATGCAGACTACCTGCCCTAGGGCAGGTGTAGCACTCACATCCATAATCCCAGCATTGGACCATGAATCAAGCACCAATACTGGATTCAGCTGCCTCTGAAAAGCTGCCCACTCCCCCACCCCCCCATGACTGCATGAGGCTTTGGAGAGACATCTAGACAAACCATAACTATTACATTTAATTTTTAGAACAATTCTTTTAAAAAAAGGACAACTTTTTGAGTTAGGTACTATTACTGTATATCTCCATTTTGCAGATGGAAAACTAAGGCAGATAGTCACAAGTAACATGCACAAAATCAAACAGTAAGTAGTCGTGTAACCTTCAGAACCCAAGGATCTGAGTCCAGAGCCACATGCTTAGTTAGCTACTGTGATGTCCTACATCCCGCCAACAACACCTCAAGCTTACTGGGTGAGTGGACTGTTCTTATTTGTTACTTAAGAAAGTCCTTTGATTATTCATTCATTTATTCCGGATCCCAGGTTGGGTCCTGTGCTGCCGGCTGCATCTAAATGTTTGACTCTTCCTACTCACAGTTCAGGGTAGGGTAGAGCCTGGTCGAGTTTTCCAGGGTCCTCATCCCCGCGTGGCCACTGCAGAGGGCAGCAGAGTGACGAGCAGGCAGCGAGGCGCTGGCGGATTCCGCTGCTCCTGGTGGGCGGGGGCGGCGCCTTTTCACACCCTGTCTGGAAGGACAGCGCCAGTCCGAAGCCCCGAAGGGCAGCCAGGACCACCAAAGCCGCGCCATTCAGACTTCCCCGGCAGAAAGTGTCTGTTCTTGTTATGCAGTTGCTGCTGTAAGGAGGCTCCTCAGCGTCACTTTCCACCTGCAAGGGTCCCTCCTGGGCAGACGTTCTGGATCTGTCACTGCGAAGGGATGTGATTTTGCTTCCAGCCTGCCTGCTTTCTATCCTCCCTATAACTACCTCGAGGGCTCTGATGGACATAAAAGAGTCACTGGTACAATGCAGTAGTTCTGTCTTCCCATGATGTATTAAGAGCAAAGCTTTTGGAGCCAGCCGTGGGATAGGGCCCTATCTCTGTGCTTAACTGCTGTGTGGCTTTGGGAAAGTAGCTTTCTTCTCTGAGTCTCTGTGTCCTTAGCAGTATTTAATTTGTGCACTCATTGTGGAGAACAAGTAAGTGGTACAGTCAGAACCCTGGGCCTGATGCGACCCACCATCGGGATAGCTATCATTCACATGCATGTATACATCGTGTATCTTACCAGACCATTAATATACAGTGTGGCCTTAGAATGTAAACTGCCAGCAGGTAAAGATGATGGCTCCTGTTCCCCTATATGATGTTTCTTCAGGAAAAAGAACCACCACAATCAATTTTAGGGAAGTAGTATCCTGTGAAGTCTTCTCCTTTTCTTATTTTAGTTTGATCCTTTAAATGTTATGGAAGGGGCTGGGGATTTAGCTCAGCGGCAAAGCGCCTGCCTGGCAAGTGCAAGGTCGTGAGTTCGGTTCCCGGTACCAGAGAAAAACCAAAAAA
>NW_004955440.1:3357874-3406598 GCF_000276665.1 Chinchilla lanigera
TTTTCTTTCATACTTGATTCCAGTTCAAAATAAAAAAAAAAGCACCTAAATTTAGATCAAATCCTGTTAATCTGATATTACAGTTTCCAGAGGTCTACAAAGTCCTTGCAGTATTATGCTACATTGTGTCTATATGTGTGCTCCCCCCTTTAGAATTGGAGATTGAGTCCAGGGCCTCATGCATGCCACATACATTCTCTACCAGGGAGCTACATCCCTAATCCTTTTTATTCTGAGAGTCTCCTCAATCTTCTGATGCTCCTGAATAGTTCCTGAGTACTGGATTATAAGCATGCACCACTGCAACCATCTCTGTAGGCGCCGTTTTCTTTTTTAAAGCTGTCCCGGGTATTGAGCCCAGGGAGCCCTGAGCTTCCCCGCTACCAGCCTTCCGTGAGTGTGTGTGTGTGTGTGTGTGTGTGTGTGTGTGTGTGTGTGTATGTGTTACTGGGGACTGAACCCAGGACCTTCATACTGATCTAAATCTCCAACTTTTAAAAATTTAAACTTTAAGATGCAGTCTCACTAACTTTCTAAATTGCCCAGGCTGAGTTAAACTTGTGATCCTCCTGTCTCAGCCTTCTGGAGTGCTAGAATTACAGGTGTGTGCCACCATGTCTGCCACGTATGTGCTTTTTGTGGGGAGATGACTCATAATTATCAGCAGACTTGAAAGAGTCCATGCTTGGACAAAACCCTTAAAAACTTTAAAATAGAAACATCCTTTTAAATATTCTGCTGAAAGTAACTTGGAGGCCTTCCCTGATTTAAGACAAAGCAGGCACAGCTTTGGAAAGCGCTGGAAGTGGATCTTGTCTTTCTCAGCCAAGGACCAGCCGCTTCCTCCCAGTGTGTCCCTAACGAAGTGGTCAGGCAGGCTGCTCCCAATGGCACAGGTGATGTTGTCAAGACAGACCCCATGAATGAGGAGGAGCTGCCTGCTCTAATTATGGCTAACAAAGGCCAAAGCCTAACCTCAGCTGTACCTTCTGTCTCTGAGAAGTCACTTATGGAGTAGATCCATAATTAAGATCTACTACCTGAAACATAATTCTGAGGATGACGGATATCTAAATTATGTCCCCAGATACATACCTGAGGCACAGCCCTGAGGGCTCATAGCCATAAGGTGGTGTGTGTACTATTCTTCATTCAGCAGGGATTAGTAAATGAGGATGACATCACTCGGAAACGTAGAAGGGGCAGGTGCCCAAGAGGCCCTTTTGACTTCTGCAATGGGGCCTGACAGCCCATGCACTGAGCTCTGTAATTTATGCCTGTAACACAGAGTCTGCACAAAACAGGAAAGGCTGCATCAGCATTTTGGGATTTAGAGCCAGCTTTTCTTATCACAGACCCTTTCCCTTCAAAGATGGCTTTGCCCATTGGTTTTATTTGATTTTTTAAAGAGAATTACTGTTGGTGTGTAAATTAAATAAACATTTAGTAGCAGTGAGGGAGGAAAGTGTAATTTAAAGTAACTTAAGAGTTGAATGGATGATGATTATTTTTGCAATTGTTATTATTACAGTTCCTTACTTAACAGATAATTCATGAACTAAGGAATATGCAAGGCAAAGCTATGGAAGATATTAGTGAAATGCTTTTAACCCATGGAAGTAACTGAGATAAGCACTGGGTACACCTGTTCCTAGTCATGTCCCTGGAATATGTGAAACTCCAGCACAGGATGAACGTCTGTGGGTGTCAGTATAACAATAACAAAACAAAGCTGGCCGTGGGGTAGGGAAGTCTTTGGTGGGTGGGAAGCCCTGTCTGCAGCTGATGGCTGCGTGTTCTTGTGGCCATCGACCCGGAAAGGGAGTCTTAAGTCTTCCAAATGAGTTTCCTCCTCACAAAGCTGCTGCAAAATAAAATACATGCCTTCCTGAAGTCTTCCTAGCTTTCCTTCCTTAAGGAAGTTTTCGGTCAATGGGAAACAAAGCCTTATTCAAAGGATTAAAGCCGTAGTCATTCTATTGTTTACAGCTTCAATAATGTGGCTTTCCTTCCACAGACAAAGTTTCCAATTCACAAATCATCTAAAAAACAGGAAATTTTGGGGAAACACGTGCTTATGATAGCAAACAAGGGACCTATCGTGTGATATGGAAGTTTATGCAAGGAGGCATCTGATTTTGCTTATGATTTTTTTTTTTTTTTTTTTTTTTTGACTGTGCTGGGCTTCTGGATGCATTCTAGGAAGATCATTCCTTAAAAGAAAAATCCATATGGCCTCTAACGTAAAACTACTCAGTTCGCATTCTTGTCTGCTAAAGCACGTGGTGTAGGGGAAGCAAATTCTGGCTGTATTTTCATGGCTGTACTCAAGGCAATACCAGAAAGGCAACAAACAGGTGTCTGAAATGCTCTTTTCTTCCTGCTATCCTTAGGCCTCTGTTTCTACTCTCACTCCATCCAAGTCCTAGACCCTTATTTAAGAGATGGAGGAAGAAGGGTTGGCAACACTGGTTAGGAGGGCTTAAGAGAATGTTTGAGGGGCACAGTGGCACAGGGCATCACCTTCCGGCCTCTTAAAGATGTTGTAGAAACCGTCATTACCTTCCTAAGCAAGGTGGGCAGGGTACAGGATAAAGCAGCTGTACTAACCTATAAGCAAACTCATTTTTATAAAGCCATACTAGCTATTTCTGCCTAAATTATGAGGAGAATTATTTCTATTTAGATCTTTTAATCTTTTGACCTGTATGTTAAAAGGAATATTGCAGATCTTCCTGAATAAAAATTATTAGTATCCATAACTCCCCAGTATCATGATTTTTCCTCAGCCTCTATTTTGCCTGTGTTCTTTAACTTCACACTTCTCTCCAGCTGAAGGAAGATAGGACCTATTTTCTCCTAGCATTTTCTTCTTTGCTCTTCAAAGTGTGGCCTGGATCCCAGCTTCTTATGAGGAATGTAGATGCCTAGGCCCCTTGCTATCCTAACTAAGTCAGAATCAGCGTTTTAACAGGACACTTGGTGATTTGCATGCACCTCAAAGTGTAGGAAGGGCTGACCTATAAAAGTGTGATCTACAAACCCGGCTCATAATCCACTCTCCCCAAAGCCTGCAAGATCCTACAGGATCTAGCTTTGTTCAGGTCTCTAGCTCATCTTATAGCACTCTATCTCCATTCCTTACTTCGAGCTCTACCCACCTCGCTTATTTCAGCCTGCAAACTTTTGCATTCAGTTTCCCCTGCCTACAGTTCTCTTTCTCCATCTCAGTATGGCTAATTCCTTTACTTCACTGTGGGCTCAGCTTCAACGTTACTTCCTTAGAGGAGCTTTCTCTGATCTCTCTATATTAAGCACCACCCCCAACTTCACCTTCCTATTGCACTACTCTGTTTTCTATTTTTTTGTGGTATATATTACTGCCTGGAATCATTTTATTAATTCATTTTGAGGCCTATTTTATTCAGAATTGTATTTTCAGTGCCCAGGATAGTGTCTGGCATGTCAAAAGTTCTAAGCAAATATCAACCAAGTGCATGAATCAAATTTTGGGAATTAAGAATTATAAGAACCAAGGTCCAGACAATTCTAAGGTAAGATCTGGTACCCTCTAGACAAGTAATGGCGAACCTTTTAGAGACCCAGTACCCAAACTGCAACCCCAAACCCACTTATTTATTGCAAAGTGCCGATGCTGCAATTAAACCTGACTACTGAGGTTTTAGTTTAGGAGAAACAACTGTCATCTGATGCTCAGCTGCTGGGACTGCTTGGCTCGAATGCCGGTAGAGAGGGCTCTGTGTGCCTTCTGTAGCTTATGTGCCATAGGTTCGCCACCACTGCTCCAGACCAACCCAACAGCTTTCGGTTAACTGACATAAATTTTTTTTTTAGAAAAAGAAAAAAAGTCCTTAAGCCCAGCATCTTTGACTATTTAAGCAATCACTCCAGCCACGGGCACCACTGATTCACTTGGTTAGTAATACTAACTTTTAAAGACACTGCTCCAAATCAGCAGGTAACTCCCAAATCTCTCTTCTGCCCAAACAACCATCAGACTCATAAATCCCGTGGTATACAGAACATCTCTCTTCTAGATGCTCTGTAGACATCTTAGTCTTGGTGTTTCTAAAACCCAATTTGTTACCTTCTTCTTCCACCCCATCCATTCTTCCTCTTGGATATACTCAATAAGCTCATGACCGTATCATCCACTGCATTGTCATAGCCAGAAACCTAAGCACTGTCTCTGGATTCCTTGCATCTTTTCTCTGGAAAGCAAACCAGTTCTTTGATTTTACTTGCATATATGTTTGCTTCCTGTCCCCTCTTCATCTCTCTCAGCTCTGTTTCAAGTCTTCATCATCTCCTGGTTACATCATCATGATGGATTCTAGAGTGACCTCATACCTATGACTAGTAGACTTCATTTCCCTTCTGCCTTGCTTCTCACTGTATGCTTCAACACTTCCAACATGTTTCAGTTCTCCTTCTAAAAAGTTTTCCATTTTAGTGCCTGAGGCACACTACATATCTCCATCAATGTCGGGTCTGTGAAAGTTTCCATTACCTTCACAAAGCCTGCCTAGGAGTGGAAAATTCAGATCAAAAGGAGACGAAAGCTTCAAGGAGTTCAGTGGTTTCCCAGTAGAAAATTCGGTTTCTAAATGTTTGGACTCTCACAACACTAAGAGCTTGTCTGGTACTTATGTGTGGCTCTTTCTGTTTCTTTGGGCTATGGGCCCAAATCTTCATCATCTTCATAACACCTCTTGTGACAACTGGGTGCAGGCTGTTGGGGGTCCTATTCAAGCCTGGTTTGCATTCACATGGGCCTTTCTTACCCAAGCGTACCTCCCAGCCTGGGAAACAATAGAGCCTGTCTTTCCAAGGTAGTAGTCAGTGGAGTTCACATCAACTTCTTGTTGGGGTTTATGTTCTGTGACATCTCTGTTTCCCAAAATGAAGAAAATGTGCTTTCATAACCATTTCAGAAGCAGAGCTTCATCCCCAGCCCTTCTTTTCTTTTTTCTTCTTTTTTTTAAGATAGGATTTTGCTAAGTTCTCTAGTTGGAACTCAAATTTGTGGCACTCCCACCTCAGGTTCCCAGAGTTCTGGATTTATAGGCATATGCTACTGCACTCAGCTCTGAAGCCACTTAATTTTTGTTTGTTAGGCAGGAAGAGAAAGCTAGAAAACCGTGACTTAAAAAAAAAAAAACTGATAAAAATTTTGAATTTTTAAAAATTACCTTTCCCTTTCTGTGTGCACAGTCTGCAATATAAAGAGATGTTTAATTCAAGCCTTAGCAAAGTTTAAGCCTTTGTTCAAGTCTCTTTATAATAATATCACTGAGCTTCACTTACTTTAATTCCAAGGTCCAGTCTAGTTTCCAAACCACAACCTTCCCTCCAAACCATCACGGAAATATTGAGTTGTTGTCTGATGGAGTTTTAACTTGCAGTAAAACTTTATGCCTACAGGAATTTTAAGGGAAGCCCTGAATGCCAGGGAAGTGCTGACTCAGCACAACGCAGAGAACTGACTCAGCACCTCGCTCTCTGTTAGCAAGAAGAAAAAAATGGAGTCAGGAGCATCTATAAATCTGATCCTTTAGCTCCTACTTCCTGAAGCAAAACTTAGAAGTCGTTGTCTGTAACAAAAGTCTTAAAAGGGTATTGTCACTGTTTCCCTTAAAATCTGTTACTCAAGTCTGTGGGCAACTTCAGGATCTTTGATAGCCTGTTCAGATTTGCATAGCTGACTCAGTCTCTGGAAGATCCCTCCACACAAATCTAAGTTTAGGGCACAAGAACTGAGTGATTCCTAAGGGAAGTAAACTCTCGCCTGAGAACAACAGCTGAAGTCAAATCCCATAAGCCAGGAAAACGGCCACACAATCACAGTAACAGGTGGTCAGTTTCAAAACAGATTTCAAGGTCTGACTCACAGGCACCTGCTGTAGAGCCACAGACGACAGTGTAACTCTGTCTGGTCCGAGTTATGTCATCCTTGACACACTGTAAGGAAGATTAACTACCTTTATTAGCACAGCTAAGTCGTGGTAGATCAGATGGCTGCTCTCTGTGGTGGTCACTCTTGTGTGCCCTCCCATCAGAGAACAAGGAGGAGGGAGAGATTTTGGAAACCAGAAGGGACCTTGACCATGGACTTGTTCAGACAGTAGAGAAAGGCGAAGTCTGAGCTAACTAAGTACAAAGACACTCAAGGTTACGGGACCCATGGGAGCAAAACATTTCTCCCCCATTTTGTTATGAAAAAATTCAAACTCACAGAAAAGTTGAAAGGATTTTGACAGGGAATACCCTATGCCCATTTACTTACCTACGTATTTATCCATCTCCCTATCATTCTACTGTATTTTTTTCAGATGCCTTTCAAATAGAGCCACAGATTCTCCTTAAACAGCATAGTGGTTTTTTTTTGTTTTTGTTTTTTCTCTGGTACCGGGAACTGAACTCACGACCTTGCGCTTGCCAGGCAGGCGCTTTGCCGCTGAGCTAAATCCCCAGCCCCGTGTTTTAAAAAATTATTTGTCTAATTACCTGATGTTGTCTCAATTTTATATACATTCTTAAATTGGGAAAGATCACAAAGGAAATTACTGGATCCAATACATATAGATTGGCATCAGTTAATCTGGAAGAAAACTCAACTTCCTAAGGTCCTACCTCCAAGGCTTTTAGGATTTTTACTAAAAGCAAATTCCAAAGGTGGCAGAAATACTAGTCAACATACCTCCTGGAGTCCTCCCACTTCATCTATTGATATCCTCTCTGTTCCTGCAAAAATGATCTCAGACATCTACAAGGAGCACATCTACAAGGAATACATACCAGGAGGTGTGTATTCTTCTTTTAAGAAGAAAGGTCTTCAGGCTGGGGATTTAGCTCAGTGGCACAGCACCTGCCTGGCAAGCGCAAGGTTGTGAGTTTGATTCCCGGTACCAGAAAAAAAAAAAAAAAAAAAGAAGAAATGTCTTCTAACAACTCTGAAATGACACCCCATTCCCAACGCTTTTCCCCCAACCTAGAGGTTTAATGTTCTCATTTAAATGCCTACAAGCCTTCAGTGTTCCCTTTCCTGTCTCATCTAACCATGTCACAGTTTAACATGTATTTGCTTATTTATCATTGTACCATATTATTACTTATGACCAGTACCTTTTGTAAGGAACTGTATCTTTTTTTTTTTTTTTTTTTTTTTGGTTTTTCTCCGGTACCAGGAACCGAACTCACGACCTTGCGCTTGCCAGGCAGGCGCTTTTGCCACTGAGCTAAATCCCCAGCCCAGGAACTGTATCTTAAGACTATATCCTGTAATTCCTTGCACAAAGAAGGAAGGGAAAAGCAAAACAGAAAAAAAATATATATATATAAGATAGTTAAGATAATTATACTACGAATACCATTGAAAAGAAATGTTTGTGCTAATATTGTTTGGACAAGTAAATGCCAATTATCTTGTATTCTGAGTAACTAATTCAAAGAAAACAATACACAATGTATTAACCATTGTTACCCTCCTCTTGTTTTGAAATTTTGTTTCTCTCTCTCTTTTTTTTTTTTTTTTTGTTTTTCTCCGGTACCAGGAACCGAACTCACGACCTTGTGCTTGCCAGGCAGGTGCTTTGCTGCTGAGCTAAATCCCCAGCCCCTTTTTGTTTCTCTTTAAAATAAAAAAAATAAAGCCAAGGTCGAATGGTAAGTAACTTCATATCAACAAAAATATTTTGTGCAGATAAGATCTTAAAGACCCCCTGTATCAGAGTCTCCTGAGGAACCTGGTTAGTGTGCTGATTTTTGGACACTAAACCTCCCTCCCTCAGAAATGACGACTTAGTAGGCTTGGGGTAGAGGTCTTTAGTAAGCACACTTAGTGATTCCAGCCAGGTTGCCCAGGAACCAAACTTGGAAATTTGTTCAAAGGTCTGGAATTGCAACCTTACTTGATGTTGAACCTTCAATCACTTTAATGCCAGCGCCCTGATCTGCGTGTCCCTTAAAGGGATGCTGGATGAAGGAGTGGCAAAAAAGTCACCTGCCTCAGTGGAGCGTGACAGTCACAGCCTCAGCCCCTCACCACATCATGTGCTGCCACTCACTGCTTCTGCTGTCGCCAGCAGCGCCCAAGCTTCCCTTTGTCACTTCCCCCTTGCCACCACCAACTGCCACTGCCCTCTTGCTTTTCACCTTCCAAGGCTGAGTGAGATCCCGGCTGAATCACTCGAGGAAGAAGCTGTTTAAGGAAAAGGGATGAGAATGCCTCCATTCTACAGCCACAATCGCATACACGTTGTTGTTGCTGTCTTTCTTATTTTTTAATGACAGCTGCTTTGTTTTCTTTAAAATTAATTTTATTGATACATTTTAGATATTCAAATGATCACATTCATCACAGGGAATTTGTACCTGTACATAATACATCTTTAGTCTTCTTGAGCCTGCCTTCTTAAAAAGGTCTGCCAAGCTGGCTAGAAAGCAGGGCCCATGCTTTGAAGTTCCTGCCGCCTATGATTTTACAATGAGTGGAAAGTGAGGTTGAGTAACAGGTCTCTTGCCCAAGCATCAGAAGCCACCAAAAGTACAGAGCAGGAGCTGATGACTTGTGGTCAGTCCTTCCTCTGGCCGGGTATCTCTGTGCAGGGCGTGCCGGCTGCAGTAACCTCCACCAACTGGCTTTAGCAGACTGCTTTTTTGTATATGCCAAAATGTACTTCTGTTAGGTGCAAAGGACAGCACTAAGAATGACTGGATCTCCAGAGGGTTGACTCATGAAGCCAAACCTGCCTTATGTTTTAAGTTCAAAATATTTGAAATAAGTGTCTCTAAAACATCCAAAGCCTTGCCATTTTTAGTTCAACATAGATTTCTCTAGTGAAGTAGTTTCCAAACTTTAGCAGCATCAGATTCATCCAAAGGGCTTGTCAAAATACAGATTTCCAGACATTATGCACAGTGTTTCTGATTCTGTTTTTTTTTTTTTTTGGTTTTTCTCCGGTACCGGGAACCAAACTCACGACCTTGCGCTTGCCAGGCAGGCGCTTTTGCTGCTGAGCTAAATCCCCAGCCAGTGTTTCTGATTTTAACTGTGGCTGGATGACACTGATGCTGTTGGTTGGCTTGTACTTTGAGAACTTCTGCTCCAGAAGAAAGCAAAATGGTGGAACTTTTTGGATCACTTGCCTGCCTGCCTGCCTATCTTCTTATATCACTGTATAACAGTGGTTCTTAGCCTGAGCAGTCTAATATAGTTACCTTTGCAGCTTTTAAAATCCTAGGGTCTTGGTGACATGCTAAGACCTTAGACCTAATCTAGGAATGAGGCCTAGGTGTTTTTAATAAAGATCCCCAGGTCATGCTAATAGGCATCCAGGATTGAAAACTACAATCATATAGCAAACTCTGACGCTATTGTGTGTTAACATTTGATTCCCATTTGACAAATACATGCTGACCACCTAATATATGTCCTTGAAAATGATAAAATGCATGTATAATGGTACCTGACCTCAGGCGGAGATAGATTACATGCCCAAATATTTAAACAAAAAGCTAGTGTGTGGTGTGTGCCAATTAGAGTACTAAACCATTACTGGAAACAGAAGGCTAGATCATCCAAGGTAAATCAGTGCAGCACTTGGTCCTCACATGGTTGGTGATAAGTTCTGTATGCTTCTGCCACACATGAAACATGTCCCTTCGGTAGGGGAAATTGCTCATTTATTGGTTCATTGAGGATGCTCCAACTAATTCACCATGGTAGGTATGATTGAACCATGAAATGATAGAGCATTAAATCAATAGCTAGTCAGCTGGCAACTATTCCTTTGCTAAGTATGCTATTAAGGTTCTATTTCTGAAGTCCTGTGCTCAGTAGAGGTGAACTTTTTCAGTGGAGAAATACAATATGAATTAGAAAACACGTTAATCTGAAGTTTTTAAATCAACATTCCTTGAAGATGTTAAACAAAACTCAAATTTATTTGTGAATCAAAAGAAAAAAACCTGTGTTCAAAAATCAAATCATAATTTATTTTAAAATATGTTCTTATGTGCACCCACTAGAACACAAAATAATTTAATGATCTGATAGCAGCTGGCTTATAAAAGGGGAAAATTTCTAGAAAGGAGGAAATATCCCATTTAGGTATTTCTTATGTATTAAGGGCAGTATTTCATTAAATGTTATTTAACTGAGTTCTTCTTTTTGAGATTTTGTTTTCATGTTGGGGTGTCTTTCCAAGAATATGAGGTCCTAATGACAACAAAGTAAAATTGCTTTTATGTAAAGAAAATAAATACTTTTAAAATTGTTGCATTTATTTCCGTTCAGAACTACTGGAGGCATCATGTTAAGGATTGCAGGTAAGATAACCTGGTAAGACAAAGCTGCTCTCAAAGAAACTTGTACTTTAGTAGAAGGGCAAGATAAATACCTATTTGAAGCAAAATATTATACATGCCTTTAGAAAGGAATAAATTTTAATGAGGCTTCAAAAAGCTGGGAGAAGAGTGGGTCAAAGTTCAAAGAGCCCTGGATAAGGCGTAGAACTGGAGCTCTGGCACAATGTGTAAATGCACGGCCAATTTTCAGAGGCCAGCTGTTCCCCGTCAAATGAAGACTGAAGATGAGGGTGGGTGCAATCGATAGGAAAATCAGGCCGCCCTTCCCTATCTCCTGGAGACGCGGTTTGGGGATCAATAGTTTTGCAATCTCATTTCAGGAAGCCAAATGAAAATGAATCTGGTGCATTCTTTTTAGTTTACATCTTACTAGTAAAATCCAACTTAAAAGCTCTTATATGTTGGTTAGATAGCCACTAATATTTGATAAAAAATATTTGGCCTCATTAGTAATCAAATAAATGAAAATTAAGATAACAATTTAATCATTGCTTTGATTCTGTCAAATCTATAAAGATTTAAAATGACCATTAACTGTTTGGGGGTTTAGCGGGGAACAGGCGTTTTTCTGCCTGTGGAGTACCCCTTGGCCTGAGGACCATCCGTACCTTATAGCCCATCAAGTCCCCTTCTAATCTAGGAATGAGACCCCTTCTAGGAAACGCAGTCCAAGGAACTAGTATGAGTATATGAAAAAAAAACCCAAAAAACTCTTGTACAAAAATGTTCTTCAAAGCTTTGCTTATTATTGGGATGAATGAGTAAAGATATTCTACTAGGAAGGGATCAGTGGTCATCCACTACACTTAGAAACTATGCCCAGTGGCCTGGAAAAAAATCTTCCTGAGTGTTTTGAGTAAATTAGTCACTTCTACTCAAGGCCAATCCACCTGCCCCTCCATTTCATTTTCTTCAGATAGTCTGTGCTCCTGCCACATAGGGTCACTTGCTGTGTGTGCCTGAGCTGACCCTATAAACGTTTTGCATACTCTTCCCGTTGTCTGAAGGCCTTTCCTTCATCTTTGAGATCTCACATCTTTAAAACCCAATTTTGTAAGTCACCTTACATGCTGTTACCATGACATTCTCTTTCATCTTCTTTCCAGAAGAGTTCACCCCTTTTTTAGGTATTCTCATAGCAATTTATCTTGTTTTTTCCTCTCGTTTTATATCAAAATGATCTGAATATATATTTTACTTTCCCTATTCGATTTTTAAAATAGTACTAGTTATTAAACTTGGGGTTTGGGCCTGCTAGGCAAGTGCTCTACCACTGAGCTATGCTTCCAGCCCTTTTTTATTTTATTGAGTCAGGGTCTTGCTAAGTTGCCCAGGCTGGTCTCAAACTTTCAATCCTCCTACCTCAGCCTCCCAAGTAGCCGGGACTACAGGTGTGTGCTACCCTGCTTATTCCCTATTAATTTTGAACAAATTAAGGGCAGAGATCAATCTTGTCCAGCTTTATATCCCCATTGTTATGAAACATGCTGGGTAAATGGTTACTGACTGAATGAACGAGGGACTGGGTGAATGTAAACGGCCACTCGGAACTGAATACTAATGTTCTCTGTGGACATGGGATGAGCTTGATAAGTGTTAACAATGCTCTTTGGTATTGTGTGGCATGAGGACTCAGGTTGAAAATTTCCATCTGAGCCACGTGTGGAGATGAATATAGGGAAGACCAAGATGGAGAGGGAGTGTACTGTGGAGGGGAGACTAGGATAGGATGATAAACCAGCTATAATCTTCCCTACCTCCGACCCCTGAGTCTCAACATTTAGTGGGAGAGAGTAAGTAGGAATATTTTTAATTAGCATGTAATAATTGTATGTATTTGTACTGCACAATGTATTTCAATATATATATATACATGTACTAATCACATTAGCATTTCCATATCCTTATCATTTATATTTTGTGTTTCATGAAATATAAATAGATTATTATAAACTATAGTCACCTCACTATGCTATGAATACTATAATTTATTCTTTTTTGGTATGTTGAAATTTAATTAAGAAGAGGGCTTGATAAGACCTCTGTAAAGTAATAAATACCTCTACTCAGTTTTCAGTCCTTTTATCATCTCAGCAATATCTGTTTTAATTGGCTGACCTAAATGGCATGTTTGTTCACAAGATAAAAATATAAGGACTAGCTGGGCATGGTGAAGCACATCTGTAATCCCAGCACATGGGAGGCTGATGCAGGAGGATCACTGTGAGTTTGAGGCAATCCTGAGCTACACAGTGAGTTCAAGGCCAGCCTGAATGACAGAGTGAGACCCTGTTTCAAAAAAAAAATTATATATATATATATGTGTATATATATATATATATATATATATATATATATATATATATATATAATAGATTAGCCAGATAGTTTGAAGGGCCAAATAATAATGAAATGTTTTTAGCAGTGAAAAAGGAATTTGCAAGTTTTAAGGATGGATATGGATTTATATACATTGCCTATTCAGTATAGAGCAAGTATTTCATTTATGTTGATAATGCAAATGTCTGGACACTGTCAGTGGGGAAATTATTAAGCTGAACAGCTGAACTACTGTTCAAAATAATCAAGGTTAAGTCTTGTTAAAGCATATTCTATCTCCCTCCTGCCCCAACGCCTACCTACGTGTCCTACTATACTTAGTGATACACCTGCTGGTTTTACTAAAGGAAATGCGTTTACTTCCCAAAGAATTCAACAAATTACAAAACAAAATACCACAATAGCCAGCTGTTACTAAACTGAACTGTTTCCCTCTTTTGACAGCGTTAACTACTTGGATGATTCGTATTTGCAATAGTGCTGTGGCCAATTGCACAAAAGAAATTCTTATATAAATATGGAGATTCTACATAGTTAGGGTTTTACTGTGCTTGTATGTATAAATCCTTTCATGCATACACTGTTTCTAAGTGGGGGTGGATTTTTACTTTTTCTTTAAAAGTTCCCTAGGGTGGTAATAAAATTAAACCTCACTGAAGAGAATTTTTTTTTCCAATAAGGAACAACAAAAACTACTTTTTACCAAAGATCCTCTCCCTCTGCCAAGGATCAGTGATTTACAGAGCTGATGTGGGTGAATGGGAAATACTATATTTCCAGATTTGGATAATGAATAACTTCTGAGGTCTTGAACTTTTCTTCGTTCCCACAGACTGTGTCTGCGGAGCGCTGCTCTTGTCCTGAAAGGAAGGATTTGCCCCGGTTTGGAAGGAAGTGGAATAAATAGAACTGGCAGCAGCAAGGTCACCTTTAATATCGTATGAACAGCCTCTCAACAAGCTTCACAATTGCTTTGTTTCTTCCTCCCCTGGTGTTATAAACAGGCAAAGTCAAAGAGAACTCTTAGCACACATTGTGCGTGTGTGTAGGAAGCTCCTAGAGTTGTAAAGAAGGGAAGCTTCAGGCTTAACAGTGTTCAGAAGGCCTGCCAGGGTTACCATTGTATTTTGCTGTGGTGGCCAGAAGGGAAAACTGCTTGTTTTTAAAGGAAGGACTTATATTGTCCTAAATTCCTGTGTATCGAATATAGGACAAACAAGTTACAGTGGGAATCCTTAATTGGAGTATGCGGAGCACACAGATATTTGCCTTTCCACTCCATTTCCCCCAACTCTTGGTATCACATGGTGGTTACACGCAAACAAAAATGTTACTGAAAAAGCCGTTCTCCTTAGGACCCTGTTCAGTTGGTACTCTAAACACAGGGTCTGCTCTGCAGTGAAATTCTGCTTCAGACATTCTTTTTCCTCTCACAGTTCCTTCAGGCACACGCAGTCAGGCTTCCCTGTAACTTCACATGCTGTGGTTCCCTGGCCCTTTTTCTGACTGTATCCGTAAAGGCAGATGGAAGACTCAGCTAGAAGTCTTCATAGGGTTTGGATGCCAAAAGGCTGGGCAACACATAGGTCTAGAATTTCAGTATTCAGGTTTTGGGGATTTCTTAAAAAGTTCACTGCATATTTTATCTTGGAAGACCATTTAAAAGCAATATTGTGGGGCTGGGGATTTAGCTCAGCAGCAAAAGCGCCTGCCTGGCAAGCGCAAGGTCGTGAGTTCGGTTCCTGGTACCGGAGAAAAACCAAAACCAAAAAAAAAAAAAGGCAATATTGTTTTAAGAAGAAAAATTCCACATAATTTAGACTAGGCTTCAAGTCAAAGACAGATGACTTCATAGGACTTAAATGCAGATAATAAAAGTAAACAAAATGGAGTTGCTTTGTGAATTGCTCCTCACCCTTCCATGTGGGTTCAGCAAAGGTGTGTAGGAAAACCTCCTCCCTAATAACTCAAAAGTGCGTGAGTGCTAGGAGCTGTTATAGTTTCAAAAGGTGCAATTAAAAGGGTGTGAGATAAATACAGTTAGAATCTCTAAGGGATAGGAAGAAAAACTTAGAAGGCAGCCTCTGTCTAATGGGAATCTTGGCTAAAATAATATACATTCGCAGCTTTGCAGATAATGGGTCAAAGAGAGCTATTATGGGAACTGCTAATGGAGCTGGAGCTGTTTCATGTTACAATTTTTGATCTGTGGGTAACGTGAAATATGAAGAGATTCCAATCTTGGTCCGGTAGGTGTGTTCAATTCAGTGTGTGGGAGTAGACATGGAGAATAGAAATTCTAACTGATGTGCTCCACTAAAATGCTGTACAAGAATGGGCCTGACCGCCTGATCATCTTCTTAAAGTGCCTCTCACCTTACAAGAGCTAGAAGACATTTTCTCCCTGACTGTATGAGGTACAAGTGGGAGGAACATGTGCTCTCTGCTTTGTCCTCTCACCACCTAGAAAAGCGTGGTTAATTTGCTTTGTCTGGCAATAAGGAATCTCGCAACAGACTTCAGTGAGGTGGGGTGCACACAGGCGCACCTACACACATGCTCACACTCACTTCATACCGAACCCTTTCTCCACCTCTCCAAAAATATAAAAGTGATGAATCCAGATCAAACTTGCCAGACTTTTCAGACATTCCATTTTCCCTGAGGATGGCAGGACTTTACCCAAAGGCATCAGCTATGCAGTTGTGCAGTTACTTCTTTTTAGTCAACAAAATAGCAACTTCTACTCGGACAAATCCCAGTTTTATTTTTTCCCCTCTTTCTCTTGTGGTCTGTTTCTAGCAGAAATCCGACTTATTCCTTGGGCAGAAACTGCCCTGAGTCTACACTGTGTGATTGCATGAGCCTTGCTCTTGCTCATGAAGACTGTACCTATGAAACAGAATTGATGAGCTTCCGTGGCCATTTGGAGCATGTGAGATCCATAGGCATCAGGGCTTGATGCATAGCCCTCATCTCCTCTGCCTCCCGTGCAATGATTCTCATCTGTCTTAGTTAGAAAGTGAATTAATCTTGACCTTGCCCTCTGGGGTGCGGAACTCTGCCCTCTCGCAGATCTTCAATTCACTTCTTTATCAGAAGCGCTTCTTGTTTCAGGCCCAGGTTCCCCCAATTTCAATCATGTCTAGCCATTTGTCTTTATATTGCTTTGATTTTAAACAAATCTATATTTCTTCTATTATGAGAAAATTCTCATTCCGAGTTGTAATTTAATTATAAGGATCATTAAAGCTTTGAAGAATGCTAATGGGCAGAAAGGGACTTAACAAAACAAAAGTTATTATTAGGAATTACAAATCACGTAGCATTTCAACATCACTCCTCGGCTCGGATGTGGGCATTTTGTTGAAAGAGCCTTTGTTTTGAACGGTGACAGTGCAGAAGACCTACGGGAGAAATGAGCTTCTAATTTGATTTATTTTGTTATAGCATGCGTAGCAAATCATCTATTATATTTTATATCAGGAAGGTAATAGATTTAGAAGCATAATTAGCAGAAAACTTGATTGTTCGGCAGTGTTACACACCATTTCAGTCCCATCACTCAACTGTACATATTTCATCTGCACTTTCTTTTGGTCTAGGTGAAATTGATATTTCACAATAAAAGTAAAATTGCCAGATATCCTTGTTGATCCCTTCATCAAGGTAAAGAGTTAAACCACAATGACAACACTGTTAATTAAGAAGGTAATGAAAATTTCAGTTAGCTTGGGATTATTCTCATTAGTAAGCATTAGTAAAATGTTAAATCTAGGAAGTGGTTGCTCAGGTATGAAAAGTATTTGAACCATGCCATACTGCATGAGATTAATAATGAAACATTGTATGACCACATTTGTATTTTTACCAAATTTCATTAAACTTGCCTATTCATTTTTGTGCATGTGCAGCTTAGGTGGTGGCGCATTGAAAACAATGCTTGTCTAAACTCAGGAACAGAGAAATATTTCAGTCACACAGAAAGTAGACGAGGCTGGGAAACACAGGTAAGTTCATATTAAGTGTACAGCTCTCAGGTTCTGCTGATAGACTGTTTACAGCAAAAGAGAGAAACAGACTAATTTCTAATAAGGATGGCACCCTCAGCCCAAGCTATGCAGTGTGCTTTTACTTAAGTGACTGCCTTCACCCAGGCTACTACAGGAATGGTGCTGGACCCAAAAGGCAGAACACTTACCACTTTCTAGCTTTCATGTTGCCCATCAGTTCCATTTGCTATGGCTCTAAATTGGTAATTTGGAAAATCATGGATATCATTTTGTTTTGTTTTGTTTTGTTTTTGGTTTTTCTCCGGTACCGGGAACTGAACTCACGACCTTGCGCTTGCCACGCAGGTGCTTTGCCGCTGAGCTAAATCCCCAGCCCCAATCATGGATATTATTAATATTGGGTTGCAAGTCATTCATTGGTCGTGTGATCAACGAGTGACTAAGTTCTACCACAGTGTATCCTGTAAACAGGAAAGAATGCAAATAAATGTAGGGGCACACAGAAAAATATCTTCCCTTTGCACTACTTGTTTTGCATCATTCAGGCATACGAGATGAGGAAAAATCAGATTAACTCTGGTGATGGGAGAAGCAAGCAAATAAGAATTTGAGAAGGGCTGGTATAAACAAGGGGGAGGAGGGAAGTGTGACCAAATAACAGGGATAAATGGAATTGCTATAAGAAGTGATTTTTCAGTCCAGCATAGTGGTTTATGTCTATGAATCCAAGCATCCTGGGAGGCTGAGGCAGAAGGTTCTCAAATTTAAGCCCAGTCTAGGGATATAGCTCAGAGCTAAGGCTCTGTGTTCAATTTCTTTTGAATAAAAAATGCAGATAGGGGCTGGGGATTTAGCTCAGCGGCAAAAGCGCCTGCCTGGCAAGCGCAGGTCGTGAGTTCGGTTCCTGGTACCAGAGAAACCCCCCCCCCCCAAAAAAATGCAGATACCTTTTAAATACAAAAAGAGAAATGAAAGCATATTGAAAGGTATAGATATCCAAAAGGAAGGCAGAAAATTCAAAGAGGCAAATGCATAAAGGTCATATCAAGTAATTATTAATTTAGCCAAAGATGTCTTTTATAGTAATTATAACAATTCGTTAGAAATAGGTCCCAGCTTTATTGATTCAGTGACTGAAGACCTAATTAAAGATAAGCACCTCTGAGACGACATGAATTAAATGGCACCTTCTCTTTTTGAACTTAACTGGTCTAATTGAGTTATTTCAAAATTGCACCACAGTGTATAATTTTGTCCAAATCCCAATTTCTGTTTAAACTACTTTGAGGAACCAAGAACTTTTTTTTCTGTGATCTACACTTGAGAGTATAGCAATTTTCAGAGTCTTGGAAGGGAAATGTTAGTTGTGATGGCATCAGCTTGAAACACACAGAGCAGAACCAGAGGTTGTACTCTCAACCTATCAGGAATTATTAAAGGAAGTGATCCCACTTGAAAGACCCTGGTGTAAGTCAAGGCTGGAGGGGACAGGTCCCTCCCTCTCTGGAGCAGGGAGAAAGGGAAAAGGGAGAGAGACCAAGATGGAAAATGGTTTTACATATTGAGCCTGGGTGATTATCTTGTTGTGTCCTAAATTCTGAACTTGGCTGTCATTGCTCCTGTTCCAATGTTCTCAGAATCCATTAAACCACTGAGGCCAGAGCTTGTTTCTTACACAAACCTCACAGAGAAGATTAATATGTGTTTTTATTGGATTGGGATCTCTGTTGCTACGAAGGCTGAAAAGAGCGGGCTGAAGGAAGGTGACGCTGACTCTGGGTGGGCTGACTCCAACACTCACAGGGGAACATTATGCTGTTCTCTGCATCCATGACACACACCTTCCCCAGGCATTCTTCACCTGCACCAAGTCTTGCTTTTTATTTGTTGGAAGGGCAAAGGCTGTGTTTGGAACTGGTTGTTCCTTCTCTGCTTTCTTAGATCCTGTGTATGTCTCTCTGATCTTCTCATGGCTTTAGGTCCCTGCTGGCTTATTAGATAGCCAGTTACCAAAGTGACTTATTAAGAATATGGCTTCTGGAACCATTTAGGTCCACTTGGTACTAGATATATGGCATTGAGCAAGTTACTTCACCTCTGCCTCAATTTCCACATCTATACAATGAAGATGCCCATAATATCTACCTTTTAGAGTTGCTGTTTGACTCAATGAGTTAATATGTGCAATATGCCCAGAATAGTGAATACCATTAGCAATAACGTTAGCAATTAGTATTAGTTCCAATTTACCCTTTCCATTAGAAAGTAAGATTTCAAAAGGCACGGCAAGTTTGTCTATCTAATCATTACCATAATAGAATAGTCATTGTTTATGAAATGTTATAAGAGAGTTTAGGTAGGTTTAGTTTTAGAGCTATGACCACTATTCATTCATTTATTCATTTTGTCAATCACTTACCAAATGTTTCTAAGCATTGGGGATCTCACTAAATCCTGGGTATAGATAGCAAATTAGAGAAAAAAGATTTCTGTATTTAAGGAGTTTAGATGCAGACATCATCCTAAAATTGTATCTTTATTTTTTATTTTATTTTATTTTATTTTTGGTACCGGGAATCAAACTCAGGACCTTGTGCTTGCCAGGTAGGCTCTTGTGCCTCTGAGCTATATCCCCAGCCCCATCTTAAAATTGTAAACCAAAAATGAATTAATAATTGCAATTTGTCTTAAGTACTTTGAAGGGAAAGACTATAGGGCTATGAAAGGGAAAAACCTTTTGTTATCTTCAAGTGTGTGATCTCCGTACATTGGGGAAAAGATACTGGAAAAAATACTGGAAGATACTGGAATGAATTTTTTCATTCATGTATTTATTCCACATTTAAAATAAACTATAATTTAAAACCATAACAATTTTAGAAGATAAAGGAGAATTTGTGACTCGGCTGTATTAACAAGATAGACACCAGTCTAAAGTGCAACACTAAATGGATATTCTCTGTGATGCAAGAGAATTTCTGTACATGCCTCACGTTTAATAAATAATGGCAACTGAGGTAGAACGATTTGTTTAACTGATCTTTTGCTGATTCTTCTTATGCTTTGGCTTAATCAACACATAATGTTCTCTGATGTCCATGGGAGGTGAGCGCATTTGGTTAGCTAATAAGGTCAGTGTCAGAGGTCAGCGTGGATCAGCGAGCTTTTCTCCTTCCTGTGGCCAGATTGCACTCTTAACCTCAGCCATCTTGCAAAAGTGAACGAGTGGTCACAGGAAGGCTGGATCAAGAGAATCTGGATGGAGGAGTTCCACATTTGCCCCAAATGCAAGCTTTGATCATAGGTCTAATGGTTGCACGCTGTATTTTATTGCTCCTAGTCAGTAGAGATAATCTAATCTTATTTTTGACCATAGTAGCCAATAGTTTCTGTAATGTTTTTCTCAAATGAAAACTGCCATTTCAAAATAAGCAAACCACTTCTGAACATCATCTCTTCTGCATGGATGCTGTAGACTTATACAGACCTTCTCCAGTGGTGATGCAAAGTCACACAACGGTCTTGTTAAAATGCAGATTCTGGTGCCAGTGTGTCTGGGTGGGACTGGAAATTTGTGCACTTCTACCAAATTTCAGGGATGCTAATTTTGCTGGTGCTTGGATGACACTTGAAAGAGCATAGTACAGATAACAAGGAATCAAAAGTAGGTCTGGATTTCAGAGGTACAACAAATAGCTGAAGCATAGTGAGCCTGACTATGGTACAACTTGCTAGAACAGTGTATTATTTAAGATGTTTCATTGTTTATAAGCTTTCCATAAATAATGCTCCTTTTCAGCTTTTTAAAAATGGTGTTCTGGGGCTGGGGGTATAGCTCAGTGGCATAGCGCCTGCCTGGCAAGTGTGAGGTCCTGAGTTTGCTTTCTGGTCCCCCCTCCCCAAATGGTGTTGTGTTTTCCTGGGAAGGCAAGTATAAGAAAAAATTCAATATACTTTTGTTGTTGTTGTAGTTGTTGTTTTTTTTGTTTTTCATTTTTCTTCTGGTACTAGGAATCAAACTCATGACCTTGTGCTTGCCAAGCAGGCGCTTTACCGCTGAGCTAAATCCCCAGCCCCTCAGTATACTTTGATTTTAGAATTATATGTAATGTTTAAAGAATTGGAACTAATTCCATATTGTGTAACATAAAGTGCTTTTTAAATACACATAGAGCCTTTTGTTTTATGGAGGACAGTTTAACTTTATTTTTAACTTATTCTACCATATGTGACAAGCGTGGCAAAACCCTTTTGTGCTGTCTGTATTTATTTTTTGATAATAAAGGGAGACAGCTCCTTTTCCTCTTTGCTCAGAAGAGGCCATTCTCCTGCTGATGTCTGTGTCACTGCTATTGACACTAAATGACCATGAGCATGAACTTGCCAAAGAAACCTCTCTCAGAAGAAATTTCCATGTGTGTGAAATCATGGGAATCACAAATGATGGGAAAGTCCCTCCAAAGTTGTGCAAACTGCCAGGATTCTTATAGGGAAAGAGCCCAGAAACACCATATTATCTCCTTTACCATTTAGCAAGATGCATATCTTGGGAGAAAATTGCCAAGCTCTGCTCAGTGCAAAATGTTTCATTTATTTTTCTGCAAGTACTTTGGGTGGATATATACTTGTAAAATTAGGATTTTTATAGGTTAGGATATTTAGCCTGACTTCTTCACTTAACAAGCAAGGATCCACATGCACAGGGGAATTAAATGAACTTCTAAGGTGTTGTGTCCAACCTGGAAGCAGAACCAGGACATGAACCCAAGTCCCCGGCTCCTTTCCAGTGTATTTCCTTGCCTTGGACACCTTCAGCTAGTCACCAGGAGAGAAGCTGAAAGCACATCACTTTGAAAGAAAGTTTAGGATTTGCACATATCTTTGTTTCTCAATTTATTTAAACAGTCAGTCAATCGATGAATACTCAATTAGCGTCTTCTGTGTGCCTAGCACATTTTACATAACGTAAAGTAATTTAATATTTATTTATTGGTTCAGAATTTCTGTCAATAAAGCACTCAGGGGTGAATTCCGCACTTTGGGCTGCTGAGTTAACTCTTTTTTTTTTTTTTTTTGGTTTTTCTCCAGTACCAGGAACCGAACTCACGACCTTGCGCTTGCCAGGCAGGCGCTTTGCCGCTGAGCTAAATCCCCAGCCCTGAGTTAACTCTTGTAGCCCACTTCAGAGCTTTGCATTTTAACAAATTTGTGTACGTTTCAAACCTTGTACCACTTTCAGCTCTTCTGTTTCACATCCCCCACATCTGTCAGTGGCTAAGATTCTTTCCCAAGTGCTTCTTACATCACTTCTTTCTTAATCTGCTCGTCTTGAAGGCTCTGTTACCCAACAGCTACCTTGAGTCTGTGGTTGAGACTGGGGGCCCCTCCTCCCAGGAGTCCCCTATAAGCCTGACATTCTTTTCTCTTTTTCTGTAACACATACTTATCCTGGTTTTACTCCCCTAAGTTTGGCAGGTAACTGAAGCTAGTTCCTACCATTACCTTAGTTTTCTTTCTGTAATCTTTCACCAAATTTCTGCTCTTGATCACAGCTTTTCTTTCTCTTGTTTGTCCTATACATGGCTGCTACACTCTTTATTTCCAAAGTGTGGTATTTTTTATATATGCCTACTGTGCCTGGAACTACAGCTGAAACACACAGGCAATTAATAAATACCTCCTTTTTCTATCTATCCGACATGCATGAAAGCTGGAGAATTGTCTCTAGAGATTCTTTCAGGTTCCATATATAGAACATGGGAATAATAATACCAATGATTTTGTCAGATTATTGTAGTAATTTAGCTATTATTATTCATGAGAAAAATATCAAGCTACAAATAACTAGTTAATTTTATTAGCCTGGCGTGGTGGCACATGCCTGTAATCCCAGCGCTTGAGAGGCTGAGGCAGGAGGATTGCTGCGAGTTCAAGGCCAGCCTGAACTACCTAGTGAAACCTTGTCTCAAAAAATTTTATTGTCTTCTAATATTCATGATCATGGCATATATCCTGGTTTAATTTTTACTTTTTGGCCTATGGTAAAATATATTGAGGAAAAGACAATGTTTTATATTTGGGAGCTCCCTTATCTCCAATCCAATTGCCTAGCAGGGCGCTGTGATCCCCGCGGGCATCAGGGGCAGTGTTCAGTTTGTTCACCCCCAAGCAGCAGCTACTTCCAGGGCCCATTCCCAGTGGTGGGGATGTATTCTGATGGACGGCCCTGTGCCACACCCACCGACAAATATTTGCATATTATCCCTGCTTGACTGATTTATGGTACCTGGAGTTTGGCATACAGCATCTGAAAAGGTTAAAATAGATGAACGTCTCCCAGGTATTTGCTTTCTCCCTGCCTCTCCCAGTGGGATTCTGTATTAAAAATGTTACAACAGTTTTAATCCCTCTTTTGGATTAGCTGCCTTACTTCATGGTGCTTGGGGTTTTAACAGTGTATTATGGGGAGAGCACTGGTAATAACGAGAGAAACAGAGTTGTAGGTGCAAGGTGCCCCTAAATTCCCACACTGCCGGGAGCCGGGGCTCAGACGGCAGGCGCACCTGCGCTCCCACCCCTGGCCTATGGGTGGCGCTGTGGGTGGAGCCGACACTTGGGATCCCTAGCTGACCCATAGGCATTTATTTCATGTTGAAAACAGCATAAAAAAGAACAGGTAGGTTAGTGTTAACCTTCGTGCACTTCTCCCTCAGCAAGTAAGATGTGGTATTACTAAGTAATGCAACGACGCTCTTTGTCCTTGTTACACTGTTGAAAAAAAATAAACGCATACCTTGGGACTTTTTCCTTTCCTTCCAGCTTTTACACACATTTGCTACTAGGGGTTACTTAAGATTTCCCAGTTCCCCACCGAATTCCCCAGAATTCGAACACGACGTTGAATACCGGGTCGCGGAGCAGAGGGTGGTGAGTTACACGTAACTTTTCAGACTGGAGGACCGGGGACTTTGGAGAACCCCAAGGAGGTCGTGTCGTTTTCATCCTGTGATTTTTAGGGGCTTGGACGAGACCACTGAAAACCTCCTTTCAGCCCTCAAGTTTGTGTTCCGTAGCAACGGCAGCCGCAGGAATTCGGGAGAGCGCGATGGGGCAGGAGCTGCGGTGCGGCGAGGTGGCTGGGAAAGAAAAGAAATGATTGAGCAGGCCTGGGATTTCATGCGCAGCGCTTACTTTGAGAGCGGAGGGCGCGGGCGGGGAGGAGGACCGCCCGAGCCCGCCGCCGGAGTGACCTCCTGCCAGCCAAAAGGCAAGCGAGGCCCGAACAAAAAGGGGTAGGTGGGTGGATGTGGCCGGCAGGGGGAGGGAGGGAAGTAGACAGCTCGCCCACGCCGGCGAGGCGCCGCCCGTGACAGGCCGGGAGTTCTGGCCCGGGGAGGGGACTCATCCCGGCGCACAAAGGCTGGGGCGCGAAGAATGGCCTGGCGCGTAATTCAACGCAGGCGCGGCGACTCCGCCGGCGGTGCAGGCTTTTGTGTTTGCTGCAACAATGGAGCGGGAGAAATCAGGCCACAGGCTGGCGCGCTGACTGGCTGGTGCGGATGTGTCTCGGCCCTGGCGGCGACGGGAGATGCCTGCGCGGCCGTTGCCCGGCAACAGGACGCCGCCGCCCGCGCCGCGGAGCCCGCCGAAAGCCGCAGCGGCCGGAGAAAGCGAGAGCGCCGCGTTCACAGGCCTGCGCGCGGGCAGACGAGACAAAGGACAGGGGGCCGGGGCCGGGACCGCGTGGGGCAGGGCACGCCTCACGCCGAACCGGGCACATCCGGAGCCCTCTCTTTCCGAGGGCCTGAGTTGGTACCCTGCCTCGGCCCAGCGCTTGGGCCGCTTGAACAAATATAGCTCTTCCTCCATCTTCAAGTTCACAGCGTTCCGAGCCCAGATGTTGTATTCAACTGTCTGCCCATTGTGTAAAGCACGCAAACAACTCCAAACAAACAACAAAAACAAACCCTTTTCAAGTGGCCAGCTGAAATTCATTTCTTAGACAGGAATATTTTCCCAAGTGGGACTACCGTGCACCTGGCAGGGAAAAAGGCTCCCCATACAATAGCAGTTGCTGCATGAAATGTGGTTCCTGGATTGCCTGGTGAAACATTAGCTGTACTTTGGTTAATAGTAATGTAACAATGTTTATTTCTTAGTTTAGACCAAGAGTCAGCAAAGCTTCTGTAAAGGATCAGATGGTAAAAACTTCAAGTTGTGCGGGCCAGATGGTCTCTGATGCTCTATTTACTCTCCCATAGCAGTGCTAAAGCAGTCAAACTATGTAAAAGAGTGGGCATGATTGTATTGCAATAAAACTTTACTTATGGAAACTTAAAATTGAATTCGATATAATTTTCATGTGTCTTGAATTACACTCTTCTTTTGATTTTTTTCATCCATTTAAAAAATTCGAATACAGTAGCCTTCTCTTATCCAGTCATGCTGGAAATCATGATAGTAAGAACTGGACCTTGCATATACTATGATTTTTCCTATACATACATACCTATGATTAAATTTAATTATAAATTAGGCACAGTAAGTGATAAACAATAACTACTAAAACAGTTATAACCGTATACTGTAATAAAATTTCCAGGTTGCTACCTGTGTGCTTTGAGGCCATTATTAAGTAAAGTGAGGGTTACTTGAACTCAGGCACTGTGATACCACGAGTGCATTTAATACTCAAGACAGCTATAAACTTACAGGAGGGTAGCATATATGTTGTGGATATGCTGGACAAAGGAATAATTGACATTCCAGGTGCTAAGGGGTGGGATTGTCTGAGGTTTCATAATGCTGCTCAGCAGAGAATGCAATTTGAAATTTATGAATTACTTATTTCTGAAATTTTCCATTTGATATTTTTGGACAGAGGCAGACCACAAGTAACTGAAACCACAGATAAGGTGAGAGTGCTGCACCGTTTGCTTGCAGACAACAAAAACAGACAACAGGTCTGCAGACTGCTACAAAGTTTGTCACCCTCTGGTTCAGACAAACAGATCGAGGTTATGTAAAATTAGAACACTAAAAGAAGCTGATGAAAAGTATATAAGAATTGTCTGTACTCTCTTGGCAACTTTTCTGTAAACATAAGACAATTCCAAAATAAAAACGTTTATTTAAAAAGTATTAAATGGGAAAGCCTTTTACCCCTCCTCACCTTATCCAGTTTCAGATACTTGTGGTCAACCTCTTTCTGGAAATAGTAAGTGGAAAAGTTCTACAAATAAGTAATGTGTAAATTTCAATGAATTTAGTTTTGGTTATTTAAGACAGTTTCACTATGTAGCCCAGGCTGGCCTGGAACTCACTGTGAACCTCCTGCCTCTACCTCCTAAAGGCTGGGGTTTACAAGTGTGCTCCACCGGGCCTCTATGCCTGGCTTGGGAATTGTTTCAGAAAGGAAAGGGACTTGTAAGGAGGCAAGCAAGTCAGAGTGTGCATGTGTGTGCGTGTGTGTTGGAAACAGGAAGGAATGTTCTTTCCTTAGTATTTGTTGACATATGGTATTAAGACCTCCCAAAAAGAAACTCTTGCTACACTACTATATTAGTAATCAAGCTATTAACATCATACGGCCTGGAAACAAAATAACATTCCAAAAACACAGAGCTCTCTGACCCTGCAGGTTGGGTGGAAGAATATTCTCAGTCCCTGGTGAACCAGGATGGGAGAAGGCAGTATGAAACATCAGACTCATTTTGGTCCAATAGGAAACTAGAAAATTCTTGGCCAGTGCAAACTTAACCACATACCACATACGTGCACACACACTTCTTTCTTTCCTAATCCAGCTAACATCTACAGCACAGAGAGAGCATGTGAAACTTTCTTTACAAACTAGGGATCTGTAGATTCCTTTCCTAGGTTTACTAGTTGTGTGAATACAGACTTTCCTCTATATTTGCCTCAAGTAATATGATATTTCAGGCTGGCAGTACTAATTTTGAGAATGGATGAAGATTCAGTACTAGAGCTCTACTAGAACATGGTGACTATACTCAGCAGTAGTGTATTGTGGACTTTAAGATGTGTTAAGAGAATAGATCTCATGTTAAGTGTACTTACAACAAAACAAGGAAATTTGGGGGGATGATGAATATGTTCAGTGCCTTGGTTGTGGTGAGGGTATCATGTATATATGCATGTGTTCAGTATGTCCTAACTCATCAAGATATACACATTCAGTGAACTTGGTGTTTTGCACAAAAATTATACCTCAAATCTAAAAAAAAGAATGATAAGGAAGAATAAGAAGGTATTTAACACAAAGCACCTTGTCTCCTTGACTGCAATACTAGATTGATGGGATGCAGTATCAAGATCATGTAAAAGCCCATAGGTGGTTGATCAGCGCAACCCCAGGCATGGTGGGGAGAGGGAAGCTCAGTACTGAGAGTCAATAGCAAAAGTGAAGCACGGTGTTGCTCGGCAAAATGTGAAGCAACTGGACATTTGGCTTCAGGGATTTTCCATCACCTCTGCCTCCTAATTTAACTTCCTATTTTCATACTCTCAACTATTCCACATTAAGAATTTGATATTTGCTATTGCAGTTGGAAATGTTTCAAGACTCATTCTTTCAACAACTTAAATCAAGCATGGCTTTCCCTGTGCTAGGTCTGGACCAGGGCTGAAGATATGAGGATGAAATAAGGATGGGCTCTACCCTGGAGCATCAAGGAGCTGGGAGCATCAACAAGGCCGAGTTCTCCAGCGTGGTTGATGGACATCAGCCTCAGAATCACTAGCGATTAAGGAAAGCCAAATGTTGGATGCTATCACTTATACATTGGAATCTAAAAGGCTGAATTTAGAGAAACAGATAGTAGAATAGTAGTTACCAGGAGCTTGGAGGTGGGGAAACGGGAACACTGCTGATCAAAGTGTACAAAGTTATAAGATGAATATGTCCCGGAGACCCAATGCACTGTATTGTAACTACAGTTAATGACAAAGTATGCCAGAAATTTTCCGAGAGAGTAGATTTGAAATGCTCTCGTCACACATACACAAAGGTAACGATGGATGTGAGAGGGTGGGTATGTTAATTAGCTTGATTGTGGGAATCATTTTGCAAGGTGTACTTAAAACCAAATACCACAGTTGTAGACCTTAAATGTATACAATTTTTAAAATGTCAGTTATACTTCAATAAAACTGAAAAAAACAACACAAAAGAATCACCCAGAAGTTTTTATTTACAAATTTTCTCCTGGGCCCATCTCACAATTACGGGATCAAAATTTGCAAAGGGCAAAGGAATCTCTGTATTTTTACAAATTCTTCTACTGAACATTATGGTCACTAAGATTTGTTGTGGGGTTGGGAGTTCAGCTCAGCGGCACAGCGCCTGCCTGGCAAGTGCAAGGTCATGAGTTTGATTCCTGGTACCGGAAGAAAAACAAAACAAACAAACAAATAAACTAAGCTTTGTTGTTGCTCCCTAAGCTTTTGAGATCCTCTGAAATGTGAATGGATATGAAACTGTCTTAAGTATAATGATGAGATTATGAGCTGGATATTAGAGCAGAACAGAAGCAGGGTGGGAGGCAGCACCGAAAAGAAAGTTCCCTCCATGATACCTAAGGCCAATCCTAAGGAAGAGGAGGACAAGTGTGGCGATGAGGCTGAGGAACAGAGCTTTTCACTTAGGGAGCAGCATGATGAAGGGAATGAGGAGCAGGAAATGGAGCCCTGACGTATGACACACCACACCTACTTCTAACACATGGCATCGCAAACCACACTTGCTGTGTAAAGAACCAGGAGGACTGGATCTGACGGTGGACCTTCAAACACTGCGGTAGTCAGCAGGAAAACTTATTTGCGCAAAGGACCTTCTTTTCTGTCGCTCTGCCAGATCATATGATCAAGCCCCCTTTTCATATGAAGGTATATGATACGATGTTTTTTAAGGGTGTGGCTTTTTTCTTCATATTACAGTACACCCTTTGCAACGCAGGCACTTGGAACAAAAATATGCTCTGGGTCAGAGGATGATTCCCGATAAGGGCTCCTGATAAAGTCACCCTGTTTCTAGACTCAAGCATCCTGGAAATCTCTACTTTTTGATTAGAATATGATGCAAGCTCTGTGATAGGTAACCAAAGGAGGATGGAGATGATCTACATCTTAAAAGAAGACAGGCAATGCCTATATTTTGGAGGATGGGTATGAGGTAGTTATGAAAAGGATGTGGCCTGCTCTGCCTCGTAACCTCTATTTCTAGTTGGGTTCATCATTGCATCCTTATTAGCATTTTTGTCTTCTTTCAAAGTTACTTTTCCTGAACCTCAGCAGGCAGCCTTGGCATGGCAAGACTTTAATTTTTCTGACAACTGAGCTGATTAAGTGGTCAGCCTTATCTTCTTTCCCATGATTTCATGTTTCCTTTTTAGGTTCATCTGGTTTTTTTTGACTACCCTATTTTAGGAAGGAGACAATTTGCTTGGTCAAGTGCATGAGTTGAGTAGCCAGGGCAGCTAATCTCAGGGAAAAAAATACGTAGCACTCAACCCCCTGGACAGCTGCAGAGACCATTATCTGGGTTGCTTTTCTTCACCAGCTAGAGAAGCCCAATTCATCAAAACAGTTGAAGTCACTTGAAAAGTTAGCACTTACCATTTGGCTCCTGGAAGAGCAACATTTGTTTTGCGCTAAAAGTGACCCTTTGTGTCTTCCAGTAGGAAAGCGTAGATTTAGATGAAAGCAGAGTGGTGACCAGTTATACAGAGGTGGAGAAGGGGTGTTGAGCGGTGGAATAGGGGAGCAGATAAATGCATTCCTACCCCACCCACCCTTACTCAGCTTCATACAGCCTGTTTCCACAGAGAAGTTTAAAAATAAAAAGTAGAGCTTTAGTTTAGAGTGTTTTATCCTCAGCGCTACTAACATTTGGGGCAAGATTTTTTTTTTTTTGCTGTGGAGGGCTGTTCTATGCCCTGTGGGGTGATCAATAATGTCTCGGGCCTCTATCCACCACTAGATGCCAGTAGCAAACATCCCCTTCCCCAACGCAGTTATGACAATCAAGATGTTCCCAAACATTGCCAAATGTCCCTGGGGAAAGGGTTAAAATCACCCCCTGTTGAGAATCATTGTTCTAGTAGAATCACTCACCATGTTAATAAATCAAGCAGTCTCCACAGTGTTTACGGTAGTGATGGGAGGTCGAGATGTTCCACTGGCTGCATATTTGTGGTTGGTAGCTTTCATAAGCAGATCAGGCTTAAGTGGGCAGGAGCATAGTTTTACTCCAAGAATGTGACAGTCACAGCTGCAAGTTGACAGTGGAAAGAAGCAAATCCTTTTGGATAGGATATCTTGTGAGTATAATATGTAACATTCATCAGTTTTCAGAAGTGACTTTAAAGGCTTTTTTCTTCTGAGGCTTTGTGTGTTTGCTGTCCTCAGGCATAGAATTGCAATTCTTCACAGTTCATTGGAGTTATAGGAGAAAACCTTTTTTTTCTCTGGGCGTAGTCAGTGGGTCTCCTGGATGATGTGCTGGTATCCATGAGACAGAGAAATTCACCTGAACTCTAACTTGTGGTACTTGATTTTGCCTAGACTTAGAGAATGCTCCATACTCCAAGTCCCATCAATCTTGTGGTAAGAATTAAGTTATAGGTGGGTACATCCTTCAGTAGGAAATTCCCATGTTCCAGCCCCCTAGGGTGGGTCCCTGTGTGGATTTTGGAGGAAATCCATGCTGCCTCCTCCAAACTTTGTTAAGCCTTTCTTTTGCTCTTATCAGGCTTGCCCTGCCATTTAATACAATAGTCCCAAACAATGTAAAAGTAATGGTGAGATTTAGACCAAAAAAATCACAAAGGAAGGAAATTTTGAATTACTGCTTTCACTTGGGCTCTATTCAATGGGTCCTAGTGTTATCAAAAGATCAGGGAATCATGTTATATATCCCACAGCATATAATTACCTATAAATATGTCATTATAGGCTTAGATTCTTAAGATATCTCTGTCCTTGAACTCTTAGGTTAAAAAAAAATCCAAAGTACTAGCCGGATGTCTTGAAACTCTTGGAAATAAATTATAATGAGTACACTTGTAATTAAACTTAACAGAATGAAGTTTGATTGTTGTTAAAAACCTTTGGTCTTTGATCCAGTTTAATTTGGTCTAGACTTTAAAGCCATGCTTAGGCCTCCTGACCTCTATTTAAATATCATCATCATAGCGGGATATGCATTGCCATATTGACATCCGTATGTAGGAATCAAGTTGCTTTCATCTTCCCAGTACTGACATTAGTTTTGTCTCTTTTAAAGCAGCAGTGTAAGTCTCTGGCTTTTGGTGTAAGTCCGGTGTTAAATTGGTGACTGTAGTTTTACTCCATCCCCAGGAGTGTAACTTAACCCTTCTGGGTTTACCTTGGCATGTGAAATAGTCATAATAACATTAAACTTCAAAATCCCTAGGATGAAATCTAGGGTTTGGGTTTCTCTAACCCTTTGTAGAGCTGTAACGTAGCTGGAAAATTACATTTCAATACAACATTCTGCAGTGCTCTGAGGTATTGCAGTAAAGGAGAGTGAAAATGCGGAGCACATCCTCTTCTGGCGCTTCTTATTAAGGATATAACATTCCTGAGTGAAACTAATATTTCAGAGTAATTTGGTTATTCAGGCAATGATAGCGTGTCTTGTCCTGGTGATAAAGCTACCTTTCGTTAACTGTTTTTTCTCTCCCATGTTAATAGTTACATTAAGAAAGATACATAATGAATTTTCTCTGAACAGACTTCCTGTCCCACATTCTTTTCTTCTACTTAATTCTGCTGTTACATCAAAGGATGGATGATAAAGCCTTATCATTAGGGCCAGTAAATCCAAAGATCATGAAATATTCGATAAACCAGAGGGTTCTTAAGTCAAACCTACAAGGATATATTCTAAAAGGGGCAAAATTACAGATGACTTAAATTTTTTTTCTGTGCTTGTGTTTTCCAAATTTTCAGCAATTGATAATACTCTGTATTTTAAAAGCATTATCATAAGAAAGCCAATGTACCAGCTTCCTAGCTGTTTTAAACTAATCAATCATAAATTTTTGATCTCATGAAGATATTTTATCGCTTAAAAAGTACACAAAGGCAATTATTTTCCCTCCTAAAGCTTGTTTAACAAAGGAAGAACCAAGTTATTCTTAGCCTTCAGCTTAGGGTATTCCTAGGGAGATGAGAGTATATTATGTATTCATTTAAGCATCTCAGGTGGATCAGGTTGAAACAAATGAAAAAGTTCGTAATGTATTCAGACTTGCCTTTTTAGGATAAATGATGCTTGGAATGTATTCAGATACATTTCTGGTATTTTTAATTTGATTGAAAATGATTTAAGAAGGTCATATCTATACAAGAGCAGCCTTGTATTATAAGGCTACAGGAAAAAGAGCACACAGCTACTTGCTCTGAACTTTCGTTTGTTATTACCCAAATTTTATTTTATTTTTTATTTTTATTTTTTTATTTTAAAGATAAAAGGAGGGAAACATTAACAGACATACAACATTTTACAACATATCACAAACACAATACAGACAACACAGAGTTACAAACAAAGTGGTAGGGAATTAACAATGGTGGTTGTATTACATATTGATATCTTCAAAGTGGCTTCTCGTTATTACCCAAATTTTAAAAGAAAGAAAAAAAGGAAATAATGTAGGTGGGAAGCAAAAATGCATATTAATAGTCAATTCGTTAATAATTTCTGTTCAACAGTATGAATAATTTGCCCCAGTGGTATGGGCAGTTCAAAACCATATGAATTTCCTTCCATCACAGTACCTATACATAATAGCTACTTAACAAATATTTGTTTTGAGTGAATGCAAGAATTCACAAAGGATAAATTGTGATGTTGAATTAAAACATTTAGGGCTAAGGATGTAACTCAGTAGCAAAGTGTTTGCCCAGCATGCTTGAGGCTTTGGGTTCCAGCCCCACTACTGTTAAAAAAAGAAATCAGAGAAGGGAGACTCGACTGTAGTTTTGGGAAGATTTGACCAAGGAGGCAGAAATTCAGTTTGGTCATGACACATGGGCATTTCCTAGGTGGAGAAGGCAGGGCATAGATGCCTCAGCTGTAAGGCCCTCAATTCAGAACGATGAGCTCTAAGAGGCTGTGTTGAGGAGAGGGGGAGAATGTGGTCAATGGGGGTCAATTGCCCAGAAATGAGCCTAGACTGCTCATTCCAATTCTGTTAGTTGGACTCCAAATTTTCTTGTAAGGGGGCCCCTGGGCAGGTCTTGAGGGAGTTTGTTGAGGTCTCTGGACTTGTGTTCAGTTTCCAGGTTTTGTCTAACTTCTGATTCTCACAAACGTTTCTAACTTCTGCCCCAGCTGGTCTGACGGGTTAGGATACCTGACACTTACCTGGCTAGAGAGTTTCCCCTGGGATGATTCCAGACTCACTGCTGCCCAGAACTTAATAATAACAGTGGAGCAAGCAGTTCGCCGGAAGTGCTGTGGCCTATTTATATGGGGAAAATACACAGTTACTATAAGGTATCGCTATCTGATGTCATAACGGCATATATATCTCATAATCACGATGGGGGATATACGCACACACAAACTTACGTTTTATTTATGTTAATTTATATGTATTTCACATAACAATCTGTGTGTATCCACAAAATTTACTCTAAACAATACTTATCCTAATTTCAGAGGTTTTTTGGGATCATGGCTTGAACCTAAGGCCTTGAGCAAGGTACACCACTGCGCCAGTGAGCCCCAGCCCCAGCTCCCCTAATTTCATACCCTAGCAACTTGCGTGCATTCTGATGTAGTCTAGTCTAACCTAGTTACTATTTCATTTTTATTTTCTTACTTAGCAAAAAGTTTTATGTGAAAATGCACATGAAGTTATTTATTTATTTATACATACATACATACATACATACATATATACATACATACATCACAGTAAAAGATACTTTAGAGAGAGAGAGCATGGATTTCTCTCCTGAACAGCCATTATTTAAACTCCTTGCAAGTCTTCTAACATGATGCTATTGTTTTTTCATATTGCACTATGATTTATTGTTTCTTCCACAGAAATATCAATTCCAGGACATCAGGGAATTTGGTGTGCAATTTCCAGTGCTTAAACATGGAAGTACCATTATTCCAGTATTGTTCTGGTGTCTAGTAGTTGCCTTTTCCACCCATGCATCTATCACATGATTTGTTAAGGGATCACATCTCTACAGTATTCCTTGACACATGTCTGCTACCATTTAATTTCAAGGATTCTTCTTGTCCATACAGTTTCTCAGATTGGAAATGTGTGGTTTGCTCTTGGTGCTGCCTTTTCAAGGTGCTTATCATGACTCAAGAATTGATTTCAGTACATATGAATAGCTGCGATGACTGTATTGCTCTTGTCTAATGGTGTATTGAAATGAACAGTTAATGCTCACAATTTTTTATGTTCTGATCGGCTTTGCATGCTTGTGTCTGGTGGTCTGAGAAACTGATTTGAAGGTAACAATATACAATGGAATTACAATGGTGAACTCCTACCATCTTGTCTAGTGAAACTCTGTATTATCTCTAAGGTTTTGTGGAAGAATTATTTTCTTATTCTCTTTAGTGGTTTGAGCAATCTTTCATTCTTACATCTGATAATCTGAACAACATAGTTGAGGATAGCGATATGCAATGTAACGGCCACTGTTGATTTGTATTAATTTGTCTTGAGACCTTGTGTCACTTTGAATGTTC
This sequence comes from Chinchilla lanigera, assembly GCF_000276665.1. Lineage (NCBI taxonomy): Eukaryota > Metazoa > Chordata > Mammalia > Rodentia > Chinchillidae > Chinchilla > Chinchilla lanigera. Next base: position 3,392,387 of record NW_004955440.1, read on the forward strand.
TTGCTTTGATTTGTCTATGTTCGTGATACTGGTATGCTGTTACTGTTCTATTTTTTTGTTTGTTTGTTTCTCATGTACTACTCTCTTTAAAATATTTTTAAAAAAAGAATTGATTTCATACCCATGACAGATCTATCCATAGACTGGAAAATTTGGTCCTAGTGAAAGTTTCCTAAACAGCAATATACACTGGAAATACTTGGGAAGCTTTTGAAAATGCTAGATTCCTGAAGTTCTGCCCCTAAGTGATTTTGATTTATTGCATGTTGGGAAATGCCTAGGAGCCTACATTTTTTTAAAAAGTAAGTACCCCAATTTATAATGATGGTGTATAGATCACATTTTGAGAAACATAGTATCTGGATGTGTTTTTAAAAAATCTATTATCTCTAAGCCCAGCATGCTGGCATATGCCCGTAATCCCAACACACTGGGAGACTGAGGCAGGAGGACTACAAATTGGAGCCCAGCCTGGAGAACTTAGTGATTTAGTAAGACCTTGTCTTAAAATAAAAAATAAAAAGAAACACTAGGGTTGTAGCTCAATGCAAAGGTCTTGAGCTCAATCCTCAGTACCACCAAAGAAAAAAAAATCCATCCCTGAAATAGGCCAGACCAGACAAAAAAGGATCCTGTTGCTTTAACCTCTTATTTCAACTTTTCCCACTGATTTTGACCCCTCCCCCCTCCACCCGAATAGTGTACCTATCTGCAGATCTTACTGGATGTATTTAAGCATAGTTTAGAGGATACTTGCATTCTTCATCAAATAACACAATATTCTCTGTTTGAAGACCTTGGAGAGGAAATTAAATTTATCCTGAGAAATTGGTGTGTTTTTACCTTATTTATGCAGTGATTTGTGTATCAGATTTTGCTTTTCCTCACGGCATGAATTTTTCATAACAGTCTTACTCTCCATTTTATTTTATTCTCTAAGCATAATCATTTCTTTGTTCCAATTCTACAACCAACTTGTCTTAAAATTTGCTTTGCCTGGTATGAATTCTATTTTGGAAGAAGTGATATATGTACATAGTCCTTATATATATACACAAATGTGTATCTCTCTCTCTACACACACACACACACACACACACACACACACACGCAGTTCTTTTTGCCTTTAATTTGCTCTATATTTATCTGTTCTGAATAATTCCATCAGAAGAATCTGCCCCTTTTTAGAAAGTCCTCCTGTCCCCAGCACTGGGAATAGAGCCTCACATCCCCTAGGCAAGAGCTCTACCCCTGAGCTACATCTCTAAAGTTTTTCTTTTAAATTTTATTTTGAGACAGGATCTCACTAAGCTGTCCAGGCTGGACTTGAATGTGCAATTCTCCTGTCTTAGCCTCCTGAGTAGCTGGGATGAGAGGTGTGTGACGTATGCCCAACTCTGAGAGCCCTTTCATGGTTCTTTATTCTGTCCATACTTCTTAGCCCAGGGAGCACTCTTCAGTCTGATCTCTTTGGATTTCTGTGATAATTCAGTGTACTCTTGAATTTCCTGTAGGTCGAGGTACTAAATGGTAGTGCTTCCTATGTGCTGACTGAAGATGATATAACCTCAAATTTTTCTTCTTACTTTAGCCTCTGAAGATTTTTAAAAAATTAATGTCTTAGTTATTTTCTTATTACTGAGACACAATACCTGACTCTTGAGGCTTAAAGGAAGACAGGCTTATTCTGGTTCCCATTTTCTGCCCATAGGTGGGAAGCACATGGCGGAAGGGTCTGGTGGAGGAAAACTTGTCAAGTCAAGGTGGCCAGGAAGTGGAGAGTGAAGGGAGGAGCTTGGGAGGGAGGTACATCCCAGCAGGCCCTATCCCAGGAACCCATCTCTCCTGACCATGCCTCACCTTCTAACAGCAAATCTGCCCTAGCTGCTCCATGGTCCAGTCCTCTTCCAAAAGCCCTGACTATGAGTACATGAGTTTTTTGGGAAGACAATATTGATATGAACCATCACAGTTAACAGTATTGGGGATGACATACATTCATTGTCAAGATCCAAAGAGGTAGACACTGTCTCTGGCACAACTTTGGTGAGAGAAAGGATGCACACATGAGAAATAAACTTGATAGTGCTGAGGACACTCTGCTGAGGTCCATATGACAGGTTCAGACAGCAGGTATTATGGCTTGGATTTTAAATGCCCCTAAAAGCTTATGTATTGAAGACTTGGCCCCCAGCTAATTGTGCTATTTTGAGGCAGTAAGAACTTTCAGAGGGGGGACCTAGTGGAAAGAAATTAGATCATTGCAGATGAGCCCTTGAAGGGGATGTTGGGACTCTAGCATCTTCCTCCCTTCACCTCTCTGCTTCCATGACTCGGCCAGTTTTCCTCCACCAGACCCTTCCATTGTGCTATGGTGTTCTGCATTGCCACAGACCCCAAAATAACAGAATAAAGTGATCATAGATTGAAATCTCTAAAACTATGAGCTAAAATAAACCTTTCCTCCTTTAAATCAATTTTCTCAGGTACTTTGTCTCAGTAACACAAAGATGACTAGAAGAGCAGGTTAAATCTGTGTTCAGGGTAAAGAGTGTTTAGGATCCTGGGCACATTCTACCATACTCCAATCAAATCTATCAAAGGGTACTGTGGTGGTTAATTTGGATTGTCAACGTGACTGAATTAAGAGACTCCTGGAGAGGTGGTTGGATCCTGAGGGTACTAACTTCATCAGTGGGTTGACAGACCATGAGTTCATGACTGAATGAACTATTAGAAGGTGGTACCTGCTTGGAGAAAGTGAGTCATGGGAACATGACCATGGAACCATATCTGGTCCCTGGCTCCATCCACTCTGGCTCTTTCAGTCTTCTTTGCTTCCCTAATGCTGTGTATTGAACAACTTTCCTCTACCATACCCTTCTGCCATGATGTTTCTGCCTTGGAGCTAGCCTACCATGGACTTAAACCTCTGAAACCATGAGCCCTTTTAAGACTCTCCTCCTTTAAGCTGGGATTGCCAGGTATTTTGTCCTAGCAGTGGGAAAGAGGACCAATACAAGCACTCATTTTAAAGAAAGAGTATCCAACTCATAGAAGAGAGAAATTAAGAAGCGGTGCATTAGAGAAAAGCTATTCATGTTACCTGTAAAGTGGAAACTTTTAGAATCATTGCTTTACCTGATGTCTGCACCTACTGTGTGTAAAATATTTTAATCTTCCTCCCTTCATTTTCAGTGGAGTAGAATAAACTTCAAGGGTAATTAAGTTAATGATGTCCAGAGGTGACAAGTTGAAGTGAGTTAAATTCTGGGTAAACAACTTTTTGGTTAATAAACCCACAAGAGGTCATCAGCAGATCTCCAGGGAAAGACTGCAAAGGTGAGAGTATTTAAGTCTGATAAGAATAAACAGGGCTCACGTGCCCAGAATCTAAAACATAGTCACACAAAGTGAACCTCATGATATTCAGATGGTGTCTAAAAGAATAGATTATGTTTTCTCATTTTCTTTTTTTGGAGCCCTAAAAGGCCACACTTGTTTTAAACAGCTGCGAAATAGCTAACTAGATTTTTAGAGCACAATCAAGATTTGGTTGGAGCATCCTCTTTCTCATCAAATAGTGTGTTTAAGCCCCAGATGCTCTGTGAAGCACTCATTAATAATGTGATTTCTGTTTCTAGGAGCTGACATTTGCAAGGAAATGCTCAGTAAGAGTGAAGATAGAAAGCACCTTTTTGTAGAAATATAGTGTGTTGTCTATTGTATAAGAAGATAACATTCTTGACCTACTGTCATTTATTTTGGGGCTCTTTTCTCTCTAAATACTCTTAACCTGCTACCCTCACAGCCAAACACACATTTACTGAGAGAACAATTCATGGAACAAAGAAGATGAATAGGTTGCATGAATAAGTTTATCACTATAATTTTAAACTTTCAATGGTCTGTGGTAGAGAATTGAACTAACCTATAAAAGATGCCTAGATTTTAAAATGCCTTAGTCTGGCACTATGCTAAAAGAAATATTTACATTTTATAAAATTCAATTTTTCCTGAATCCTTACATTATATGCATTTAAAAATACCTTACTGAAGTATGATTGATATATAATAAACTACATATATGTGAGTGTTACAGTTTGATTTTTGGATGTGTATACATGAAACCACTGACACAATCAAGATAATGAACATATCCATTACAACCCAGGGTTTTGTCATTCTCCCTTTCTTTGGCTTCCACCCCATTGTATTATCTCTCCCCACAACAATCCCTAAGGAGCCATTGATTTTTCTTTCTGTCACTAGATTGGTTTGCATTTCCTAGAATTTTATATAAATAACCATGCAGTGTATACACTTATTTTGTAGGGCTTTTTCTTGGAATTAGTTCGAGATTCAGATTATAGTATTTATCAATAGTTTCTCCCTCATTATTACTGAGGATTGTTCCATTGTATGGATATACACTACCACAATAGTTTATCTATACACTTATTGAAGGACATTTGGATTGTTCTAGTTTTTGACTATTACAAATGAGGCTGTGTGAACATTCATGTATAAAATTTCAATGTTATGATTTTTGTGGGATAAATACTTAAAAGTGGAATGGTCAGATCATATTGTAAGTCCCTGTCTAAAAAACATGAAACTATTTTCCAGTGTAGTTGTACTATTTTACATGTCCAGTGTATCACAGTTCCAGCAACTTACCAACACTTGATATGATTAACCTTTTTAAAGAGTGTTAATGTCCATATATCTTTGGATTTTCCATCTATGTTTGTGCTACTGACTTCCTAGTTTAATTCCATTGTGGTCTGAGAATATTTTAAAGAATGTATTTCAATTTTTAAAAATTTGTGCAGGTGTATTTTATAGTTCAGAATGTGACCTACATGCCTGAATGTTCCATGTGACGGTAAGAAGAATGAATATTCTGCTGCTGTTGAATAAAATATTCTATAAATGTCAATTAGATCCAGCTGATTGACATTGTTATTCAGTTCAACCATGTCCATATTGATTTTATGCCGGTTGAATCTGTCAGTTACTGATGAAAAAGTATTGAAGTTTCCAACAATAGTATTTGTCTTTCTCTTTGCAGTTCCATCATTTTTTCCCTCATGTATTTTGAGGCTCTAGTGGTAGCATATTCATGTTAAAGGTTGTTATACCTTCTTGGAAAATAAAGTTTTTCACTTTCTGGATATTACAAATAAATGCTGCTGGGGCTGGGGATTTAGCTCAGCGGCAAAGCGCCTGCCTGGCAAGCGCAAGGTCGTGAGTTCGGTTCCCGGTACTGGAGAAACGCCCCCCCCCAAAAAAAAAAACACCAAAAAAAAACCAAATAAATGCTGCTATGAATATTTGTGTACAAGTTTTTGGTGGACATGTTTTATTTTATCACTGTGTAGTGCCCTCTTTATTCTTGAAAACCTTCTTTGTTCTAAATTCAGTTTTGTCCAAAATTAATACATTTAAAACTGTGGACTTCTTTTTTGTTAATATTAGCATAATATATATATATATATATATATATATTTTATCCTATTTATCTTTCTCTCTTTTTCTTGACTTCTATTTTTTAATTGAGAATTTCATATTGTATATTCATTTCTCTCTGAGCATATAAACATACTTCTTTAGATTTTTTAGTGGTTGCCTTAGAGTTTACAATGGATATTTAAACTAATCTAAGTCCACTAGGATGGCTATAATAATATGTTTTGGTAATGATTTAAGAAACTTGAACTGCTGGTGGATGTGCAAATGCTTTAGTAAATATTTTGATAGTCTAGCAGTTTCTCAACGTTTCTTCTGTATTTCATTCTTCTGTAGCATTTTATTACATGATTTATCAAATTCTACTCCTAACTACAGATAAATCCAAGAGAAATAAAACATGTCCACCAAAAACTTGTACACAAATATTCATAGCAGCATTTACTCATAATATCCAGAAAGTGACAGCAACCCAGTTCTCTGTCAGCTGATTAACAGACTAATAAGTGTCCTTACAATGACATATTGTTAGTCAATAAAAATAAACTACTGGTATCTGGGATAGCATGGATAAGCCTTGCAAACATGCTAAGTGAAAAAAGCCAGTCAAAAAGCCCACAAATGATAGGATAGGATATTTATGGAAAATACCCAGAGTAGGCAAATTTATAGACGGATAACAAAGAGCAACTAGTGGTTGCCCAAAATTTGATGGACAGGAAGTTTCTGGACATGGCTAAAGAGTATGGAGTAATGAGTTAAGACTGATTGTGTGATGGAAGTACAGCCCTGCAAATACACTTAAAAGCCATCAAACTGCACACTTTAAATGGCTGAATTTTATAGTAGGTGGAATACATCCTACTAAAGCTATTTTTACAAGTCACATCTATAATTAAGATTTAAAAAAGAAATATGTAATTCTTGAAATAGGTAATACATGAACTATCAATGTATGAAAACAATGTTAAAAGTTCCTTTGTCTAAAAAGACTATTGGACAGCAAAGCCAGCTTTCTTGGCAATAAGGAAATTGCTCAAGCTTTCCCAGATCTGCCTGGGGAATTACACAGATGAATTCTACTTGGGTAGATGCTTTTAGTTTTTCCTTGCTAAGACTACCCTCTTGACACAGTTATTAAACTTTGACTCAACAGTGCTTCCCACAAAATCGATAAGGGTCCCACTGAGAATTGTATGTGATGTTATTTGATTATTAAAATGTGTATCCAAATAGCTGGAATAGTCATTACTTTCTGCATTCACAATATGATCATTTTGAGTTAAATAAGGTGAGTGCTCAGGTAAGGAACAAGTGCTCAGGGCAGACAAATTAAGAGCTTACAGAGCAGATCCGGTGTAGTTTCCTCTGTATTCCAGACTAGAGTTCTTGAATATGGCTACAACCCTTTGGCTATACCACTGTGGTAGATATCTTTGGTGCAAACTGAGGTGGACTTATGCTTTGAGTTTCATGGACAGAAATAGGAAGGATGTGTAGAGAAATAAGGAAAATGTTTCAGAAGATTCCAAACCATTTTACTCCCTTGTATTTGCTGTCCACTTAACAAAGCATTGTATTCATAAAATACAGTCCAGTCAATTGGTTATTTAGAATATTGTATAACAATGTGATATTATTATGATCTAGATTAGTGTAAACAACTAAGCATTTCAGCTCTATTCTCCTATTATAATCGGTAGTGTGAAGACATAGGATATTTTTAACTCTTGCCACTAGAAATGATTTAGGTTATGAATTAGGGTATCTTTGCAGATATACATATAACTAAAATATAGTACCCTATCCACATTAATTTTTAAGATAGCCATGTTAATGAACCAATGAAGTAGAATCATGGTAATTCTAAGAATATTTCAGAAAAAAAATTTCACCTTGCTGGAAATCAACTGTGTGTACATATGTGTGTGGGTGGGTGTGTGATTCACTGCAGAATGTAGAAAGAATAATTGTATCCCTCTGACAGTCAATTCGTTTTAGGTAATCAATTTTACCAAAAGAGCTAAAAGTACAAATGAAAAGGGCTATTGAATATTGTTTTTCATCTAGCTTTATCTTAGTGTATGAGTAGTAAAAGCAAATCAAAGGGCTGCTTGGCTGGGAACCCGTTGGTAAAGTTATCAGCTTTGATGTTAGTCTTTTGATAACCCACTGGTTTATAGGAAGAGAAAAGGACAGCTCTTCATAATTTTTTCTCTTTGACCAGAGTCCTATAAGCTTACAAATTCTAACTTTATACGCCAACATAGGAGTACAGCTTGTAAAGAGCAAATAATAAGCAATGGGGAAACCACACACTACCAAATGTCAAGTATGAAAAAAGGAAAAGAGAAAGGCATAACCTATGGAAATGAGATACACCTGAATTTTGAGCTGTAAAAAGTTTAAAGATAATCACGTTCAAGATTTTAATGTTGGTCATGGAGAAAAGTGGATATAAAGAGGTTGAATATCCAAGATTAATAGAGAATGAATATTAGAACCAGAATGAAAACACAACTCCTTACAGCATTTTTTTATTCCACACCAATCATTTATTTACATATTCATTCATTCTATAAGTATTTACCCAGGGTATATGATATTCTAGGTTTTGTGATAAGCACTAGGTTTACAATAAGCCTAATAATAAAGGAATGGAACAGGAAAAGGTTCCCACTCTCATAGGTCTTTTCTTATTTTTATTTTTAATTTTTGTCTTTTTGAGACAGGGTCTCACTACACAGTTCAGGCTGGCCTTGAGCTCACTTTGTAGCCCAGGCTGGTCTTGAACGTGCAACGATCCTCCTGCCTCAGCCTCCCAAGTGCTGGGGTTACAGGCGTGCATCACCATGCTTGACACTCACGGGTATTAAAGTGGGTAAGGAAGGCTGATAGCAATGTCTCTTGTGTAGGTAAACACAAGAGATATACACACACACAGAATTATGAACTTCAGGGGATAGAGACAGGGTGCTATAAAAACACATAATTGGAAGACTTGGCTGTGGGGGTAGACAGGGTTGAATTCCCTCTTATATATAAATTCACATCCCATTCTTTTGTCCCTCAAGTCTACCTTTCTTTTGTAACGCCCAGGCCTGACTGCAGTAGCTATGTTCACATTCTCTCTGCCTGAAACAAATTCTCTTTACCTTTTGATATGACAGATATCCATTGTCTTTCTGGGCCCACCTTAAGTGTCATTTCCAGAGGAGACCCCAGACTGGGTTTCACACACTCATCATGCATTCTTTTGACACCATATACTTTTCCATTGTAAGATTTCCCATAATTAGTTTTCTTTTTCTTTTTGGTACTGGGGATTGAAGCCAAGACCTCATGCATGCTAAGCATACATTCTGTTACTAAGCTACACCTCCAGTCTTCGTTGTGTGGTTATTATTTAAAGTCTAGCCTCCTCAGTAGACTAAAAGCTCCATGAGGACAAGTACGTGTTGGCCTTGCCTTGTCCTATGAACATTCCTGCCATGTACCATATAGTCACTACATGTTTACTGAATTAATGGTTGGGCTGCCATTACTAATGTTAATAATGTAGACCATCCTTTCCCTTTAAATTTCATGAAGTCAAAAAAACTTGATTCACATCTAGGATGTCTTCTTTGTTGCCCTTACCTCTTTCCTTGCTCTTCTGTCTATCCCAAATGTCTGTAGTTCTTGACATAAAATAATCTCCTTATACCTTGTCTTCTTCTTTTATTCTTTGAAAGAATTAGCTGAGATTAGCACAGGGACTCTAGTGAGTTTTGGTTTCGAATAGGAAACTCCTTACCCTGGGTTTGTCTTTCTACATGCTTCTCACATAGCTGACTAGCATGCTCTGTGATAAAGAAACTTCTTCTGATAGCGTTGTGAACATTCCCGCAAAATGCACATTTCCTTCAGATGTCTGGGCAGGGGAATGTTCTGATGATAAGGAAGTTCTGTCAGCCACATGTGAGTCCATGCTTTCCTGAAGTGGTCTGACTTCTTGGTACAGATAGACACACAAAGGAAGAGTGGCTCAAAAAACCCCAAAAAGCTAAGTTCTAACAATGAGAAATATCAAGAATTATAGAAGCCTGTAAGAGAAACCCATGGACAAACCAATGTGCCAGTATAGAAAATGACAAAAGATACTTTGAAAAAACATAAGCTAATTTTCATAGGTCAACTAAGCTTTACTTGTTGGCTATGCTTTTTTAAGAATATGGTCATGCAACTTGTTTTGTTCTTTAACTCAGTTCAATACATTAATGATCACATGTTGATATCTACTCTGTAAGTCTAATATGCCTAAGGAGATGAAAGAACCTGAAACTCCCTTCAGAAGAAATCACCAGGGGGTGGGGGCTATAGACTTGTATATGACTGCAATGCTAGGTTAAAACAGTGTGCTGTAAATAAGAACTATACACAAAATGCAATAGGATCTCAGATGAGTGCATTGCAGTCATAATGAAGAAGAATTAATGATGTCCCTCACGGTGGATTTTGCATTGAACCAGGCTAAAAAATGTGGGTTTAAGGATGTGGATGTAGCTTGGGGGAAAGTGACCAGCATATGCATAGGCCTGGGTTCAATCCCTAGCACTGAAAAATAAATTAAAAGATAAAAAGTGGGCTTCAGCGGTCAGGTAGCTATTCTGTTGTGGAGAAATGCAGGCTGTGGGAAAGGTGGGAGAGGAGGATGGTCTAGACGGGAGAAAGACTTGACCAAAGCCATAGATGATAGATTCGAGACCAGGGGAGTTGACCCTAGAGGGTGAAGCTGGAGTCATAGAAATTAGAAAGATATTTGAGACCAAATTGTAGAGGGCTTTCAATTCCATATTAAAGTAAGTGGACTGGATTCAAATAGGCTGGGAGATTTTGCAAGTTTATGGATCTCAAACTGGGTCTTCTTCAAAACCCGTGATCTCTCTGGACATTTGCTTTATTTCCAGTTTATTTTTCTGGGTTCATTTTATGGAACAGTTTTGGTATATGTTTTTCTTTTTTTTCTTCCTATTTCTGTCATTCTGGTACTTAGCACACAGCCTAGCACATACAGACATCAGTAAATTTGTGAGTGTTGTTCTAGTCCTTTCAGGCCTTGTCTATACACAGATTAAATATTTCTACCACTTGCATCAACTCAATCCCATATAAGTGACCAATCTGGACCATTTAGGCTGGACTATCTTTCCCACTAGCTTGTATTCTAACCCATCTCTACATAAGCAAATGAGACTCCAGTTTGTCTTGCTTTTGTGGATATAACCAAAACCAATTTAGGTTCTTTTTGGGTTTTCCTCTGGATTGCTGATATTCTATTTGGTAAGAAGACAGCCAAGCTAGATAGTTGGAAACAAGAAAGAAAGTTTTCCACCATGAGCAGCTAGCTCTTCAGTTCCTTTTCATTTTCCTGATAATTGCTTTAACCCTGCTCTTCAAGGTGCCTGACTCAGTTTTCACATTTCATGCTCTTATGCACAATTCTTTGGAATTTAATTGACATGTTAAATTTGATTCTTCAAAGAAGAAAAGCATGGTCACATATGCCTCAGTGGCCTGACTCTTTACATACAGAACAGGCTTGGTGGTTTTTGCAGAAAATTAAATAACTCATCCTTTTTATGTGAGTGCCAAACATCAAAAGGGCCAACTACCTACTGGGTAGCATTCAAAGACCAGCTTAAAAAATCAAGAGAGGAATGAAAGCCAAAGTTTCTGCAAAGCAAATGGTTGTAAGAAACTTCTGGTAGTCATGGAGTAAAATCCCATTTGCATAGTTTCACTGTGTGCTTTTTAGATACATTGGGCTGAGTTTTCTTATTGCTTGTCTTATTCTCAGGAGTAAGCTGGATATTTTTATGTTTTTGGAAATGAAATTGATTTGGGTCTCCCTGAGGAAATGTGCAGTGAAAATGTACCATGATGCTGATGTCAGGGAAGGGAGATGACATTCCCGAGGGAAGGAGCGATATGACCCATGTGTGATTGAGTCTGTGGTATGTTTTTCACAGAGCTGGACTGTGCCACAGGAGCCTGTTGGATTAGTGGAGCTTATGTCACCCATCAAAATCTCTGCCTTCTATAAAGCCTTCTCTGTTTCCCATTGGTTCTGGGCAAAGTTGGGAGCTGGCTTGGACCTCACTCCTCTATGGTTCTGCTGTCTCTCTTGTGCTAAAGCGCCAAGTCTTTGCCATCGACACCTGTCTGTGCCTGTCAAAACCAATCCTCTCCTGCTGTTTTTTCTTCTTTACTGTTCTCCTCCCCTACCAGCAACCAAGGGCATATCTCCTCCCCTACCACCACCAAGGGGGGTGGTGACATCTAATCTAGTCTTTTATTCATATGAGATGAAAGTGTTTCCAGTAATAATCAAAACATACAAAAGGTATTAAAAACAGACCCATTTGGTGAGGAGGAGGTAAAATTGAGGTTAAGAGTTCAAGGTATTGCTATCTCCACCTCTCTGTTTCCAATGTCTGCTATGCTAAGCCCTCTGTATCCCTGTGCTTGACCAGCCTTTTATCACCTGTATAGTCCTGTGGAAGGGGAAGCTCTGTTGGGTAGGTTTTATTTCGGGTGACTTTGTTCCTCGTAGCATAGCTGATTGAACTAAGACAGGAAGCTGATGTCAAAGACAGAGAGGCTGTAGGCTGGCCAGCGTCCTGCGATCTGGCCTGGCTCAAAGAGATGAATTGGGTCAACTGCATTCTTTCTCTTGGGAGACTTCAACAGGGATACTATCAAGAATTTCCAGTGGGAGATGAAGCTGAAAGAGCATTAGATTAAAAGAAACTTCAGATGTTGTAAATGAGTCATATTTATGGGGAGGCAGGTTAAAAATGCTTTCAGCAGCAAGTAACGGAAAATTGAACTGTCAATGTCTTAACCATAAGGATGCTTGGAATTTACTTGAAAAGAATTCCAGTTACACTGTTGGTTCTGCAGCTCAACTATGTCATGAAAGATCTGGGGGCCTTTTCCTCATCTCCTTTGTTTTGTTGCCTGAGGTCGCTGCAATTCCTGATGTCACATGGTACAGCCTAAAGTAAATAGGGAAAGAGAGGACTCAAAACCAAAACAAGTAAGCAAACTATTTCCTTGAATTCTCATGATACATAGTTTTTTTGGTCGAGGAAGAAAATCTTCCCCCAAATCCCCTAGCAGACATCCCCTTATGTCTTTACCAGAACTGGGTCATCTACACTGGTGAAAAAAGGTTGGGATTGACCTATTGCATTAGATTTCGTGTGTTTCATGGCACAGGGTTGGGTTCGTGACTTCCTATAAGAAATTGGGAGGTTGGTAGCAAGAAGAGGGGAGAAGGGCAGACAACCAGCTGTCACAGGGTAAGTTCTTTGGAAACAGATTCTAAGATAGAATTTGGGGTGTGAGACAAAATTTATCAAGAGCAAAATGTGTGAAAGGAGAGTTGTCCAAATAGACACCATGACTAAAATGAATGTGGTGCCGTAGAAGTGATCCTAAAACAGGAAAAGGACATTAGGTAACCACCAAGGAAATCTCAATAAAATGTCATTTGGTAGTAATGTGTTGGTATTGGTTCATTAATTTAACCAACGCATCATAGCAATGTAAGATGCTAGTACTAGGGCAAAGTGGGTGCAGAGTACATATGAACTGTGTGATATCTTTTCAGTTTTTCTGTATATCAGAAGCTGTGATAGAAAGAAAAGTCTACTACAAACAAATAAAAATCTGCCAAAAGGAAGAGGGTAACAACAGGATCGGGCAGAAGAAAAAGGTAAATCACAGTGCATGTCCGATAAGACCTCAGTCATCCTGCTGGTACTCTCTGGAGAGTATTGACTATGTATTTCTCTGTGGAACCAAACTCCCTGTGTCTTTGTCCCACTGCCTTGCTCAAAATTATGTGCAGACTATGTCAGGAAGGGACAAGCTTGGACAAAGTAATTCTTTTTAGTTGAGGCTGACCATGAAGGGGCTGATTTTGGGGGCTCTCTGTTGGCCACTCTCCTTGCAGCTGGACAGCAAATCCTTCAGTGGAAGGGATCTGAATGCTGCGTCTCCATGCAGACACCAGGATGTCCCCTTCAGTGAATCTCTGCGGTAGACGTGGAGATGCGCCTCAAATACATCTTTAGGTGGGGCTTATTATTGCCTCAGCTGCTGGGAGCATAGCCATTCTGGCCCATGGAAGAGCAAAGATGGAAGAGACCCTGCTGAGGACACCTGGGGACTCTTTACCGACCACTGCAGCATCTCATGGTCCCGGGGCATCTGTGATCGTGGAGATGATGCAAACATTTCCAGGAACTATAGTTCTCAGAATATTTATGAATTGCTTTTATTACAAAATTGCATGTGTAAGTTGGTTGTGTGAAACCATAAATATATTTTTTATGACAATAGTAATAGGTTTCCCAGGGAATCCACAAAAGACCACAGTGTACCTAAGGTATAGTATGGTTTCAATTTTACCAATTGGTACTTAAAAATTGTTTCTTTATAAGACATATTCTAGATTCTAGGAAGGGACCCATCTCCCACTATAGATAATTTAAGATGAGTTTACACAAGAGATGGCAGAACTTTATCTCATTTCATAAGAAAATCAAATAAGAAAGCACTGGCTCCTTATTACAGTTCTGCCTGGCTGCTTTCTTCTCTTCTCTTCTCTTCTCTTCTCTTCTCTTCTCTTCTCTTCTCTTCTCTTCTCTTCTCTTCTCTTCTCTTCTCTTCTCTTCTCTTCTCTCTCTCT